>NC_134100.1:7539710-7850710 GCF_000715075.1 Nicotiana tabacum
TCCCACTTTGACAAATGACGTACCAAACACATCGCTACAGCAACACGTGGATTTTTTATAGATATCAGACAATTTTGATTTCATGCAAAGATCTGACCCTGGTTGGTTCGGTTATTTCAAAAGTTTGGCTACAAATTTCTCAAGTTGGTGTTCATAATGAGAGGGCGAGGCTACGACAACCGGGAAGTGAAACTTTGGCTGACTTTAGATCTAGAGGAAACTAAAATTTTAGCTAGAAAATCCTCACAGACGGTGCCAGATTGTTTGACTAAAAAGAGTTAAGTCTTTTTATAAACTAATTAAATAGGAAGATTTGAGATAAATTCTAGGCAAAGATAATTCATCCTAGATATGAGACAGAGGATAAGAACAAGCAAGCATAGCTGATCATAAAATTTAACCAGAGCAATAATTGAATCCCGCAATATAGGAAGAGGACTAATGATGTATACTGAGGATCTGAGCTTCCTTGCTTCTTTCTCTTTAGCGAGGAGGGAGAGATGAAGATCCCTCTTCCTGAAAATATGTTTGTGTGTCTGATTTTGTTCCAGCCCCTTTCTTCGTTCTCTTACCTAGTATATATACTAGATATTCTCATTTTCACAACAGTCATTAGCTAGAGTACCTAAGTCATTTAGCTGTTTTACGGATTGACCCTCTGATATGCCGTAACATCTAATTCACCGTGCAAGTATTCTGAGTACACGACCTCGGCCGTCGCCGAGGAGCTTGGTACTATAGCGCTATACGAATATAACTTCGGCCCAAGTGACTTTTCGCCGTTCCTCTATACACAGATTCTTGTGTGGTCAAATTTTGACTCATACAATCTGCCCTCTCGTTTCTTCGATACTGATATTTGTTATTTATGCTAATTGCTACTGTAAGTTTTACTTCACTACAATATTTTACAACTACACATGGATAAATTTCCAATCATTATATAAATAATGAATCACGTGGTCCAAGTACTTTTCATATTATTGCTAAGTCAATCCAGCAGATAATGACACACAACGACCACCTTAATGTAGTAATAATAACTTTGATGAAGATAACCAAAAGTCGTTTTTAGTTGATTTTTGTTTACCAACATTCTCAATTGATCACTCATTGGATATCATTTTTCTTTTACTAATTAGGGTAATGAAAGTTTTTAGATTTTCATTCTTTCTATGTTAGGTATTGTATGAGGTAAAAGTTATCCTAGTTATGTGTGGACCGAGTCACCATTAAGAGAACCTTCGAAGGCAGCCATGCATCATCAATGTATTTTCAACAAAGGACGAAGATGATATCGAGGTGATCTGATGAAGGACAAAAACAAGGCCGGGCTGACTCAATAGAGGGACGAGGATGAGCATTCCTTTTGAAAGCCAGTAACAGCTAGTTTTAGAGAGAACATATTATTAGAGAATATTCTAAGGGATATTCCTCCCATCCGTACTATTAGAGTTTTTATGGCCCATGTGCCTTTATAAATAGAAAGATATGTAGTTATAGAGAGGGATTGGACACTCATTGTAAAGAACAACATACTGACATTCTCTGAAAATTCTTGCTTTATTACATACATACAAAATATACCTTTTCTCCAAATCTGTGACTATCTTCTCTCCCCCGATCCAAGGAGAATCCAAATATTCAAAGGCTCATCAATCATTTTTCATTGCCAGGAAGAGTATCATAGAATCTCACCCCTTTTATGGTTACCTCACTTTATTTATTTACATAAATATCATTATATATCATTTATTACCATTTAATGTTATTCTCTTTGTTCTTGGGCCATTGAATATTGTCAATTGTTATACATTTATTGTTAAGAAAATGGAACTTATGATATTTTGCCATGAAATCAGTTAAGCGATCTTTTGGATATTAATATTGGCTAAGAATAACTCTATTATATTAGAAAATCTAATTGTTTAAACCTAGATCTAAATTTTGGGTCGAACAGCTTGGCACCGTCTGTGGAGATTTTCTCAGTCAATTTTTTAGTTTCCACTAGATCTACAACTCACGTGACTTGTTAACCTAACAAACCACAAGGTTTATCCACATTCTTTGTGCATACAAGAATTTCCATGGCAGGTAACTAAGGAAACGGTACTAGTGCAATAGATAACATTCCCCTTAACCTCATGAACACCATCAACAAAGTCTATGAAACACAAGCAAAGAAGTGGCGCCCAACATCTCACCCAGGCGAGAGAGGTCGCCTGCCCCTTTCTGCAGCACAACAAAACCAAATGGGAAAGGAGCCTCCACGTCCACGGGAGAAGGGACGCTGCTTGTTATGAAAAAGCTCCTCGAAGCATGGATAACTGACACTCTAGTCAGCATACTCAGTAAACAAGCTCCATGCACGACTGCAAAAACCACGAGAATCAATGTAGCACAATGTGGGAATGAACAGACGACCAACTAGACCCTCCGACTCCAGGTAAAACTCACACTATTACTGATAATGCAGGTGATAGCGTCTTCGCTGTCGTGCTAAAAAGAATAGAGAAAATGAAAAATGAGAACAAAGCACTCAAAGACCAAATGAAAAAGCACCAAGAACAGGTAGAATAAATACCAGGTGCCCCTAAATTATTACCGAAAAGAGACGCTGGTAGATTTGTGGAACAACCATACAGCGAGGAAGCAACCCCACATTCCATACCAAAGACCTTCAAGATGCTTTTGTATTTCAGAATCTATGATGGGATGACCGACCTCGAAGATCATGTGACTCACTACATTACCACTATGAAAGGCAACAACCTCACCAAAGAGCAGGTGTCCTCCATCTTGCTGAAAAAATTTGGCGAAACCCTCACTAGAGGGTCATTGACATGGTATTCACAGTTACTAGCACGCTCCATAAAAACATTTGAGGGGATGGCTGACAAGTTTGTGATGGCCCATGCTTGGGGCCAAAAAATCTGAAACAAGAGTAAATGACATCTTTGCCATTAAACAATCCCTAGGAGAGGGACTGAGGGACTTCCTTGCCTGATTCAACAGGGTGAGGATGACCATACGAAATATTTTTGAAGGAATTGCCGTGGCAGCCTTGCATAATTGTTCAAGCAGAGAAGGTTCAAGGGCGACTAGAAAGCTTTTGCGCCGACTGATGAAGTATCCACCAGCCACTTGGGATGAGATCCATAATTCCTTTTATGCCGAGGTTAGAGCAGATGATGACGACCTCAATGGACCAACTTGACGGCTCACCTCAATATAATCCGAGCCCAGGAAAAAATGCAGAGATAGTACGAAGAGAGACCACCCGGTGTCATGGATGGGTGTCGCGCCCCCTTTTTCTCGTGAAATCGGGTTTATGACATTTTTGGGTTGGACAACTCTTTCCTTTTGGAATGGGGGTTTGCATTCACCACCTAACAATTTAAGGTGCGTTAGGGAACCTATATGGTTCATTTATAACTACGTTTGGTAATCAGAGATAGGGTAAGGGCTTGAAATTATCTTAAGGGGAAAGTGTTAGGCACCCCTCAGAATCCACTAGTGTGGTTATCGACCAAACAGTTTTTTGTGAATTTGTACAATTAGCAAATAAACAAGTATGACTCAAAAAGTAGGGGAGTTAAATTTAAATACACAGGTGTTTGAAAAAAATAATTAATAAAAAGCAAGATTTTAAAAAAAATTACAATCTAAGCATATTTGTGAATGTAAAAGGGGGTATCCTATGTTTGTTCATAAAATGGATCACACCAATGCAATACTCGGTATGACGCTCCTCAAAGAGGGGCTACACGTGGTATTAACGCACCGGTCATCATATCCATATCTACCCTTTCCCGCCCCGTGAAGGTAATTAAAATGAGGGCTTGTCTCGACCCCTATTGCATGTTGTTACCCATCCATTCCTATCAGTCCCAGAGGAATTTAGGACTCTTTTCCTATAAAAAGGGTGTTCTAGGCAGACCCTCAAATTTAAAGGTAAAATACTAAGATGACATATAATAACAAGTAGGACTTCAACTAAGGGGAGCATGGAAGACAAATGAAAGGCTCAGATATACCTCCACACACAGTACACATAAGCAGCATGACTAATAAACAATTAAGGTCTAAATTCAGATCCTAAGCATGGTATCTAAGTGATAACAACAGAGTCAGATTTATTACATGACTCAGAGAAGAAGTCCTAATCAAGATTGCCTACTTATTTTAACATGCTGACAGTTAAACATTAATCACAAATACGGTTCTTGTTTTTATTTTACCTAAGATATGCCTAAGCGTAAAATAATATGCAGCAGTTACCAGAATTATTAAAAAAGTTTGAAAGCTCTTTTACCTAAAGCATGTTGTTCTAAATGTTGCAAAGACATGTAGGGATTGTGATCAGTTTCACTTAAATAGGATAATCAAACATGAGACTGTTTTATGTCTTTTTCATGCATCAGTAGTTTAGCTAGGTGTGATTGAGTGATTGTGAACAAGATCCTAAAACAGGATATCTAACGTGCACATATGAAAATGCAGAATGATTGAAGAATTCCTAAAGCATGATTTCTAAATGCCCAAAGAGTTACAACATGACTTCAAGACGTGCAGGAGCAATAGTTTTATGTTAATGTTGTTATTTAGCCTAAAGTAGGATTTCTAAGTGGTAAAGTGATGCCAAATGAGATGTTGAAACAGTAAACCTAAGAACATGGTATCTAATGCATGACATGCTTTGAATGAGTTGATCTTACACATGGATTCTAATGCACATATAGGAAATATAAACCTAAGACATGGTTTCTACCCATTGATGTTGATAGTATATATAATTACCCTCCCCTTTTCACTAGCCAGCCCCAATACTTGTTTACAATAGATTATTATAGACTAATACTGAAAGGAATTACATAAGTAGAAAAGAAAAAGAAAAAGTGACACTATAGAGAGTCTGAAAACAGGCCCAGATTTTCAGCACCTGATTAGGACTTTCTCTCTAAGTTATGTAATAAATCTAATGCCAACACCTCAAATGCCAAGATTGTTTCATAACCTTTTTCATATCTGGGTGTGTCAGAGTTCCCTAAGGACATCAAGGGATCCTGGACAGTGCTCACACCCAGATTTCATATCCAAGACAGAGTAAGTGCAGTGTAGAAATGCCAGCTTTTGTGTGTCCAAGTTCAGAGGGAGCTCAATGGTCCCAAGGCAAGGCTCATACAAAAGGGGGCAGAACTTAGTGGTCTGAGAGTAGAGTAAGAGTGCTTGACATAGTTTTGAAGACATTTAAGCAGAAAAAATGTTTAAGAAAATTGACTGGTTTGAAATAGTTTTGTAAAACAACAGGGGGAGTTGTTCAATAGGACAGTTTTGGAAAGAGAGTAGAGTAACAAGCAATAGTCCAAACACAACACCCAAAACAGGTTCACACATAATCAAAGAACATAGGACCAAGGCAGGTTCAGCATTCACCAATAGGGGTAGTGGGATTTGGGGACACATAGATCACATAAGTAAACACATAGTTGCAAGAGTACTTAAGTATAGAATCAGCAATATGCCGAGGAGTTAGAGAACACAGAATCATGTAACTTGAGGATAACCAACTATTTTTTGCGCAGAGAGGTTCATGCTAGAAATCAAAGCAAACACAAGTAAAGAAAGGCCATATTGGGGTATATTAGGAAGGGGAATAACAATTTTATAAACATGATGAGTCTAAGGGAGGGGAGACATTCAGAAGCATGCTGATGAAGTGATGAAGTAAACATATCAATTACAAGTTGAATCAACAGAACCATGAGTGAAAACATACCAGAAACAAGATGAAATGGAGTAGTAAAGGAAACACATTGTTTGAAACTTGAATTGAAATCAGAACATACCAGTAAAGAAGTAAACACACAGTGAGGGGGCAATAGAGTAGAGTAATCAGCCTTGGCTTGCAGCCGGCTGACTTAGAACAATAGCAAATAACCAGAGAAAAGAGAGAGCAGAAGAATGTTTTCTTTTTGTGTGAGAAAGGGTTTTGAACCACTGTGTTCGTGTTTGTAATGAAAAGAGAAGAAGGTATATATAATAGTTTGAAAGTCAAGTCAATAAGGCAAGAAGCAATTATAGAACTACAGAATCAATTAACAATTGACAATCAGCCAAGTTTCCCTTAATTAATGGAATCAATTCAAACGGTAAGAATAAGTAGTAAATAAGGAAAGAAATCAATGTGTAACTGGAGCATAACAGATAGGGAAATAATTCAAACATAGTAGTTACAGAGTAAACAATTAGGGCTAGGTTCATAAGGCTCTAATTAAGGAAATAATATAAGAATCAATTAACAATATAGTCAGCCATGTAATAAGGCAAGAAGTAAACTAAAGGTCGGAAATCAGTAAAGAATCTCACCATAGGGAATCAGTAAAGGGTATCAATCATAGAAAATTAGGGATTCAACTAGAAATAGTACGGATTAGAGGAAATTACCACAAATTTCTATCAATAAACAAAAAAAACATAATATAGGCGGGAGAAGCAAAATCAGATATCCTAACAAGCACAATAGGGTAAAAACCACAAAGACTCAGAACATAAGCATGAGAAACAGACATACGCACAAATCAGACGAGCAAATAAGCAAAGACAGTCTCAGAACCTAGGATTAAAACTAAAAATTAGGGTTCTTAGCATGATAAATCAGATAAAAGAGAATAACTTAAATAACCGTTTAAACATAATAAGAATCATAGAATAATATTAAAAAATCAGAGGGAAAGTCATTTTGTGAAGGGGTTAAGAAACCCTAGTTTGAAGATGAAAAGGCGTTTTTGAAAAGTCGGAGAAATTCTTAAGAAAACAGTAAAGACAACTTCGAAAACTCTTAGATCTGTTACAGATCTAAGAAGGCAAGAGCTAAAATTAGGGTTTCAGAGAGAGAGAACCCAGATATAGAGAAATTCCGGTTTAGAAGCCATGGATCTAGCCGAAAAATAGAAAAATCTTACTCAGATAGGCCCAGGTGACCGGAGAACGGCATAGAAACCATGGGAGGTGAGTGAACCATCTTCTGGTTCCCTTAAAGGCCTCAAGGTAGCAAGGATCCGACTTGTGAGGGGCCATAGAGGCTAGGGGTGGTGGTGGAACCACCATTGATACCGGCGAGCCAACGGTCGGTGAATAGGAGCGATGGTTGTGCAGAGAGCTTGAGAGAGAATGAGATAGTGTAACGGTAGAGTGAAGAGAGGAAATGAGGGTTTGGGGGGTAGTCTATTAGGTTAAATTAGGAAGGGATTATCCTGGACCGTTGATAAAAAATGATCAACGGCCAGGATTTGGGCAGAATTTGGTCGGGTAGGATTTAGGTTTTGGGCATGGGGTATTGGGCTGTTTTATTGGGATTGGGGATGGTTTGATTTAGGTTATAATTTAAATAAAAATGGGGTTTTTTGTTAAATACCCAATTAAATTGAATAAAATAATTTATAAATTGGCTAATAATTATACAAAAATGAATTTTATGCATAGAAAATAGTTAAAACTGATTACTTAGTATTTAAAAATACAAATGATTAATTCCGGTAAAAAATAGTATAAAATCATAGGATTTAGCTATAATTGTAAAGTTATTGCAATTATAGCCAAAAGGTGCCAATTTGGCTAATTATGAAATAATTTAGTTTAAATAGGATCATAAATAATAAATTAAATCAAGAGATGCTTTTTAAATCATTTACAATGCCATTTTGTAATTATTTATTGGGAATAAAATTATATATAAATTAATAAAAATATAGAAAAATTATAGAAAAATACACATTGCTATTAATGCATGATTTTGAAGGTATATATGTAATTTCAAAATATTTCGGGGAAAAATTGGGTATCAACAGCTACCCCTCTTTACCCGGGAAGGATGAAAGAATTTTCGGGTAAAGAAATGATGACCAATTTTGACCGAGCGAAATAGTTCGAGAGATTAGGCCGCACCCTAGCTTCTGAGTTGCCTACATATCCCTAGTTTCACAGGAATTAGGCTGTATGTAGTTCCGGATCCATCGGCGGAGTATACCGATGAAGCCATTTCAAGAACGAACGCAACATCTAGGGCTGGGTGAGTAAACAATTTATGGGAATGGTTAGGTTTGATATGGCTTGAGGGATTTGGAGTGGGATTGCTCCTGCTGAGATAGCCATTGCTCGTCGTCTTACCTGCAAATAGAAGCAACACAAGCGTATATTGTGCATAAATTTAAACATGATACAAATTCCCGTCGGACCATGAATGTTGTCTTTGGAGGGTTGGGAATGACATCCTCAGACCATGATGTCATGGGCCATGGGTTGTTTGATGCAGGATTCGCAGGCCATGAAATGATATTATCGGGCTATGAGGATGGTGCCTTCGAACCATGACGCCTTGAAATAATGATATGCAAAAGATTGAAAGAGATCCTCAGGCCATGACATGGTGTTCTTGGGCTATGAAGATGGTGCCTCCGAACGATGACGCCTTTGGATGAGTTGGCAATATTTCATCCCATTAAGGATGCAGTAGTATGATGCGGACAAGACATAGCCCAGTGTTGCGAATTGAAGGGCGAAGCATAGTCCGTAAGAGAAACGGGATAAATAGTGTTTGGGATAATGCTTAGTTTCGAAGAAAATTGGAGGTCGAGCTTAGCCTCAGAAGGCAGAATGGTAGCCTTATGCAGATTGGAAGGCAGAATAGTAGCCTTATGCAATGCAGATGCAGGTGGAGGTAGAACTTAACCTCAGAAGGCAGATTGGAAGGCAGAATAGTAGCCTTATACAATGCAGATGCAGATGGAGGCAGAGCTTAGCCTCGGAAGGCAGAATGGTAGCCTTATGTAGATTGGAAGACAGAATATTAGCCTTATGCAATGCAGATGCAGGTGGAGGTAGAGCTTAACCTCGGAAGGCAGAATGGTAGCCTTATGTAGATTGGAAGTCAGAATAGTAGCCTTATGCAATGCAGATACAGATGGAGGTAGAGCTTAACCTCAGAAGGCATAATGGTAGCCTTATGCAAATTGGAAGGCAGAATAGTAGCCTTATGCAATACAAATACAGATGGAGACAACGTTTAGTCTCGGAAGGCAGAATGGTAGCCTTATGAAAGAAACAAGATAACAAATGACAGTAGAGTTTTCTTAGCTGATAGCAGATTGCGGTGTTGTCATTACTAGGAACATTATGACGTACGAAACATCACTGGTGTGTGTTCATAGCAAATGTTGTTAAGTGCAACGGTTCTGAAAATCATATTTTGAACAATGTTTGTCCCGTGGGCGTACAATATGTCTAATGATTTCACAATCCTAGTGTCTGTATTCAAAGAAAAATCGTGAGTTTTGTAAGGAGGAAGGTTAGCTCGTATCCCTGCTGGTTTTGCTTGACTCATTTGGCTTTGATCTGGTGATGTCGTCTATATTATTGGGGTAGCGTTTCTAAACAAGCAGTTTCAATAATAAACATGCATGATTTTGTAAAAGTATGACATAAATTAAAAATAACTTTTAGATGAACCGATGACTGTGACGTAGTTCAGGATATTGCAACCTCTCCTGCTGCGGAATTTTGAGGGTCCTCCTCAAAATTCTGCCCCAGTTTGATGGTTTGACATTTCTGACTGTTGCTTGTGTGGCGATCGACTGAAATTACTTTGGAATTTTAGGGTCCTCCTCAAAATTCTGTCCCAGTTTCCAATTACAGGGGAAAATGAAATTTTATTGCATTTTGACCGAACCTATAGGGCTGCCTACGTATCCCCTCTTAAACAGGAATCAGGTCAGGCATAGTTTAATTTACATCATATAAGGAAAGCATAAAGATTACACATAGTAATGCTTGACTGCATCTGAATTATTCGGCTTTGGCCAGACTTCTCCCTCCATTTCTGCAAGTATGAGGGCTCCTCCTGTCAAAACTCGGTGAACCATGTATGGATCCTCCAGTTGGGAGAGAACTTCCCTTTGCCTTCATCTTGATGCGAAAAAATTTTCTTTAACACCAACTATCCTGGTTCGAACTGTTTTGGCTTGACTATTTTGTTGAAGGCTCTGGACATTCTGTTCTGATAGAGTTGACCATGGAAGACTGCATTCATTCTCTTTCCTTTTATAAGGGCTAGTTGCTCATAACGACTTTTACATACTCTGCGTCGTCGAGCTCAACTTCTTATATGATCCTTAGGGAAGGAATTTCTACCTCAGCGGGAATGACAACCTCTGTACCATAAACCAACATATTGGGGGTTGCCTCGGTTGATGTGCGGACTGTGGCGTGATACCCTAATAGAGCAAATGATAACTTCCCGTGCCATTGTCTGTGATTCTTTATCATTTTCCTCAATATCTTCTTGATATTCTTGTTGGCAGCTTCTACAGCTCCATTCATCTGAGGTCTGTAGGTTGTGGAATTCTTTTGTTTGATCTTGAAAGTTTTGCACATAGCTTTCATCAAGTCGGTATTGAGGTTGGAGCCATTATCAGTAATGATTGACTTTGGAATTCCGAATCGACAAACAATGCGGTCGCGGACAAAGTCTGCCATGACTTTCTTAGTCACTGCTTTGTAAGATGCTGCTTCGACCCATTTGGTGAAATAGTCAATGGCTACTAGGATAAACCTGTGTCTGTTGGAAGCAACAGACTCGATTGGTCCAATAATGTCCATTCCCCAGACGGCGAATGACCACGGTGAGCTTGTTGTGTTAAGCTCGCTTGGAGGTACCTTTATCATATCTGCATGTATCTAACAACGGTGGAATTTCTAGACATATTCGATGCAGTCCGTCTCCATAGTCATCCAAAAGTATCCAGCCAGGAGTATATTCTTTGCTAAGACAAACCCGTTCATATGTGGACCGCAGGTCCCAACATGAATTTTCACTAGTAGCCTGGATGCTTCCTTTGCATCAATACATCTTAATAATCCTAAATCAGGAGTCCTCATATACAGGATTCCTCCGCTGTGAAAGAAGTTATTGGACAATCTCCAAAGTGTGTGTTTCTGAGTAGGATTCGCAAGCTCCGGGTACTCTCCTTTTGCTAAATATTGCTTGATATCATGAAACCAAGGCTTTTCGTATGCTTCCTCTTCAACATGGGCACAATAAGCTGGCTGATTATGGATTTTCATCGGAATGGGATCAATGAAATTCTTGTCGGGATGTTGTATTATAGATGATAGGGTAGCTAATACATCGATGAACTTATTCTGGATTCTGGGAACATGCTAGAAGTCCGTCTTCGTGAACCTCTTTCTCAATTCTTGTTCATTATGCAGATACGGGAGTATCTTGGAGTTCTTGGTCGTCCATTCTCCTTTTACCTGATGTATAAGCAAGTCTGAATTTCCAATCACTAGCAGCTCTTGAACGTTCATGTTAATGGCCATTTTGAGTCCTAAGATACAGGCTTCATACTCGGCCATATTGTTGGTGCAGGGGAACCTGAGTTTGGCAGACACCGGATAATGATGACCGGTTTCTGATATTAGGACTGCTCCTATGCCAACTCCTTTGAAGTTTGCTGCTCCATCGAAGAACATTCTCCAACCCTCATAGGATTTTGCAATGTCTTCTCCTATGAATGATACCTCTTCATCAGGAAAATACATTTTCAGGGGTTCGTATCCTCCATCCACGGGGTTTTCAGCAAGGTGGTCTGCCAGTGCCTGTCCCTTGACCACTTTCTGTGTTACGTAAACAATGTCGAACTCACTCAACAGGATTTTCCACTTGTCTAGCTTGCCAGTGGGCATGGGCTTCTGAAAGATGTACTTCGAGGGATCCATTCTCGATATGAGATATGTAGTATAGGCACAGAAGTAATGTCTCAGCTTCTGAGCTACCCAAGTCAAAATACAACAGGTGCATTCCAATAGAGAATACCGGGCCTCGTACGGGGTGAACATCTTACTGAGATAATAAATGGCGTGTTCCTTCCTCTCTGTTTCATCATGCTGCCCTAGAACGCAGCCGAAAGCTCTATCTAACATTGCAAGGTAGAGTAATAAGGGTCTACCTGGCTCGGGCGGGACTAAGACTGGTGGTGTTGATAGGTACTCCTTGATTTTGTTGAAGGCCTTTTGGCAGTCATCGGTCCATTTGGTGGTGGCGTCCTTCTTTAACATCTTAAAGATTGGCTCACAGATAACGGTAGACTGTGCTATGAATCGGCTGATGTAGTTAAGCCTTCCCAAGAAACACATCACATCCTTCTTGTTCCTTGGCGGTGGTAGTTCTTGAATGTCTTTGACTTTTGATGGGTCAAGTTCTATTCCTCGACGGCTCACAATAAACCTAAGCAATTTCCTAGCAGGAACCCCAAATGCGCACTTTGCGGGGTTTAGTTTCTGGTTGTATATTCGCAGTCTATTGAAGAACTTCCTCAGATCTTCTATGTGGTCAGTGGCCTTCTTGTATGTGATAATAACATAATCCATATATACCTCTATTTCCTTGTATATCATATCATGGAAGATGGTAGTCATGGCCCTCATGTGGGTGGCCCCTGCATTCTTCAGGCCGAATGGCATCATCTTGTAATAGTACACTCCCTATGGCATGATGAAAGCCGTTTTCTTAGCATCTTACTCATCTATCTAGATCTGATGATAACCAGCAAAGCAATCTATGAATGACTGTAGCTCATGCCTGGCACAATTGTCAATCAGGATGTGTATATTTGGCAAAGGGAAGTCGTCTTTCGGACTGACCCGGTTGAGATTCCGGTAGCCGACACAGACTCTGACCTTCCCATCCTTCTTTGGCACTAACACAATGTTGGCTAACCATGTCGAGTATTATACTACCCTGAGAACCTTAGCGTTGATCTACTTGGTGACTTCTTACTTGATTTTCAAACTCATATTAGGCTTGAACTTTCTAAGCTTTTGCTTTACCGGTAGACACATTGGATTGGTTGGCAGTTTGTGAGCCACAATAGACGTACTCAGACCAGTCATGTCATCATACGACCAGGCGAATATGTCCTCATACTCCTTTAGAAATCCTGTGAATTCTTTTTTCTCTGATGGGGATAGGTGAATGTGATTCGCATTTCCTTGACATTTTTTACATCTCTTAGGTTGACAATTTCGGTCTCGTCCAGGTTGGACTTAGGTATGTTCTCAAAGTTCTCAACTTCTTTGACAATCTGGTCAGGTATGTCATCTTCTTCTAAATCCATGTCTGTTTGTTGTGTTGTCTCATTGCATGTCACAGTCATTGGTTCATTAAGACAAGTAATAGTAATGTTGTATTGGTAAAGCAAGGAGAGAAAATGATAGCAATAAATATTAATTCATAAGAAAAATCAAAAATGCTTTTCATAGATTGAGTAACGGTTTTGAACATCAAAGATCTTATTGCGGGAATTGAAAAAAATGCAAAAAGAAAATCATTAATAAATAAAACAGTGAGTAATGCTTGTTTTAGCCGTGCTACCCCGAGGCTCATCGTGCTTTAGTTGTCCTGATGGTCCAATTCTTGAGATGTGCCCCTCTGCTCACAGCCTGTATGGAAGGGCCTTTCTCCCCCTCCTCCTCGAGAATAACACAACAGTCCATATCACTATCCTCTAGAAACAAGTTCTTCACTGCTGCAAGTGCTTCATCTTCATCTGATCCATAAATATTGTCGACCTATTGGAAGGTCTGCTCTAGATGCGGTATTGGCTGCTCTAGTGGGTAGTAAGGACTGTGCCATGGTGGCGACCATCTATTGAATTCTTCCTAGGTGTATTCATATCCCAAACCGAAGGTAGTGCCATGTTTCTTGAGTTTTTTGGTTTTAGAGATTCCTTGGAGGTTCTTGCCGAGCCCTTTGTCAGGTTCGTACCCACTCCAACTCAGTATAATCTCGATTTTGCTATCCCACCATTTGTCTTTGTCGATAGCATTGACCCGCTCAATGTGGTGGTGAGTTTCTCCACCCAGCTTCCCTTTTCCCTCAATCGCCAGAATGGTCTGGCAACTGTATATAGGGTTGCTGCCGTCACCGTGAATGATCACTTCCTGGTGATTCCATTCGAACTTTACTGCTTGATGCAGCATTGATGCTACGGTCCCAGCAGCATGAATCCATGGCCGTCCCAGCAACAAGTTATAAGACATTGGTACATCTATTACCTGGAAATTGACCTCGAACCAGGTTGGTCCCATCTGTAGGCATAGACTAATCTCACCAATGGTGGACCTCTAAGAACCATCGAAGGTTTTCACATTGATTTCTCCATCCTTATCTCATGCAGCTCTTTACCCAAATGCTTGAGTGTTACCAGCGGACAAATATTAAGACTGGAACCTCCATCGATCAGGATTCTGGTGATGAAATAATCTTCGCATTGCACGGTGATATGCAGTGCTTTGTTGTGCCCCAGCCTTTCAAGTGGCAGCTTGTCCTCATAAAAGGTGATCTTATGGCTTTCCAGCACTTTTCCTACCATATTAGCCACTTCCTCGCTAGTGATGCTACTTGGTATGTATGCTTCATTTAGCACCTTTAACAAAGCATTCTTGTGCGTCTCAGAATTTTGCAGCAAAGAGAGAATGGATTTTTGTGCTGGTGTCTTGTTTAACTGGTCGATGACCGAATATTCCTTAGCCTGTATTTTCCTCCAAAGGTCATCCAGACCTGACTCAATGAGGGGCGGCCAATTGGAGGCCTACTTGCTTGATTCAGCTAGATGTTCAGGGGTATATACTCTACTAGTTCTTGTCATACCCTGTGCTGCAACAATTTCTTCAATCCTGACCTTGCCTTTCCTTTTCACCTCGGCTTTATAGTCCCAGGGTACAACATTTGTATAGAATGGTGGCATGGTTGACATCGCCAATGGGATCAGCACGGCTATCCTCACTTCGAATGGAATATGTGCCTTAGGTGGTAACACTGCAACCTCAAATGGTGCGGGTGCATTTGCTGGAGACACGAATTCAACCTCAATTGGTACTGGTGTCTTTGCGGATGTGCTGCTTCAAACTCAAGAGGTATAGACATATTCACCTCAGTGTCCTCAGACGGTTGGATCTGGACAATGATTGGATTGAGAGTAATTGTTGGTTTCTTTGGGTCATCACCTTCCGCGATCAACCCGATTAATCCCTCGAGATCCCAATCATCTTCTACTTTTATCGTGTGGATACCTCCACCCTTATGGTCTAGCAGAGGATTGTTGCGGACGTTTGGAGCAGGCTCCTTTGCCATAATGATCTTGTTATCAATCAAAGATTGTATCTTGTCTTTCAAGGAGCAGCATTCATCGATGATGTGCCCTTTCATACTGGAGTGGTATACACAGGACTTGTTTGGGTTAACCCACTGAGAAGGATTCTCAGAGGTTGCATCGGGGATGGGGTGACATAACCAGCAGCTTTGAGCCTCTCATATAGCTGGTTGATGGGTTCAGCGATGGGCTGTATATTGTTTTGGAGGTCTACGATCAAAATTAGGTCGGGGTCTGGGGAAATATTGGCGTGCAGGGGGTTATTGATAGTAGGATGGTTGAGCATTATAAGTTTGGTAGACATGAGCGGGTTAGGAGTATCTGGGTGAAGTAGGTTGATATTATGTAGGAGGTGGAGATAACTGATAAGTTGGTGGCAGAGCTTGGTATAAGAGTGCTTGGTAATTTGGGTTCGGCTGATATGTGAGTGGAGGTGATGGATAAGTTTGGTATTTGAGGGGAGACTTGGTCCTTTTTGCAACCATTACGGCCCCTACATCCTTTTTCTTGGATACACCACTGGACTGTAAAGCCTTATTCATGGCTTGCAAGGCTTCAAAATTTGTAACTATACCACTTTTAATACATTCTTCAATTCTTTTACCTAATTTGATAATGTCAGAGAACTTGTGGTTCTCAGTTATCATCAGCTGTTCATAGTACTGCGGGTCCTGAGCCTCGACAAAGAACTTGTTCATTTTCTCCTCTTCTAAGGCGGGTCTGACCTTAGAAGCTTCAGACATCTAGCGAGTAGCATACTCATGAAACGTCTCTGTGGGCTTCTTCTTCAAATTTTAGATATAGAACATGTCTGGTGTGTTCTCTGTATTAAACCTGAATCTGTCCATAAAGTCAGATGTCATGCCTATCCAGCTTGACCACTTCTTGGGATCTTAGCTGATGTACCAAGATAATGCATCTCCTTTCAAACTCTTCATGAACAGCTTCATGCGGATCCTTTCATCCTTCCCTACTCCAACTAGATTGTCACAGTATGTGCTCAGATGGACCCTTAGATCACCCATACCATCAAACATTTCAAACTTAGGAGGTTTGTACCACTTAGGTAGTTCGACATCAGGCTGTATGCAAAGGTCCTCATAGTTTAGCCCCTCGATCCCTTTATTTCTCTCAACGCCCTGAATCCGGCTGGTCAATTTCTTATGTTCCTCGGCCAAGTTTTCATCAGACTCAAGTGTGTATGAGATAGGTTGGGTGGAGTGTGGCATGGTCTCTACGTAGATAAGATTGTCATGGTGGCCTTGTGTATGGGTATGGAAATGGTCGTTTGTGGAATTCTGAGGTTCTGGTATGAGTAGTGTAGTGTTGTTTAGGGTATGGCAGGTATTGCATTGGTTCTTTGGTTGAGCAACGTGATGATGAGGCGCAGGATGATTCTGCTATTTTGGGATATTTTGTGGAGGTGTAGGGTTTTGAGCATTGCAGAAGTTGATATCTGGGGTGTTGAGGGAAAATGACAGGTTTGCCAGATTTCGAACCTGATCGAGTTCTTCTTGGAATTTCAATAGTTTCTGTTCAAGTTGTGACACATTCTCTCTAGGAACCCGAATACCTTGTCCATCAGTGGCCTCTGTAAGCACGTGATTTTTGCTTCACGGACAATTGCTCCAAAAGAAAACAAAAATAGTGACAAATGACTCCGCTGTACAATTTTTCGATTTTTCGTGGCATGTGCTGTTAGTCATTGTGGTTCGGTCCATGTTGCATTTGATCTTATCAATCAAAATACAAAGTATGTCTGTCATGGTAATCAAACCGTAATTCGGTCGTTGAAAGAAAACTCAAAATATATATATATATATATATATATATATATTGAAAGAAAACTCAAAATATATATATATGTATCGTTCGTTCTAGGTTGTGATTTAACTTGCTTAAATATTCTTGTGATAATTGTGTTAAAATGTTACATTGTTGTTTGTGTTAATTTCATTGTTTTTAATTATTATTTCATTTTGGTTTTTTCATTAGAAAAAAAAAAGAAAGAGTGAATGAAAATCAGTTTGGGCCCAAGAAATGTAACAAAAAAGGCCCAAAACCGGCACACCAGTCCAGTCCAAGTCCGGCCTGCCCAAGTACGGACCCAAACGACGTCGTTTTAGGGACGGTTAATCTGAGCCATTCATCTCCATTGATCCGATGGCCCTTATTGGCCCTCATGACCCGACCCATTCCCATTTTAACCGACCCCCTACTTAACCAAACGGCACCGTATTGTTAAGCTTCCCCAATCCTGACCATCAATTGTAATCAATCCAACGGCCAGGATTGAATCACCCTCCCCATATATAAACCTAACCTAACACCCCACGCCCCCTATCCGAACCCCCCCTCCACTCATCGTCCTCACCAAAACACTGAAACCCCCCAAACCCTAGCAGCCGCCCTGATTTCCCTTTCACCAGAACCCGGCGGCATGAACGCCGATGACCCCCTCCTGAACACCCTAGGACCACCTCACTCTCCTGAACATGGATCTGTTACCCCCTAGCCTCGAATCACCTTCCTTCGTCTCGAATCTTCATTTGAAGATTCGAGTCGAACTCTGACCAATGCCAAACCTCACCATCTTCATACCAGACACTCCCCCGACCCCCCTCGTGACCAAACCAGGCTTGGTTTGGTCCGAATCTACCCACAACTCTTAGAATCTCAAATCTGAGAATCCAAAACCTAGAACATGAATAGCCTTGGAAACCGGCCAGTCTTAACAGGGTTTGAGGTCTAATAGACCTCAATCAAGGTGTTCTCGTGTGAGAACACCCTGATTAAAGTTTGTTCGGCCTCAAGGGTTCAAAGTTGAGTCAGATTTGGTTCAATTTGGTTTGGACATTTTTCGGTAAGTTTTTCTTGTCCTTTTTGTTTTATTCAACTGCTAATTAAGTTGTCAGCATGTTTCTTTGTGTTTGTTTGTTATTTTTGTTATTTTTCATTCGGATTTCTTCCATCTCTGTCAAAGACCTTTTATTTGGTCGGTTGATTTTCTGTGTGTTCTGAATGTATTCTGTGGTATACATGATCGTCAATTAGATTAGTCATCAAATGAGTTAATTCATATAGGTTCCCAGTGATTGAACAAAGTTGTCTGAAGTCATTCGGGACTCTGTACGTGTTGATTATATGAACGATTGATTGTTATGTGTTACGATTAATATAGTTGAGTCGATATATGTCGTCAATTAGTTTCAGTCATTAATGGTAACAACTTGATTAGTGTTGTTTATTTCTGCTGTGATCGTATTTGAATCCCATTAGGAACTGAATTGTATTGCCTATTGATTTTGTTCAATTTGAATTAAAGAACATCTAGGGGGAAGGTTATAATGGCAGTTCAGACTTTGATTTTAAATATGATGCCATGTTTATTTGGTTTTGACCGTGGGCAGCATGTGTATGGTTAGCTTTAAGGAATTAAAATAATTGGACAGCATGTGCTGTCAGATTATATTCCTGCTGCCCATACTTTGGTTAAATAAACAAGAGATTAGGACACTTTAACAACAAAAAGAGAGGGGCTGTCAGGGATTTCATGGGAGTTTTGTTATTTAAAATAAGTGAGTGGAAAAACAACAGGGAGGGGGAATTTTGAGTTGTCAAACAGACTGTAAAGTGTTAAGGTTAGGCTATAAAAGAGGCAGACCTTCCATTAGAAGAGGGGGTTCATTTTTTGAGTCTTAAGAGATTCTGTGAGTAAGAAAACTGAAAAAGGAAAAACAGAAATAAATTTCAGAACACTGTGAATGAGTATTGTCTAAAAGAAACTGTGTAATAGTCCAAGTTGATCAGGCTGTCTTTGTGGTTTTGCTTTTGGTCGTTTGCCAAGCTTTTTGTGGTCATTGGATTTCTGTTGCTGTTACATCCGATATCTTGGGCTTCTTGCTGTCTTTCTGCTCTTTTTCTGGGATTTGTCTGTCTGATGCTCAATCACTTGTGGGCTACATAGTTGTTGTTGGTTGTGTTGCTGTGTTGTTGCTATCCGTTGTTGCTGTTTGTTACTTGCTGCTGATACTCTTTCTCTTCCTTTTCTTATTGTGCAAACATCCAGGTACACGACTAATACTGTCAATGTAACTTGAAGTTGAGTATGAATGCAAAACGAGAAGAATTGAAGATTGTTTACTTTAAGCATAGACTGTTATATTGAATATCATGTAATGCATACTAGTTTACATTTTGTTTGGATACTGAAGGTAACTTGCACGCCTAGTAGATATCAATGTATGAGGATTGAATGTTAGTTGTATATGTATGCTGTTAGATAAATATTCCCAATGCAGTAGGTTGTATCCCAGACTTAGGTTTAAATTGTGTAACATACTCTTTAATGTAGGCCAAGCATGTAAACTATCCACTACTAGTATAGTTCTTTCCCTTCTGATAAATTGGCTTATATAACTGTTTAAACCATACTTTAAGACAAAGAACACAGAGCTTGCAATCTCAACCTCACGAAGGTTGAGCCCAAGTCGAGCAAATCAAGCAGGCTCCCAGCGAAAAATAGTGGCCCAGGCCCAACCGCTACTGCTTGGTTTGGGGTTTGGGCCCTTAATATTCGTTTGGCTGATTGTGTACGTGGTCGTGCTTCTGATTTTGCGCAAGCACTCGGAATTCTGTTATAGATAACTTGCAAGCATGTAATTAACTAGGACTGTCTCTGTTTTCAATTAGTAGAGACAAACGCGACAAGAAACGTAGTTGCTATAGGATATCCTTTTAAAATAAGGACGAGATGAGCCTCGACAAATAAAAACGCACAAGCTGCGGGGCCCTCGTTAAATGTATATATCGAAGCATTCAGTTTCCAAGACGGGTCGTTTAGAAAATCTCACGACCCTCCCGGAATAATAACGCGATAGCCTCTTTAAGCGCGTATTTAATAATTTTACCTTCTTAAATTTGGGTGCGCATTTATGTGACCCAAATCCAAATCTCGACGGATTCGAAATGTGTTTCTAATCATGGGTACATTGATTGTGACGTGGTTCAAGATGCATGTCCATGACGTCGCAAATTCCTTTTAAAAATAGAACGAGACGAGCCTCACCAAACAAAATGTACAAAGCTGCGGGGCCCTCTAGATGTATGTATATATTAAAGTATTTAGAATTCGGGATATGCCGTTTAACGAATTTTTACGACTTTCCCCAAAATAACAAGACGCTAGTTGCTTTAGGCGCGCCTTTAACAATTTCTTTTCCTTAATTTGGGTGCACATTTATGTGACCCAAATCCAAATCTCAACCGAGTTGAGATATATCGATAACCACGGGTACATTGATGTAACGTGGTTCGAGATATGTTTTCACGACGTTGCAATTCTCGTAAAAATAATAATAATGACAAAAGCGGTTAAAAGTTAAATTTTGCACACAGGTTCAACATGTATTAAATCAGATAATCAAGCCAAATATAACAGTTGAGCGACCGTGCTAGAACCACGGAACTCGAGAATGCCTAATACCTTCTCCCGGGTTAACAGAATTCCTTATCCAGATTTCTGGTACGCAGACTGTAATATGGAGTCATTCTTTTCCTCGATTCGGGATTAAAATTGGTGACTTGGGACACCCTAAATCTCCCAAGTGGCGACTCTAAAATAAATAAACAAATCCCGTTTCGATTGTCCTTTAATTGGAAAAACTCCCTTGCGCCCCCGCGGGTGCGTAAAAAGGAGGTGTGACAGCTCTGGCGACTCTGCTGGGGACCGAACCCAGAATCTCTGGTTCAGGGTTCAAGAATTCGAGCTTAAAATAACTGTTATAGTTGGCTTTATTTTTTATCTGATTTTTACATGATATATGCTTAATGTGCTAAATGATGCTTTTACCGCTTTAATATTATCTGAATTGTGTATATAAAACTGCTGCGAAACCCTTCTTCTTTCTGAGTCTTCTAAATTTATGGTGTACACGTGCGCGTGACCCACCTTTCTGTTAGAAGTCATACCAAATAAGACGAAGTTGGGACAAGTAACTAGGCCGGGTAGACTTTCGTGCTCCCGGTACGTTGCCCCCGCTTCGGCTCAAACTATCCGTTTGAGTAAGCCAGGTTTAGAACAATACGCCTCAGGTTTTTACCTAGAATAACTCAGCCATGTACCGGATCCCTAGTAGGAACGTCTATTTGCATCATGTACATCTGACCTTGGAGACTCAACACAGGGGTTGGGTCTGTCTAGGACAGGTGAACCCGAAATAAAAAGACCATCCTGATGCATCCTACTTGCTACCTGTGCATTCATTTGCCTCGAACATGCTTGTTGACCGGCTTAAATGAAATCATGGTGAGAACTGAGGAATAAAATGGGTTGTTTTTTTTTTTTAAAAAAAGTAAAATAAAAAAAAAATAAAATATAGTTTCAAATCTTGAAATAAAGGTATTTAATCTTGAAAGGTATTTAATCTTGAAAATAGTTTGAAAAATTCCCAAAATAGTTTTAAATCTTGAAAATAGTTTTAACTGAAAATGATTAGAGTATATTTTCAAAATGAGTCTTGACTTTATTAAATTAAATTTCAGATACAAAATGAGCACCACACAAAACCCCTCATCCACAAATACAGAAGAGTTTCTATTCCAGCTTCAAATGTGGTGGTGTGAATTAGGCGAAGATGGTCAAAAGTGGGTCATCAAGCATTTGGGAAATCTCCCGGATATTATGAAAGTTAAACCCCGTGATGATCTGATTGCGGCTTTAGTAACTTTTTGGGACTCTGTTCACAATGTCTTTCGCTTCTCTGACTTCGAGCTCACTCCTACATTAGAGGAGATAGCTGGATATGTTGGTTTTGACGGAAGTTTAAGGAATCAAAGCTTGATATTCACAAAGGCTCCCTTGGTACATTGATTATTCGATCTTCTGAACATCTGTAGTCAAATCAGGAAAAGCAATGTCATCAATGGATGTTGTTCTTTCAACCTTTTGTATTCAAGGTTCGGAAAGTCAGATGGGTTCGAAATTCATGAGAAAGGCCTTACTAACAAACAAGACAAAGACGCATGGCAGGTTCACCGTCGCTTCGCCTTCATGGTGGATTTTCTACGAATCATGGTCTTCCCAAACAAAGAGCGAACAATCGATATTCGCACCGCAAAAGTTGTGCAAATCCTCACCACCAAAGAAAACCACACCCTTGTCCCCATCATTCTCTCAGACATTTATCGGGCTTTGACTTTATGTAAAGCAGGAGCGAAAGTCTTCGAAGGATGCAAAATTTTGTTGCAAATGTGGGTGATGGAACATCTCCAACAATAGCCCAAGATCATACAGTATGGGCCAAGCAACGATAATTACATCGAGGGTTATGAGGAAAGAGTAAAAAATTATCAGGTTCCAGAAGGGATAGAAGCATGGGTATCTCATCTAAGGGCTTTAACGGCAAATCAAATTGAATGAACTTTGGGATGGCTCCCGATGAGGGAAGTGATACACATGTCAACCTCAAATAGTTATCTGCTACTATTGGGATTGAGAAGCATCCAGCCGTATGCGCCATTGAGAGTCCTAAGACAACTAGGGAGATATCAAGTAGTTCCTGATGATGAAGATTTGAGTACGCAAGAAATCGAATTACACCTAGAAGCCATTATTCCTGAGGCTCTACTTCAGCAGATGTGGAATGGATGTCGATACTTGAAAAGTGATACTCAAGTCCCAGACACTACAAAGGGTGAGATAAATCCTGGATATGCAAGGTGGTTTGAGAAACGGTCTCGCGTGGATGATGTACCAGAACCTGAGCTAAGAAGGCCAACCAAAAGACCCCATATTCAAAACTTTAATGATAAAATCCAAGAGCGGTTGATCTGGGGAGAAAAAGAAAAGGGGTACAAAGAAACTATCCATGCCCTAAAGGAAAATCTAAGGAACCTCAGTCTGGAGAAAGATTTGCAAGCACAAGAAGCTGAAGGCGAGAAGAAGAGTCTAGCCTGTGAGAATGAAAGTCTTCATGCTCGATTTCTGAGAATGAAAAAGGCTTCTGAAACGCCAATGAGGAATTGGAAGGATCAAAAAACCATCGCCAATCTTTTTGAAAGAATGCAAGATTATGATTCCGTTCTTGCTGCAAATGAAAGGGCGTTGAGCAAAGCAAAAGAAAGGATCCAACAATTAAACGAAGAAGCCAGATCTGATAAGGAACGCCAAGATAGGCAATCCGAGAAAGACAGGGCACAATTCAAGAAGGAAAAAGACCATTGGGTACGATCAGAAGACCAACTTCGTGCACAACTAGAAGAGGCAAGAAGGTACAATAGAGAGCATCAACAAGCGGACATTGACAGAGAAAGAGCGCAGGCGAGAATAGAGCAGGCCAGACTCCGAGCTCTATTAGAGTCAGCCCTAGATCGTGAAGACCGTATCAGAGATATAGCCACCACTCGCCAGCAGCAACTGCAGAATCAAGGCCAACATCTCCAAGATTTCAGGGCACAGATCCACGACCTGGCGGTCTACACCTCCCAAAGTTATATAAACTGCCAAGGAATGGATTATGAAAGGTTTACAGAGCATGCACCCACTTTTGCCCGTCATCTAGCGATGGAGTTGGAAAGGATGTATCGTACGCTGGGAGGTCATCCAGGTCAAGCCCCGCCTTGAGCAAATGATCTAATAATTTACAACACAAGTGGAAAGTGGGGCACGTTGTGAGATGTTAAAAATTGTATCTTTTTATTTCGATTTAAATGAGTGTATTTCAAGATATTTTCTTACAAAGTTTTCAAATGTAATGTCTGTTCATCTTTTTATAAATGAATGAAAATGTTAGCCTCATGGCAGAACTACGCCTGGTCTGATTCGCGCGGGGACGTGATACATAGGCAATCCCCATAAGATTCGACCGCTCTTAATAAAGAAAAAGAAGATACAAAAATAAAATAAAATAACAGAAAAGGGGACAAATGAGCAAATTGGGATGACGCATGTTGTTCGAAGCAAAGCATGTAGAAACGGTTAACTGCCTAGGAGCATTGCATCCTCTATGTGTTATGATCAAATCTATTAAACTCTAACGCTAACAAAAGTTTGTTGTTGTCTGATCCAGACAAGTTAGTTGTTAAAGAACTCTGGCAACACACTCCTATCAAACCAGATCCAAAGGACCGATAGCAACAAGCATGACTACTTCAGAGAATAGTAATGAGGAAGAGAGGCCGATGAGCCAGTTGTTAAAAGAAGCGATGGAAAAGATTGAAAGGATGGGACTAGAGATGAATGCAATGCAGCTAGCCATAGCCAAAACACAAAAGAGCCCTGAAACACTAGGACACATGCCGGAATACCCTCACTCCGGCCCTTCCACAAGCCGCCCAAATCCCCTTTATCATCAAGAAAGAAGCCCTCATGATTCCCAAGCTCCACCGCCCCATCAACCTCTCCCAACACCCAGTATTCTCACTATTGTGGGACCCATATCAGCCCCTTTGCAAAGAACGACCAGTGAGCCATTGTTTCAGGCTCACGATACACAATACTATCCCCCCGAGCCTACGTTTCATGCTCCCGAGCCACAGACTTACAATTCACACTTGGAAGTGCCGGCAGAGATTGAGAAGCCGATCAAGGCCCCTGAACAGGATGAGGTATTGAGAAAGTTCAAAAGCCTGGAGCAGTCTTTCAGGAACCTGCACGGTTTGGGCAACCAGGTCAGCGTAGCATACAAAGATCTATGCCCTTTCCCAGACGTCCAACTCCCGGCTGGGTTCAAGATGCCTAAATTTGATCTATATGAAGGGCACGGTGATCCCATGGCACATTTGCGGGGATTCTGTAGCAAAATGAGAGGGGCAGGCGGCAAGGATGAGCTGCTGATAGCTTATTTCGGCCAAAGTCTGAGCGGATCTGCACTAGAATGGTATACCAGGTAGGATTCCAGTAGGTGGTATACTTGGGACGATCTGGCGCAGGCTTTTGCAGGTCATTTCCAGTACAATCTCGAGATAGTCCCTGACCGTCTCACATTATTAAGAACTGGGAAGAAACCCGGGGAAATTTTTCGCGAGTTCGGGTTCCGCTGGAGAGAGCAGGCAGCTAGAGTCGATCCTCCCATGAGAGAGGGAGAGATGGTAGACTATTTCTTGCAAACATTGGATCCAACCTACTTTGGTCACTTGGTGACAACGGTTGGAAAATCCTTTAACGAGGTGGTCAAGATAGGGGTCATGATAGAAGAGGGTCTGAGGTCTGACAAAATCTTGAACTACTCGGCACTCAAGGCCAAAACCCAGGCTATTCAGAGCGGCACGGGAGGTGCGCTGAGAAGAAAGAAAGAAGAGGTTGCCACGATCGAGGCAAGCAGTTGGTCCAGGGCTGACAAGCCACACTACAACCAACCCAGACCTCACAGGTCAAACTACCCATACAACCCACCCCAAAATTTCTATCCACCTCGAGAACCACATTGTTCCGTACACCAGGCCCAAGCATACACTCAGCCTCCGGTTCGCCCGCAATGGCGCGCGCCGGCTCCCCAGAACATATATGCACCACCACAAAACACCTACCCTCCACCAAGGGCGTATAGAAATCCTTCAGGGGCAGGCTTTCGGGGAAATCCAGATGCTAGGAATGACAGGTTGCGGAAACAGAGAACTTTCACGGAATTGGGAGAAACCTACACCGCTTTGTTCCACAAGCTGAGGCAATTGGGTTTGGTTAGTCCTGTTCAAACTCGAGAACCAAATCCCCCACCTCAGAATTTGGATCGATCAATAAGTTGTGAATACTGCTCAAGGATGCTCGGGCATGATACCGAGAAGTGTTGGAAGTTGAGGCATGCCATACAGGATCTTATTGACACTAATAAGATCGAGGTCTAGACACCGGAGGCTCCTAACATCAACAAAAACCCACTGCCAGCGCATCACGAGACTCACATGATTGAGTTGGTATATGAGGGAGGAGAGTTGAGAAAACCCTCACAAACAGTGATGATGATCCAGGCCGCCCCGAAAGAAGTCTTAACCAGTGGGGGAACGAGAGTACAGTCACAGGGAGAAAGCGTCAAGCCAGTAGTGATATTGGGAAAGAGCCCGTCCGCCATAACATGCAAACCCGAGCCAAACAAGTTTGTAATATCAGGGATTTCGCCCACACCTGCTATTGTGTTAAAGGGGGCATATAGAGAATTACTCACCATAAAGCCTGTAGTCCAGCTGCCGATGATTGATAGCAAGGCTGTGCCTTGGAAATATGAAAAAGGCGGTGGTGATGTACAAGGGAAAACAGGTGGAAGAAGTTAGTTGTGAAGCGCAAGGGTTGACTCGATCAGGTCGATGTTTTGCTCCGGTAGAGCTAAGAAGAACCAACCCAGTTGCAACCAAGAAACCTGTGTCCGAAGAAGAGGCTGAGGAGTTTCTGAGGAAGATGAAAGTACAGGACTATTCTGTGGTCGAACAACTGAGAAAAACACCGGCCCAGATCTCACTGCTGTCATTACTGATCCATTCTGAGGAGCATCGTCGGGCCCTGATGAAGATATTGAACGAAGCTCATGTACCCAATGAGATTTCTGGAAACCATCTGGAAACCATTGACAGCAAGATTTTCGAGGTGAACAGGGTAACATTCTCAGATGATGACCTGCCGATGGAAGGTACGGAGCATAATAAAGCTCTATACCTGGCTGTCAAATGTGAAGACTCGGTGGTAACTTGAGTATTGGTGGATAACGGCTCGAGTGCCAATATTTGTCCGTTATCTACCCTGAACCAGTTAAAAATCGACCACGGAAGGATCCACAAGAGCAGCATCTATGTCCGAGGGTTTGACGGAAATGGAACAACCACTGTGGGGGATGTTGTACTTGAACTGACCATCGGTCCAGTCCTGTTTACCATGGAATTCTAGGTGTTAGATGCCACAGTGTCTTATAACCTGCTGTTAGGACGACCATGGATTCATGCAGCCAAAGCAGTGCCCTCCACCCTACATCAGATGGTAAAGTTCGAGTGGGAAAGGCAAGAGGTCGTGCTACACGGTGAGGACGCAGCGTGCACCATGGGCAGAGCCATTGTACCTTTCATAGAGACCGATGATGACAAAGGTCCTTGGGTCTACCAAATTTTCGATACAGGGTCGGCCAACAAAATTTCTAAAGGAGAAATCATCCCACACCCTAGGGTAGCTGCCGCGACAGTCATGATGGTCTCAGAAATGCTGGGTAATAGATTCGTGCCGGGAAAGGGCCTAGGAGTCGAGCTTCAGGGGATTGTCCAACCTGTCACCTTGCCTAAAAATCTGGAAACTTTTGGATTGGGGTTCAAACCAACCGCAGCAGATAGGAAGCAAGCACAAAAAATGAAGAAGAGGGTCTGGTTTCTGCCTAAGCCGGTGCCACGTCTCTCAAGGTCTTTTGTTAAAGCAAGTGCCAAGGGGTCACCGGTCCCAAAGATTCTAGGACCATTGATCGATATAAATGAGGACCTGAATCAGAGTTTTGAGAGGCTATTCGCTGATGTCAGTGTGGTAGAAGCTGAAGAAGGTTCCAGCAGAACAAAGATACAGTTTGTGGGGCCTGAGGCCAAGACCAACAATTGGACAGTTACTCCTCTTCCTGTCCGAGTGGAGTCTTGGTAGTAGGCTTTGATTTATGTTTTGTTTGTTTTGTTTTGTTCGGATTATTCCAGGGTGTAATCCAAATTTTATGTTTGTCTTGTAAAAGTGTGAACCCTTTTATCTCGCAAGTTTAATAAAGTTCTCTCTTTTTGTCCTATTTTAATTTTTGTTTTGTTCTTTTTCTTTCTGAACAGTTCTCTTTTTACTGGTTCTAATGACATGGCATGCACAATGGATCTTCGACCTAGTCTAATAAATCAATCTGAATCCGACTCAATGATGCAAGAAGTCGTTTGTGACGATGAGTCTGAATGTGACGAAGGTAAAGCCTTCGAAGAGATAAACCGAGAACTGTGCCAATTTGAGGAAAAACCCAAACCCAACCTAAATGAAACTGAGGCTGTGAATCTAGGAGACGCTGATAACGTCCAAGAAACCAAAATCAGCATCCACATTGAGCCGAATGTCAGGGAAGAATTGGTCAAAACCCTCATGGAATTCAAAGATGTTTTTGCATGGTCATATGATGATATGCCTGGATTAAGCACCAATTTAGTGGTTCACAAATTGCCCACTGACCCGGCATACCCTCCGGTCAAGCAAAAACTAAGGAAATTTAGAACAGAAATGAGTGTAAAGATCAAAGAAGAGGTGATTAAGCAGTTGCAGGCGAAGGTCATTCAGGTCACTCGATATCCCGAGTGGTTGGCCAATGTGGTACCAGTCCCAAAGAAGGATGGGAAAATCAGGGTGTGCGTTGACTACCGCAACCTCAACAAAGCAAGTCCCAAGGACAATTTTCCATTGCCCAACATCCATATCTTGATCGATAATTGCGCTGGGCGCGAGATCGGATCCTTTGTAGATTGCTATGCGGGTTATCATCAGATCCTAATGGACGAGGAGGATGCGGAAAAGACAGCATTTATTACGCCATGGGGAACTTACTGCTATCGGGTAATGCCGTTCGGATTAAAGAACGCCGGGGCAACGTACATGCGAGCAATGACTGCTGTGTTTCATGACATGATACACAAAGAAATCGAGGTGTACGTCGATGATGTGATCATCAAATCTTGGCGTCAGAAGGACCATGTAGCAGACCTAAGGAGATTTTTCCAAAGACTCCGAAGGTATGATATCAAGCTTAACCCGGCCAAGTGCGTATTCGGGGTTCCATCAGGAAAGCTGCTAGGATTCATCGTCAGTCGACGGGGGATTGAGTTAGACCCATCCAAAATTGAATCCATCCGAGATTTTCCACCGCCAAGGAACAAAGCAGAGGTAATGAGTTTGCTGGGTAGACTCAATTACATCAGCAGGTTCATCGCTCAACTCACAGCAACTTGTGAGCCCATATTCCGGCTGTTGAGCAAGGATGCTGCGGTAGGTTGGACGGCAGAGTGTCAGGAGGCCTTCGACCAAATCAAAGGGTATCTGTCTAATCCACCCGTATTGGTCCCGCCTAATCCAGGGAAGCCCTTAATTCTTTATCTGATGGTCCTGGAAAATTCATTTGGTTGTGTGCTGGGGCAACATGATGACACAGGAAGGAAGGAGCAGGCCATCTACTATCTTAGCAAGAAATTCACAGTACATGAGGTCAAGTACACTCAACTCAAGAAAACATGTTGCGCCCTAACTTGGGTAGCTCAGAAGTTGAAGCACTACCTGTCTTTGTATACTACTTATCTCATATCCCGTTTGGACCCATTGAAGTACATCTTTCAGAAACCTATGCCCACGGGAAGGTTAGCAAAATGGCAAATTCTGCTCACAGAGTTTGATATCGTCTATGTGACGAGGACAGCCATGAAAGCCCAGGCGCTGGCCGACCATTTGGCAGAGAATCCCATTGATGAAAAATACGAGCCCTTAAGAACGTATTTTCCCGACGAAGAGGTAATGCATATAAATGAGTTGGAATTACCTGAGGAACCAGGTTGGAAGCTTTTCTTCGATGGAGCTGCAAACGCAAAAGGGGTTGGAATAGGAGCAGTACTCATTTCTGAAATAGGACGCCATTATCCGGTTACGGCTCAACTATATTTCTATTGCACCAATAATATGGCCGAGTATGAAGCTTGCATTCTGGGTCTGCGTTTGGCTGCTGACATGGATGTCCAAGACGTCTTGGTCTTGGGAGACTCAGACCTCTTGGTACATCAAATTCAGGGTGAATGGGAAATGCGAGATCTAAAGCTCATACCATACCGACAATGCTTGCATGATCTGAGCAAGCGATTTCGATTGGTGAAGTTCAAACATATCCCGAGAGTTCACAATGAGGTTGCGGATGCCTTGGACACCTTAGCATCAATGCTACACCACCCTGACAAAATATATGTTGATCCTCTGCACATCCAGGTCTGTGATCAGCACGCTTACTGCAACGCCATAGAAGAAGAAGCAGATGGTGAGCCCTGGTTTCATGATATCAAGGAATACCTCAGAATGGGGATATATCCAGAACATGCCTCTGGAGACCAAAAAAGAGCCCTTCGGCGTTTGTCGAATGGTTTCTTCCTCAGCGGAGGAGTGTTGTACAAAAGAACCCCGGATTTGGGATTGTTGAGATGCATAGATGCCATTCAAGCCACGACGGTTATGGCAGAGGTACATGCTGGAGTTTGTGGGCCACACATGAGCGGATATGTATTGGCAAGGAAGATCCTCCGAACAGGGTGTTATTGGCTCACCATGGAACACGACTGTATCACTTTCGTGAGGAAATGCCATCAGTGCCAGATACATAGAGATCTGATTCATTCTCCGCCAACAGAGTTGTATACGATGTCAGCACCCTGGCCGTTTGTGGCATGGGGCATGGATGTCATTGGACCTATTGAGCCGGCAGCATCCAACGGTCATAGGTTCATTCTAGTGACCATTGATTACTTCACCAAATGGGTTGAGGCCAAAACCTTCAAGTCGGTGACCAAAAAGGCAGTGGTGGACTTTGTTCACTCCCATATCATCTGCAGATTTGGAATCCCAAAAGTGATCATCACGGATAACGGTGCGAATCTTAATAGAAGCCTAATGAGAGAGGTATGCCAGCAATTCAAGATTACACACCGCAATTCCACCCCATATCGTCCCAAGGCGAATGGAGCGGTCGAAGCAGCCAATAAGAACATCAAGAAGATACTGCGAAAGATGGTGGAAGGATCCAGACAATGGCACGAGAGATTACCCTTTGCTTTGTTAGGTTACCGCACTACTGTCCGGACTTCCATAGGTACAACTCCTTATTTGTTGGTGTACGGAACTGAGGCCGTAATACCAGCGGAGGTCGAAATTCCATCCCTCCGAATTGTCACTGAAGCTGAGATTGATGATGATGAATGGGTCAAAGCTCGATTAGAACAGTTGAGCTTGATAGACGAGAAGAGATTGGCAGCGGTATGCCATGGTCAGCTATATCAGAAGAGAATGGCACGAACATATAATAAGAAGGTGCGCCCTAGGAAGTTTGAAGTAGGGCAGCAGGTATTGAAGAAGATCCTCCCACATCAGGTCGAGGCAAAAGGCAAATTCGCCCCAAATTGGCAAGGGCCTTATATCGTGACCAGAGTATTGTCCAACGGTGCTTTGTGTTTGACAGATATCGAGGGGAGATGTGTCGACATGGCTATCAATTCTGATGAAGTCAAGATATATTATGCGTAATTTCTTTAATTATGACAATTTTTGGTTCGTTTGTTTGTATCTGGTATTTATTGGATAATGAAATGACGGAGGCAATTCTTTCTTCTATCCAAACACTTTAACCCTTGTTTCCCCCTTTGAGCCTTAAGTTATTCTTTCATACCCCTCTTTTGGAATCACTAATGGAAAAAACATGAAAAGAAAAAAAAAAGAAAAAAAAGAAAAGAAAAGAAAAAGAAAAATGAAAAGAAGGAGAAAGAAAAGAAAAAGAAGATAAAATCATAAGAAATACAAAACCGTGGGAACTACGTTTGACCTGATTCCTCGAAGAGGATACGTAGGCGCCTCACGGCTCGGTAATAGTGTGCATCATAGTGTATATAGGATGCATAATATACATAGTGTGCATAATAGGCACAGTGTGCGTAACGCACGTAGCTCAACATAAGTGTGAAAAATAAAGTTCCCCAAGCAAGAAAACTGGGGTAGAGGTTATGTTTTAAGCTCCACAAAGGTTTGATTCCAAAAGTTGTAGCAGATCACCCATCAAATTATTTTCATTTTTTGATAACCTTTCTTTAACCCCACACCAAAACCAACATCGATGTCCAAAAGATCTCCCGATCAATATCCAAGAGATACCAAGTCAGGCAAATAGAGCCAGGAGTAATATGCCGATCCCCAGCAAAGAAGAGGATCATAAGACTCGGAATGAATTGATGGTCAAAGGAATCTCCAGAAGAGAGGGTCGTATCGACAACACCCCGATTCCTCGATGAAGAAATAAAATGAGAGAGTCTTATCGGTGAAAACCTTCACAGGCACAGAAAGGCGACGTAAGATGAGGGATATAAAATGAGAGAGTCTTATCGGTGAAAACCTTCATAGGCACCGAAAGGCGACGTAAGATAAGGGATATAAAATGAGAGAGTCTTATCGGTGAAAACCTTCACAGGCACCGAAAGTCGACGTAAGATGAGGGATATAAAATGAGAGAGTCTTATTGGTGAAAACCTTCACAGGCACCATAAGGAGTCGGGAGATGAGAGAAAAGAGAGAGTCTCATTGGTGAAAACCCCTCGAAGGGCACTATGAGGCGACAAGACAGATCAACAAAAAGCGACCACATTCGCAACGAAATGGACACTCATTTATCATCCCCAGCAAGTCAGACCATCGGGCAAATCGATTGATATGAATAGACTGGGTCGGGAATCTATGGTGCACGTCATGATCACGGGGACCAGTCATGTCCTCCAGATAAGTTCTTCTGAGTTTCTTCTCCCACCAAATATTGGTTCAGAAAGATTTTCTCCTTTTTCTATCTTTTATTTCTCTTCCTAAAAATTTGTCTTGAAAAGGATTTTTCAAAGCTTACTACCAGAGACCGAAGGGGAATTCATCCAATGCAGTATAACACAAACAGTTTTAAAGGCCGGCCCCAGGCAATGCAATGATCGTGCCTTGCAGTTTTGGAGGAAGTAAGCTCCTAAAGGGAGTGGTTTCGGGAGTAAAAGCAGACTCCCACAGCATGTGCTTAAAGAGAAAGCAGAAAAGGGGATAAATTGAAAACTAGCCCCCAGCAGGCTAGAAACCCCCAGCAAGCAATTATGTCCACCAACCAATTATGGTGACATAGAGCAAGACAAGGGGAAGAGAGGAAAAATCATCCGCCGGAAAGGCACCTCCTACCACCACGATTAAAAATAACTAAATCCTTTTGTCTGCTGCAGGAAAACAAAGGATTGATAATGGCAGCAAGACGCAACGCCAGGGAAATCACCAAAAACCGGGGCAGAAAATTTTCTGCCGATTGTCGGAAATTTTCTCGGAAGAACGGGGAAACAATTTCAATACATTTAAGTTCTAGGTCGCCCACCAGTAAAATGCGGGAATACATTAAAGTTCTAGGTCGCCCACCAGTAAAATGCAGGAATACATTTAAGTTCTAGGTCGCCCAACAGTAAAATGCGGGAATACATTTAAGTTCTAGGTCGCCCACCAGTAAAATGCGGGAATACATTTAAGTTCTAGGTCGCCCACCAGTAAAATGCGGGAATACATTTAAGTTCTAGGTCGCCCACCAGTAAAATGCGGGAATACATTTAAGTTCTAGGTCGCCCACCAGTAAAATGCGGGAATACTTTTAAGTTCTAGGTCGCCCACCAGTAAAATGCGGGAATACTTTTAAGTTCTAGGTTGCCCACCAGTAAAATGTGGGAATACATTTAAGTTCTAGGTTGCCCACCAGTAAAATGCGGGAATACTTTTATGTTCTAGGTCGCCCACCAGTAAAAATGCGGGAATACATTTAAGTTCTAGGTCGCCCACCAGTAAAATGCGGGAATACATTTAAGTTCTAGGTCGCCCACCAGTAAAATGCGGGAATACTTTTCAGCTCTAGATTTTGGAATCAGTAACCCCACCTGAAGGCGGAGGGTTACAACAGAGATCCCCAAGCAGGAAACAATAAAATCCCCAGCACCAAGAAGCAGAAGGCTGCAAAAGCAAGCGCGCGATTCAAAAGGAAGAAGGAACGCGTCTCAAAAGAAGCAGTTTGGGAACGCTATAGCATGCCCAACATAACAATTTTGATGAAGAAAGCTATACCACTGAAGAAACCATTGAAAGGCTTAAAGAAGAGGGCCATGTTCCCAGCAGATCAAGCGAAGTGGTGAAAACTGGCATTCAGAAAAGGCGAAGGACCAGTATCATCCCCCAAGTTCACAAAATAAAGGCATCGGAGGAAAGCGTTAGCCGACAAGAAAGCAAGGCAACAAGAACAAGTTGAAGATAGATGAGATCTCATACTCTAGCATAGCTTCTTGTTTTTCCTTTCAGAACAATGTAACAAGGAGATCAGTGAGCGGTAGCATCCTACAGCAGCATGCAACAGCGCACAACAGCAGTGAGCACTACAGTCACACGGTAGTCCCAGCTACCAAAATTTCCCGAACTACATTGACCTGATTCCTGTTCAGCCCAGGATATGTAGGAAACCTCTGAAGCAAAGGTTCGGTCAAGTCTTTTTCAAAAAATGCTTCACACGGAGTACTCGGACGAGCAAAAATTGCCCGCTTTATATTTGCGCGAAAACCCTTCGTGTCTTCGGGCAAAGAGGGGCAGCTGTAAGCACGTGATTTTTTCTTCATGGACAATCGCTCCAAAAGAAAACAAAAATAGTGACAAATGACTCCGCTGTACAATTTTTCGATTTTTCGTGGCATGTGCTATTAGTCATTTGTGGTTCGATCCATGTTGCATTTGATCTTATCAATCAAAATACAAAGTATGTCTGTCATGGTAATCAAACCGTAATTCGGTCGTTGAAAGAAAACTCAAAATATATATATATGTATCGTTCGTTCTAGGTTGTGATTTAACTTGCTTAAATATTCTTGTGATAATTGTGTTAAAATGTTACATTGTTGTTTGTGTTAATTTCATTGTTTTTTATTATTATTTCATTTTTTTTTAAAATTAGAGAAAAAAAAGGAAAGAGTGAATAAAAATCAGTTTGGGCCCAAGAAATGTAACAAAAAAGGCCCAAAACCGGCACACCAGTCCAGTCCAAGTCCGGCCTGCCCAAGTACGGACCCAAACGACGTCGTTTTAGGGACGGTTAATCTGAGCCATTCATCTCCATTGATCTGATGGCCCTTATTGGCCCTCATGACCCGACCCATTCCCAATTTAACCGACCCCCTACTTAACCAAACGGCACCGTATTGTTAAGCTTCCCCAATCCTGACCATCAATTGTAATCAATCCAACGGCCAGGATTGAATCACCCTCCCCATATATAAACCTAACCTAACACCCCACGCCCCCTATCCGAACCCCCCTCCACTCATCTTCCTCACCAAATACTAAAACCCCCCCAAACCCTAGCAGCCGCCCTGATTTCCCTTTCACCAGAACCCGGCGGCATGAACGCCGATGACCCCCTCCTGAACACCCTAGGATCACCTCACTCTCCTGAACATGGATTTGTTACCCCCTAGCCTCGAATCACCTTCCTTCGTCTCGAATCTTCATTTGAAGATTTGAGTCGAACTCTGACCAATGCCAAACCTCACCATCTTCATACCAGACACTCCCCCGACCCCCTCGTGACCAAACCAGGCTTGGTTTGGTCCGAATCTACCCACAACTCTTAGAATCTCAAATCTGAGAATCCAAAACCTAGAACATGAATAGCCTTGGAAACCGGCCAGTCTTAACAGGGTTTGAGGTCTAATAGACCTCAATCAAGGTGTTCTCGTGTGAGAACACCCTGATTAAAGTTTGTTCGGCCTCAAGGGTTCAAAGTTGAGTCAGATTTGGGTCAATTTGGTTTGGACATTTTTCGGTAAGTTTTTCTTGTCCTTTTTTTTTATTCAACTGCTAATTAAGTTGTCAGCATGTTTCTTTGTGTTTGTTTGTTATTTTTGTTATTTTTCATTCGGATTTCTTCCATCTCTGTCAAAGACCTTTTATTTGGTCGGTTGATTTTCTGTGTGTTCTGAATGTATTCTGTGGTATACATGATCGTCAATTAGATTAGTCGTCAAATGAGTTAATTCATATAGGTTCCCAGTGATTGAACAAAGTTGTCTGAAGTCATTCGGGACTCTGTACGTGTTGTTTATATGAACGATTGATTGTTATGTGTTACGATTAATATAGTCGAGTCGATATATGTCGTCAATTAGTTTCAGTCATTAATGGTAACAACTTGATTAGTGTTGTTTATTTCTGCTGTGATCGTATTTGAATCCCATTAGGAACTGAATTGTATTGCCTATTGATTTTGTTCAATTTGAATTAAAGAACATCTAGGGGGAAGGTTATAATGGCAGTTCAGACTTTGATTTTAAATATGATGCCATGTTTATTTGGTTTAGACCGTGGGCAGCATGTGTATGGTTAGCTTTAAGGAATTAAAATAATTGGACAGCATGTGCTGTCAGATTATATTCCTGCTGCCCATACTTTGGTTAAATAAACAAGAGATTAGGACACTTTAACAACAAAAAGAGAGAGGGGCTGTCAGGGATTTCATGGGAGTTTTGTTATTTAAAATAAGTGAGTGGAAAAACAACAGGGAGGGGGAATTTTGAGTTGTCAAACAGACTGTAAAGTGTTAAGGTTAGGCTATAAAAGAGGCAGACCTTCCATCAGAAGAGGGGGTTCATTTTTTGAGTCTTAAGAGATTCTGTGAGTAAGAAAACTGAAAAAGGAAAAACAGAAATAAATTTCAGAACACTGTGAATGAGTATTGTCTAAAAGAAACTGTGTAATAGTCCAAGTTGATCAGGCTGTCTTTGTGGTTTTGCTTTTGGTCGTTTGCCAAGCTTTTTGTGGTCATTGGATTTTTGTTGCTGTTACATCCGATATCTTGGGCTTCTTGCTGTCTTTCTGCTCTTTTTCTGGGATTTGTCTGTCTGATGCTCAATCACTTGTGGGCTACATAGTTGTTGCTGGTTGTGTTGCTGTGTTGTTGCTATCTGTTGTTGTTGTTGGTTACTTGCTGCTGATACTCTTTCTCTTCCTTTTCTTATTGTGCAAACATCCAGGTACACGACTAATACTGTCAATGTAACTTGAAGTTGAGTATGAATGCAAAAAGAGAAGAATTGAAGATTGTTTACTTTAAGCATAGACTGTTATATTGAATATCATGTAATGCATAATAGTTTACATTTTGTTTGGATACTGAAGGTAACTTGCACGCCTAGTAGATATCAATGTATGAGGATTTAATGTTAGTTGTATATGTATGCTGTTAGATAAATATTCCCAATGCAGTAGGTTGTATCCCAGACTTAGGTTTAAATTGTGTAACATACTCTTTAATGTAGGCCAAGCATGTAAACTATCCACTACTAGTATAGTTCTTTCCCTTCTGATAAATTGGCTTATATAACTGTTTAAACCATACTTTAAGACAAAGAACACAGAGCTTGCAATCTAAACCTCACGAAGGTTGAACCCAAGTTGAGCAAATCAAGTAGGCTCCCAGTGAAAAATAGTGGCCCAGGCCCAACCGCTACTGCTTGGTTTGGGGTTTGGGCCCTTAATATTCGTTTGGATGATTGTGTACGTGGTCGTGCTTCTGATTTTGTGCAAGCACTCGGAATTCTGTTATAGATAACTTGCAAGCATGTAATTAACTAGGACTGTCTCTGTTTTCAATTAGTAGAGACAAACGCGACAAGAAACGTAGTTGCTATAGGATATCCTTTTAAAATAAGGACGAGATGAGCCTCGACAAATAAAAATGCACAAGCTGCGGGGCCCTCGTTAAATGTATATATCGAAGCATTCAGTTTCCAAGATGGGTCGTTTAGCAAATCTCACGACCCTCCCGGAATAATAACGCGATAGCCTCTTTAAGCGCGTATTTAATAATTTTACCTACTTAAATTCGGGTGCGCATTTATGTGACCCAAATCCAAATCTCGACGGATTCGAAATGTGTTTCTAATCACGGGTACATTGATTGTGATATGGTTCGAGATGCATGTCCATGACGTCGCAAATTCCTTTTAAAAATAAAACGAGACGAGCCTCGACAAACAAAATGTACAAAGCTGCGGGGCCCTCTAGATGTATGTATATATTAAAGTATTTAGAATTCGGGATATGCCGTTTAACGAATTTTTACGAGTTTCCCCAAAATAACAAGACGCTAGTTGCTTTAGGCGCGCCTTTAACAATTTATTTTCCTTAATTTGGGTGCACATTTATGTGACCCAAATCCAAATCTCAACCGAGTTGAGATATATCGATAACCACGGGTACATTGATGTAACGTGGTTCGAGATATGTTTTCACGACGTTGCAATTCTCGTAAAAGTAATAATAATGACAAAAGCGGTTAAAAGTTAAATTTTGCACACAGGTTCAACATGTATTAAATCAGATAATCATGCCAAATATAACAGTTGAGCGACCGTGCTAGAACCACGGAACTCGAGAATGCCTAACACCTTCTCCCGGGTTAACAGAATTCCTTATCCAGATTTCTGGTACGCAGACTGTAATATGGAGTCATTCTTTTCCTCGATTCGGGATTAAAATTGGTGACTTGGGACACCCTAGATCTCCCAAGTGGCGACTCTGAAATAAATAAAAAAATCCCGTTTCGATTGTCCTTTAATTGGAAAAACTCTCTTGCGCCCCCGCGGGTGCGTAAAAAGGAGGTGTGACAGCCTCTACCCGTTCATCTGTGTTCTGTTTCCTGATGTTGTTTAAATCTTCCATTTTATTCTTGCCTTTGTTCTTGCCCTTAGAGGGACTAAGAGGAGGAGTGGGTGGAGGGCCCCTGGATCTTGTGAAATAAGATGATGATGCCAGAGTGCATGAACTAACCTCTCGGAAGGGGAATAATAAAAATAAAATAAAACAAAAGGTAGTCAAGTCAGTGAGGATTATAAAAAGTATTGTAATATTTAAACACATAGTGCGGGAATGTAAAGCGTGTCCTAATTTGGGAACCTCTTTGTACCCGAGGTAGGCCTAGCGACAAATTGATGTGGAGAGCTTTTAATGCTAAATGCCTCATTTTATTGATAAAGATAGGCAAATTCCAAAACGACACTAAATAAGGAAGAAATAAAAGTCACTAATGGACATTGGCCTTATTACATTCATAAAGCAAAAAAGTAAATTCATATCTATTTGGTCCCAGAAGGACCTTCCCCAGATTCGACATCCTTGGCTCCGTCGAACAGCTTCACCAATTCGCGAAGTCCCAGCAATAGGTATGCTCTGGCTAGATGTCCACCTTCGGTCCTTTCAGCCTTTTGACAGTCTTCAACCCTTTTGAGAAATTTTCCCTCTAGTTCTTCTATGCCTCGCTCCAAGTATCCTAGCCTTTTGTTGGCACTGATAGACATGTCTTTCCATTCCTTAATCAACTTCTTATTGGACTCTTGTATCTCACGGTGTTCGCTCTCGCATTCACGGATCCTTTTACTCAGCTGGTTGTACTTGACTTGTGCCTCGGCCTTCTTATCTATAATTATATGACCTCGAATGAAGCCTGGCTGGCCCAGACCATCCCAATTGTCTTCCAACCAACCAGAATAGAAACGGGTACAACCGTCATGATATCTGTCCGGCTCGATGATGTCTTTCTCCATTACGATCTTGTAGTGCCACACGTGCTAGGCTTGGCACTTGTGGGGACTATCATCATTTTGGAAGTCAGCTCGAAGATGGCGCATCTTGTGGACCCTGGGTATGACTTGCTTCCTACCTACTTGCCTCATAACTCGAAGAGGGACGTAAGGGTATGTTCCTCTTAGACCAATCAGTATCAGGAAAGGTGCATCTCTCGATCGGGTGATGAACTCCTCTGTCGAAAACCACTCGAACATCCATTGAACCTATTCTTCAGTCAGATTATCAAAGAGCTCAACCTATTCTTTGGCATCCTCAGGCTGAGCGAACATGTCGAGGATGTAATTCATTCGTATTGGATGGTGGAAAGCGATGTGATCATCCCAGGCCCTTCGCTAAATTTCATATCGGTATTCTCCCTTTTGGAGATGTTCCATGAACCAAAGCTGAAGTAGTAGATTGCAGCCTTCAAAGTGTCTCGCTCCTCGTTGACACTTCTCTAAGGCTTGGTATATGTCTGCAATGATCATGGGTACAATGTTGAATGTCTGCCCACCAATCCCCTCCATTAGGGTCTTGGTTACCAAAGCTAACCTAGTATGGATTCTCCCTTTCTTCATTGGAAACACGATCAGACCCAGGAAGCAAAACATGAAAACAAATACCCTACGATGGATATGTCCCAAGGACTTGATGGCAAACTCGTCATGGTAGGTGCGATATGATTTGCTGTGACCGTACCTTTCATACATGTAGTAAAAAGGGATGTAAGATTCCTTTAGGCATACCAATTCTGCATTCTTCTTCAAACCCATCATTTTTAGGAAACCCATAATTGTGCAGTTCTCAGGCATTAGCAAACCCGGGGTTTCCCACAGTAGACCGGCCAATCCTCTTATCTCCTCTAGCAAAGGTGTAATTTCGATGTCCCTGAAGCGGAACACGACCCTTTCACAATCCCAAAATAAGGTAGCAGCTTCTATTATCATGTTGTTAGGCTGGATCTCTAGAAGGGATGGTAGATTACCTAGATATTTTTTTATAAGGGTTTTGTCACTAGAATGTAAATCTTCCCACCAACTTAGCAATCTTGGGTGGATATTGGTGACCATGCTGAATCTGGGGACTTCATGCCTCATATTTCTTCAAGTCAAACAAGGTTAGGCCCTTACCCCCACCAGACTCGACTATTTAACATCAACAACCCAGCAGAGTAAGGTTTTTATGGGGTTTTAGACTGGTACCCTTGAGTAGACAACTCAAGGGGGAAGGCACGAAACTGTCGACTGCACCGCTGATTGACTAGTTTTACCGCAAATAAGCCTTTTCGAATTTATGGGGGGTAATGATGTAGGAAGGTAGCAACCACTCATCAAGCGTTGCTATAGTATTTGTTTGGCACGAGTGGAGTATGATGTTGAGCATGATTATGCAATAATTAAAAGCATGTTTACATGTATTTGCACGTTAGGAAAGCAATAAATACAGCAGTTTTATAATTTAAAGCAGTTATAAAGGAAGGAAACAAGAAAGATATGTCAGTTTTGCTTTTGAAGAAGAAATTAAACGCTTAAAGCAATTAAACAAATAATTGCACATAGGGGGGTACAAATTCACAAAACGGTATGAAATGGTAAAGGCCTGAATTTCCCCAGCAGAGTCGCCATGCTGTCGCGCCCCCTTTTTTCGTGAAATCGGGTTTATGACATTTTTGGTTGGGACAACTCTTTCCTTTTGGAAAGGAAGTTTGTATTTTTGAAGAGTTGCCACCTAACGATTTAAGGTACGTTAGGGCACCTATAAGGTTCTTTTTTAACTACGTTTGGTAACCAGAGACAAGGTAAGGGCTTGAAATTATCCTAAGGGAAAGGTGTTAGGAACCCCTCAGGATCCACTAGTGTGGTTCTGGGCCAAACAGTTTTTTATGAATTTGTACAATTAACAAATAAACAAGTATGACTCAAATAATAGGGGATTTAAGTTTAAATACACAGGTGTTTGAAAAAAATAATTAATGGAAAGCAAGATTTTGAAAAGAGTTACAATCAAAGCATTTTTGTGAATGTAAAGAGGGGTGTCCTAGGTTTGTTTATAATATGGATCACATCAATGCAATACCCGATATGACACTCCTCAAAGAGGGGCTACACGTGGTATTAACTCACCGGCCATCATATTCATATCTACCATTTCCCGCCCCGTGAAGGTAATCAAAGCGAGGGTTAGTCTCGACCCCTATTACATGCCATTACCCGTCCATTCCTATCAGTTCCGAAGGAATTTAGGACTCCTATCCTATAAAAAAAGGGGGGTTCTAGGCAGATCCTCAAATTTAAAGGTAAAATACTAAGGCGACATATAATAACAAGTAGGACTTCAATTAAGGGGAGCATAGAAGACAAATGAAAGGCTTAGATATACCTCCACACACAGTACACATAAACAGCATGACTCATACACAATTAAGGTCTAAATTCAGATCCTAAGCATGGTATCTAAATGATAACAGTAGAGTCAGATTTATTACATGACTCAGAGAAGAAGTCCTGATCAAGATTGCCTACTGATTTTAACATGCTGACAATTAAACATTAATCACAAAGACGGTTCTGGTTTTTATTTTAAAGTTGATTACCTATGACTTGCCTAAGCGTAAAATAATATGCAGCAGTTACCAGAAATATTAAAAATAGTTTGTAAGCTATTTTACCTAGAGCATGTTGCTGTAAATGTTGCAAAGCCATGCAGGGATTGTGACCAGTTTCACTTAAACAGGATAATCAAACATGAGACTGTTTTATGTCCTTTTTTCATACATTAGTAGTTTAACTAGGCGTGACTGAGTGAGTGTGAACAAGATCCTAAAATAGGGTATCTAACGTACACATATGAAAATGCAGAATGATTGCAGAATTCCTAAAGAATAATTTCTAAATTCCCGAAGAGTTACAGCATGACTTCAAGACGTGAAGGAGCAACAGTTTTATGTTAATGCTATTATTTAGCCTAAAGCAGGATTTCTATGTGGTAAAGTGATGCCAAATGAGATGCTGAAAAAGTAAACCTAAGAACATGGTATCTAATGCATGACATACTTTGAACGAGTTGATCTTACATATGGATTCTAATGCACATATAGGAAATGTAAACCTAAGACATGGTTTCTACCCATTGATGTTGATAGCATATATAACTACCCTCCCCTTTTCACTAGCTAGCCCTAATGCTTGTTTACAATAGATTATTACAGACTAATACTGAAATGAATTACATAAGTAGAAAAGAAAAATATAAAGTTACACTATAAAGAGCCTGAAAACAAGCCCAGATTTTCAGCACCTGATTAGGACTTCCTCTTTGAGTTATGTAATAAATCTAACGCCAACACCTCAAATGCCAAGATTGTTTCATAGCCTTTCTCATATCTGGGTGTGTTAGAGTTCCCTAAGGATCTCAAGGGATCTCGGGAAGTGCTCACGCCTAGATTTCCAAGTTCAGAGGGAGCTCAAGGGTCTCAAGGCAAGGCTCACACTAAAGGGGGCAAAACTTAGTGGTCTAAGAGTAGAGTGAGAGTGCTTGACATAGTTTTGAAGAGATTTAAGCAAGAAAACAGTTTAAAAAAAAGAGACTGCTTTGAAATAGTTTTGTAAAACAACGGGGGAAGTTGTTCAATAAGACAGTTTTGGAAAGAGAGTAGAGTAACAAGCAACAGTCCAAACACAACACCCAAAATAGGTTCACACATAATGAAGGAACGTAAGACCAATGCAGGTTCAGTAGTCACCAACAGGGGTAGTGGGATTTGGGGATACATAGATCACATAAGTAAACACATAGTTGCAGGAGTACTTAAGTATAGAATCAACAATATGCCGAGGATTAAGAGAATATAGAATAAATGTAACTTGAGGATAGCTAACTATTTTTTTGCACAGAGAGGTTCATGCTAGAAATCAAAGCAAACACAAGTAAAGAATGGCCACATTGGGGTATATTAGGAAGGGGAATAACAATTTTATAAACATGATGAGTCTAAGGGAGGGGAGACATTCAGAAGCATGCTGATGAAGTGATGAAGTAAACATATCAATTACAAGTTGAGCCAACAGAACCATAAGTGAAAACATACTAGAAACAAGATGAAATGAAGCAGTAAAAGAAACATATTATTTTGAAACTTGAATTGAAATCAGAACATACCAGTAAAGAAGTAAACACAAAGTGAGGGGGCAAGAGAATAGAGTAATCAGCCTTGGCTTGCAGCCGACTGACTTAGAACAATAGCAAATAACCAGAGAAAATAGAGAGCAGAAAAATGTTTTCTTTTTGTGTGAGAGAGGGTTTTGAACCATTGTGTTCGTGTTTGTAATGAAAAGAGAAGAGGATATATATAATAGTTTGAATGTCAGGTCAATAAGGCAAGAAACAATCATAGAACTACAGAATCAATTAAGAACCGAAAATCAGCCAAGTCTCCCTTAATTAAGGGAATCAATTCAAACGGTAAGAACATGTAGCAAATAAGGAAAGAAATCAATGTGTAACTGGATCATAACATGTAGGGAAATAATTCAAACATAATAGGTACAGAGTAAATAATTAGGGATAAGTTCATAAGGCTCTAATTAAGGAAATAATATAAGAATCAATTAACAGTATAGTCAGCCATGTAATAAGGCAAGAAGTAAACTAAAGGTCGAAAATCAGTAAAGAATCTTACCATAGGGAATCAGTAAAGGGTATCAATCACAGTAAATTAGTGATTCAACTAGAAATAGTCCGTATTAGAGGAAATTACCACAAATTTCTGTCAATAAACAAAGTAAACATAATATAGGCAGGAGAAGCAAAATCAAAAACCCTAATAAGCACACTAGGGTATAAAACCATAGAGACTCAGAACATATGCATGAGAAACAGACATATGCACAAATCAGATGAGCAAATAAGCAAAGACAGTCTCAGAACCCAGGATTAAAACCAAAAATTAGGGTTCTTAGCATGATTAATCAGATAAAAGAGAATAACTTAAATAACCATTTAAACAAAGTAAGAATCATAGAATAATACCAAAAAATCAGAGGGAAAGTCATTTTGAGAAGGGGTTAAGAAACTCTAGTTTGAAGATGAAAAGGTATTTTTGAAAAGTCGGAGAGATTCTTAAGAAAACAGTAAAGACAACTTAGAAAAACTCTTAGATCTGTTACAGATCTAAGAAGCCAAGAGCTAAAATTAGGGTTTCAGAGAGATATAACCCAGATATAGAGAGATTCCGGTTTAGAAGCCATGGATCTAGCCGGAAAATAGAAAAATCTTACTCCACTAGGCCAAGGTGACCGGAGAATAGCATAGAAACCATGGGAGGTGAGTGAACGTCTTCTGGTTCCCTTGAGGGCCTCAAGGTAGCAAGGATCCGACATTTGAGCGGCCATGGAGGCTAGGGGTGGTGGTGGAACCACCATTGATATCGGTGAGACAACGGTCGGCAAATAGGAGCCATGGTTGTGCAGAGAGCTTGAGAGAGAATGAGAGAGTGTAACGGCGGAGTGAAGAGAGGAAATGAGGGTTTTTTTGGGGGGAGGTAGTCTATTAGGTTAAATTAGGAAGGGATTATCTTGGACCGTTGATAAAAATGATCAACAGCCAGGATTTGGACGGAATTGGTTTGGGTAGGATTTAGGTTTTGGGCGGTATTGGGCTATTTTAATTGGGTTTGGGGCTTGTTTGATTTAGGTTTTAATTGAAATAAAAATGGGGCTATTTGTTTAATACCCAATTAATATGAAATGAAATAATTTATAAATTGGCTAATAATTATACAAAAATGAATTTTATGCATATGAAAATAGTTAAAAATGATTACTTAGAATACAAATGATTAATTTCCGGTCAAAAATAGTGTAAACTCATAGTATTGGGTTGTAATTGCAAAGTTATTGCAATTATAGCCAAAAGGTGTCAATTTGACTAATTATGAAATAATTTAGTTTAAATAGGACCATAAATAATAAATTAAATCAAGAGATGCTTTTGAAATCATTTGCAATGCCATTTTGTAATTATTTATTGGGAATAAAATGCTAGATAAAAATATAGAAAAATTATAGAAAAATACCAATTGCTATTAATGCATGATTTTGAAGGTATATATGTAATTTCAAAATATTTCGGGGAAATATTGGGTATCAACAATGGGCAAAGAGCGACACCAACCCTATATCAGGACATTCGCTCCCTCCTTCCGCTATGAAGATGGCCTGTCTAGGCCAAGACCAGGCACTCACAGGAACGATCGAGGTATGGCCTCTTATTATGTGCTGACAATTTTTGCATATCACCTACAGAAGTGGTCTACGCTCTTGAGAAACTCAAAAAAAGTCAAACTACCGCCTAACATGAGGTGGACCCAAACACAAGGAAATCTGACGCACTTTGTGAGTTGCACCAAGAACGTGGACACAAAATAGAAGATTGCATCGCCCTAAGGCTAGAGGTGGCAAACTTGCTGCAGCAAGGATACCTCAAGGAATTGCTCAACAACAAAGGCAAGAACACCTTGGCGAGGGGTCGAGAACGCCCAGGCCCGCCAAAGCCCCCTTCACCGGCTCACATAATCAATATGATTATTGGCGGCAGCGACGACGCCTCTATCAACGACATCAAATTCACTGCCACCTACAAGCTGAAAAGATCGATCACTCACGAATGGTATGATGGACCTAAAAATATTATCATCTTCGATGATTCAGATACAGACGGTTTAACTTTCCCTCATAATAATACACTTGTCATTACTTTACGAATTTTAAATACCGATGTTATGAGATTTATGATAGATGGTGGGGGTGGAATGTGCGTCATCTATCCCCGAGTCCACGCACAAATGAGACTCGAGGACAGGATAGTGCAATGTTGCATCACATTAACCAGTTTTAACAATGCAGTTGAACGAACTTCGGGAGAAATCACACCCTTCGTTCTCGCCGGCGGGGTAACTCTAGAGACGACTTTCCATATCATGGATCAAGATACCGCATACAATACTATCATGGTTCGGCCATGGATACACCCATGAGAGTCATCCCCTCCATTTTATACAAAGTGATCAAATTTCCAACATCTAGGTAGATATTTAGCATACGAGGAGAAAAATGTACATCCCGAGAATTCTACCGAATTGCCATGGACAGCACGACAACTCAACAAAAGAAAGAAAAGGAAAAGGAAGCATAGCAATCAACAGGGTCAAAATCACTTTAAGGCGAAGCCGAGGAAGCCATTATGGACCTAAAAATAGTCGAAGCCACTGAATCAACGATAGAGGACCTCGACCCTGTTGAACTACATAATACCAACCCCAGCAAAAATGCTTACATCGGCTGCAAACTCTAAGAACCATGTAAATTTAGTCAATTCTTAATAACAAATGCAGATTTGTTTGCCTTTAATCATGCAGACATGCCATGTATCCCAGAGAAATCGCCACACACAAGCTGAATGTTGACCCCTTCTACTCCCCGATAAGGCAGGTCTGACGAAAGTTCAAACTCACCATCAATGAGGCCATCAACGAAGAAGTAGAGAAGTTATTGGCGAACAGCTTAATCAGGGAGGTGAAGTACCCCAAATGGATAGCCAATGTGGTGATGGTAAAAAGGAAAAACTGGAAATAGAGGATGTGCGTGGACTTCAAGACCTAAACAAAGCATGCCCAAATGATTCATTCCCACCACAGCACATCGGCCAACTCATCGACGCAATGGCCGGGCACGAGTTGTTAAGTTTTCTGGATGCCTATTCAGGTTACAACCAAATACTCATGGAGGAAGAGGACCAAGAAAATAACTACATTCATCACCCACAGAGGAACACATTGTTATAGGGTCATTCCATTTGGGTTGAAGAGCATAGGGGCCACCTATCAAAAGTTGGTCATAATGATGTTCAAAGATCAACTCAGGAAAACCATGAAGGTGTATATTGACGACATGCTCGTCAAGTTCGTGGTGTCAGAGGATCATATCGACCACCTAAAGGAAGCTTTCGATATACTAAGAACGTACGGAATGAAATTAAACCTTGAGAAATGCACATTTGGCATAGCCTCGGGAAAGTTTTTAGGCTTCTTTGTATCACAGCAAGGGATTGAGGTCAACCTAGATCAAATCAAGTCTATCTACGAGATACCAGAATAATTTACCACTAAAAACAAAGTCCAGAGGCTGACCGGTCAAATTGCCTCCTTATCCAAATTCATTTTGCGGTCGTCTGATAGATGTCACAGGTTTGTTTGGCGTACACAAAAAGAATAATAGCCTCAAGTGGATGACCAAGTATGTACAAGCACTGCAAGAATTGAAGGCTTACTTGTCATCACCACCCTTTCTCTCAAAACATGAACCCGGGGAACGCCTCCTCATCTACCTCACTATCTCGGAAGTAGCAGTAAGTATGGTCTTGGTTCGAGAAAACAAAGGCACATAATCTCCAATTTATTATATCAGTAAAATATTTGTCGACGCTGATACGAGGTACCCTCACCTTGCCTTGGCCCTGGTCGTAGCTTCACAAAAGCTTAGACCTTATTTTTAGCGCCACTATATCTTGGTAGTCACCACTTTTCCTTTAAGAAGCATATTACATAAGCCCGGGCTATCGGGGAGGTTGGCCAAATGGGCCATCGAGTTAAGTGAACACGACATCACTTATTAGCCTTGCAAAATGATAAAGTCGCAAGTACTCACTGACTTCGTCACAGAATTTAGCGCATTATGCCGGAGGCTGAAAAGGAAGCCACTCAAGCTTCTCTTTAGACACAGGTCCTTTGGGTCATGCACACTGATGGTGCATCCAATGCATGCAAGTTCGGGCTAGGACTCGTACTCGAGGTTCCCACCGGTGAGATAATTTTCCAATCCATAAGTTCCCGAACATGAATAATAATGAGATGAGTATGAGTCCGTAATTGCAGGATTAAGACTAGCACTCAAGTACGGAGCAAAGTGATTAAAGCTTCGTTGCGATTCTCAGCTCGTAGTCAGCCAGGTTATTGGGACTTTCCAAATCAAAGAGAAGAGACTGAAGAAATATCAAACCGATATCTACATATTGTTACCCAGCTTCAACGAATACTAGCTCGGCCAAATTCCACGAAATCGGAACGTCGAAGCAAACAGACTCACCAAGTTGGCCGCCACTACCAAAAGTGTAACCCCTGGGAATAAGAGTGTAGTTCACCTCCTCACCTTGTTATTGGACCATATCGAGGTAAAATCCATAAATCTGACTTGGGACTAGCGCAATTGCATTATAAACTATTTGCAGGATAGCAACCTTCCAAATGAAAAGAAGGAAGCTAAAAAGCTGAGAATGCAAGCTGCCAGATATAGCCTCTTTCACAACGACTTGTACAAGAGAACGTATAGCGGTCCCTTGGAAAAATTCTTAGGCCCGAACCAAACCCAACGCATCCTCGAGGAAGTCCATGAAGGTCATTGCGGTAGTCACTCCAGTTATCAAGCACTCATCAGGTGCCTCATATGGGTTGGATATTATTGGCCCATCATGAAAAAGGACGCCCTAGAATATTTGAAGAAATGTGAGCAATGTCAAAAATATGCTCCGGTAATTTTTGCGCCCCCTTTTTTCCCTCCGCGGAGAGAGTGAAGTCTGGGTTTCGATGTTCATGGGGGTAATAACTCATTTTATTTTAGGAATTTGGGTTTTTGAAGAGTCGTCACCTAACAGATTATGGTACGTTAGGGTACCTAGAGCGATTAACTCTTAGACTAGTTTGCATGACCAGAGATTTAGGGTAAGGGCTCGAAATAATCTTGAGGGAAAGGTGTTAGGTATCCCTCGCGGTCCACAACGATGGGTTCCGGCCGAACTTATACGTATATGAATTAGTCCTTTTAACAAATAAATAGTTTAAACACATACTTGCAAATAAAGGCAAGTTTTGGACATTGTATGACTCAAGTAACGAGACAAAAGGAGAAAACAAGTTGCATATATAGAGAAAAAGTAAAGCTTAGACATCGGGAATTGGGAAAGATGTGTCCTAGGTTGGTTAGCCTAAAGGATCACCCCACGCAATGCCCGGTAGTCACTCCTCAATGAGGGGCTACACGTGATATTAGCGCTTAGTCATCATATCCTTACTACCCAATTCCCTCCCCTTGGTCGTAGCCTAAAGCGTTCTAGTAACCTTGAAAATGTCCTATGCGTGCACTACACGTCCCTTCCTTGTGGCCTTGGAGGTATTTAGGACCTCTAATTAGGGTAGTTCTAGAACTTCCTAAGGTTATAAAGGATAAAAGTCTAGGCGTCAATCAAGAACAATTAAGACTACATTTAAAGAGAACAAATTACAGGCTCACAGTCACCTCCACAAATATAACAAGTAAATGCATGTCTTCAAACAACAGTCAGGTATTTAAGAGAAAATCCTAGAACCTGATATCTAGGTGAGCAGGGATTATACAGTATTGAATTACGACAAAGTGACAAAGACCTATTTGTTTGCCTACTGATTTTAGACCTGTTAAATCTGAGCAGTCTCAAATAACAAAGCACAATTTTATAGTTGCACAATTTTAATCGCCCTATTGTATTGCCTAAGCGCATAATAGTGACGTCCTAAAGGCATGATATCTATTAGGAATGCAGTAAAATAGTGATTAATTTTAAACTGACAACTTGAGATCCTATCGACATGCTTTCTAGCGGTACTAATTTAAGGTATTATTTGGAAACTTATTTGGAGAAGTGGACAGATTAATTAAACCAATTCAGAATGACCAAACATGAATTAAGCTGATTTATTTAACTAAACTGATTTTATGTTTTATAGGCATGATTTCTATTAGAGCTGATTTTAATCCCTATAGGTATGATATCTAGTTATTAAAGGCTGACTCTTGAACTTATAGGCATGATTTCTAAGAAGACGAATGTGAATACATGCTATAACGAAAACTGAACTTCAATTACTTTATCTCTATAGGCCTGATATCTAAATATAAAGCTGATTTTAACCGTATAGGCATGATATCTATTATTAAAACCACTTAGATCCTATAGGCATGATTTCTAATATTGTGGCAGTACAACAAACATGGCCAACACATTTGAATTATACTAACCCTATAGGCATGATATCTACCCAATTTACCCAACATATATATAACTACCCACCCTTTTTTTCACTAATCACCCCAATTTTGTTTACAATAATTATTACAAACCAATGAATAAAAATGCATAAATAAACAGGAGTTAATATGTAGGGAGCCTGCAGAATACCCAAATAACTTTCAAGCTTCCAATAGCCTCAAATGCCAAAGTTCCATAGACAATATCATGTCTAGGTATGTTAGAGTTCCCTAAGGACCTCAAGGATCCCGGGTAGTGCTCACACCTAGACCATTTCTTAAACAATAACTGATTTAGGTGCAGTGTGAAAAGGCCGGCTCTGACATGCCAGAGTTCAGAGAGACCTCAAAGGGTCTCACGGGAGTACACATATCAGAGGGGCAGAACCTAGTATTCTAAGAGTAATGTGAGAGTGCATAATGACTTTGAAAGAGTTTGGTAAACAGAGAAAGAAGGTCTTTGTAATAGAAAGAATTTTATGAAAATCAGAACATAGTTAGAGTAGGAATAGTTTGAGAAAACATGAAGAGCATTTTTACAACAATCAGAAAGCTAGTTAGAGAACGCACAGTTTCAGAACAGATCTCACACAAGGGAAAGAAGTAGGGGAACACCTAGAATCCACCTTAGTGATGGCAATCAAATACACAAATTGTAGTTGCAAAGTTAAGTTGAGAACACATAGGTTTAAGATACAAATAGGATCTAATTAGTGAAATAGAACAAACTGGACTAGACAAACACTTCATGAAACATTCAAGGTTTTAGAAATACTAATCATATACAGAACATGCGGGATTTGGTCATGCTGGGTGAAATCATAAGCACACAATGCAGCTTGGGACATGCTAGTAAACCAATTATTTAAAGCAGGATTGACATGCCAAATAGTATAATAGCTATGTGCTTAAACATGCTTTGTGATACAGTAATCTAGGCATGTTGATTGCATATTAAGTAGAATAGCACATAGAACTAGAAATCACAAATTGATGAACTACAGCAACAAAGGGAACACATAGTTTGGAATGTGAATTGAATAATAACATACCAGTTAAGGAGAGTATACAGAATACAGAGTAGAGATGATGCCAGTAGCCATCCTTGGCTTACAACTGGCTGGACTAATAAGAATTGCAAGGAACAGGAGAGAGTAGAGAGCTTTTGAGAGTATAATAGCGTAGATGAACTAGTGTTCGTTGTTCATAAATTAAAATAATAGGGGGTTTATATAGTAATCAAAAGCTTAAAAGATAAGGTAAGAGATCAATGAAGTATCAAATCAGGGAAGTAAAATGTAAATCAACAAGTCTTTCCCTTAATCAAGGGGAAATTTAAGTCAACGATAAAAGCATGTTAAGTATTTAAGGAAAAAAATCAAGTAATGTTTAGTATAGAGTAGGTAATTAGGGGAAAATGAACAAAAGCTTTAATTAAGGAAACAAATCAGTAAGAATTAGCAAAATACAAACAAGGCAAAGGAAAATTAATTAAGGCAAGCAATTCAATCAAATCGAGTAGAGAGGTAAGAATCAAAAGTATAAGGGAAAGTGTTCAAATCAACCAAGAAATAAGGAATTCAGAATAATCAAGGAGAAAGTCATGAAAGAGTCAGCATGTTTAACATATAAAATAAGGTAAAACATGAATAGTCAGGATTTCACATAACTTTAACAAAACAAATAGTTAGAATGACACCGATTCAAGGATAATATTATAGGTCTTAACATGAATAGTCAGGATGAACACAAGCACATAGAATCAGTGAAAGGTCAAACTATGAAATTCAGTAGAAGCATATTAGGGCAAGAAAGTCACGAGAAATCACAAGAACCCAGAGTAAAAACCAGTCGATATACTAGTACTCAAAAACCAAACGAAGAACATCAAAAAGAATTAGGGCTTTTTAGTACAAATGAGCTAAGGTTGTACCAAACTTACAAAATCTGGCAAAATATATGAGAAGAAGAATATTAAACACATAAAGTCATCAAACAATCTATAAAAAGAAATTCCGAAAACCCTAGTTTAGGAAAAAATGAAAATCGCTTGAAAATCATACAATTCTTGTAAAGAATATTAAGGTTATTGTAAAACTCACATGAAACAACCCAAATCATCTTAGATCCGTGCAAATCTAAGAGGTTTAGAAAAGAAATTAGGGTTTCGAAGAGAACCATTTAGAGGTGAAGAAACCTGCTTAGAAAACCATAGATCGTAGTCAATATAGGACGATCTTACTCGGAATCACGCTGAAATGGCCTGAAACAGGCGAGAGAGGAACCATAGATTCAAGCCAACTAGCCCTGGTCCCTTGAGGAACCTGGAGATGGCAAGATTAACGTGACGGAGGCCATTGGAGGCCTGAGTTATGGTGAGAAATCATCGGAGATGGCCATGGACGAGGGTCTGTGAGATTATTAGGGTTAGGTTTTGATAGCGTTTGAGAGCAGAGAGGGGTTTCAGGGCGGCAGGTAGTATGAAATGATAGGGTTTGGGGGTCTTTTGGGTTTATTTTAGGAATGGTGGTTTGTGGCCGTTGATCTTTATGATCAACGACGGAGATTAAAATATTTTGGGGGGCCGGATCGGGTAGAAAGGGTTTGGGCTGGTAATTGGGTTAGGTTGGGGCTGAAATTGAAAATAAAAATAGGCTAGATTTTAAATAGCCACTTTTAATAGTTATATAATCTATAGAAAAATAATAAATGATTTCCAAAATATTTTCATGTTCCAAAATGATTTAAAATAGTTTTTTAACATTTTAAAAATATAAAAGATATTTTTATTCATCAATAATGTAATTATGCATTAGTAGGGCTATAATTGCAAAGATATGCAATTTAGCCTAAAAAATGTAAATGCAATGAAAAAAATGAACTAAAATATTTAAACAATATTTTGGCATAAATAAAGAATTTGGATGACTAAATCACCGCAAAAATAATTTGAAGGATAATTATTGGAAATTTTATAAATAAAAAGGGAAGAAATAAATCAATTTGGAGCTTTTAAAAATTATAGAAAAATTATAAAAATACTTATGCATGCTTATAACTGCATATGTGCTATTTTGAAAGTGTATATATATATATATATATATATATATATATGTTAAAAATTGAGAAAAAATTGGGTATCAACAGTAATTCACCAAGCAGGTGAGCACCTCCACTTCGTCACTTCTCTGTGGCCTTTCATTAAATGGGGAATGGACATCGTAGGACCACTTCCACCAGGACGGGATAACTTAAAATTCCTTTTAGTTAACTAACTATATCGCTAAATGGGTGGAAGTAAGATCATTCGCCTAAGTGCGTGAACAAGAGGTCATCGCCTTCATCTGGAAAAATATCATCTGCCGATTTGGCCTACCCAAAAAGATAAGTTGCGATAACGGGCCCCAGTTCACAAGTAGAAAAACCACCGAGTTCTTCGAAAAATGGCACATTAAGAGGATACTCTCAACTCATTATCACCAGCCAACAACGGGCAAGCAAAATCCTCCAATAAGTCCATACTGTGTTCATGAAAAAGAAACTCGAAGAAGCTAAGGGCTTGTGGATGGAAATTCTCCTAGAAGTATTATAGTAGCATAGAATCACCCTGAAGACGAGCACAGGAGAGACACCTTATTCCCTAGTCTACGGAACAAAAGCAGTTATACCAGTTGAGGCCGGAGAACCCAGCCTGAGATACTCACATAAAAGTGGCACCAGCAATGACGAGAGTAGGAAGCAAGATCTCGACGAGGTCGATGCGCGAAGAGATATGGCATACGTAAGGATGATCACCTAGAAACAACAACAATAGCTTTACTACAACAAAAAGGCAAAGGTTTGATCACTCAAGATCGGGGACTACGTACTTAAAGCCAAAACCAAAGAAAACAAGGATCCACGAGAAGGCAAGTTGGGAACCAACTGGGACGGGCCATACAAACTTATAGGAAAAGCAAGCAAGGGTTCATCCCTCACTTGAGTTTTGTCCAAATAGGGTTTTCCCAAGGAGTTTTTTAAACTGTGCGGTGAGTGGGAGACGTCGAGTTGAAGTATATGAGAGTAGACAAATTTTTCATTGCTCGACTCCTCAAGATTCTCCAAATCGAACAATGAAGGCACTAGATATAATTGGACTATGACTGGAACACCAGCCAACACCCAAAACTTGTAACTTTCTCCAAAAATTGCCCAAGGGCAAAATAATGTAATCTGAGAAACGATGTCAAAGTAATAGAAAAATGAATGGTTAAGTTCGACCAAGCTCGGACAACACCTATCTTCCCTCGGTCATGATTTATGAATGGTTAAGTTTGACCAAGCTCGATCAACACCTATCGCCCCTCGGCCACGACTTAATGAATGGTTAAGTTAGACCAAGCTCGAACAACACCTATCGATCCTCGATCACGACCTAATGAACCGTTACGTTTGACCAAGCTCGAATAACACCTATCAGTCCTCTGCCACAATTCAATAAACGATTAAGTTCGACCAAGCTCGAACAATACCTATTGGCCCCTGGCCTCGACTTAACTTAAAGGAATGTTCGACTAAGTGTTGTTCGATCAAACCGAAAAACACCTATCGACCCTTGGACACATCTCAACTAAGAAACATACCTGACTTGTTTAAAAGGGCCAATGCGGCAAATGGATATTCAGCCCAAAGGCTACGACCACCTAGAGGATAACAACAAAAGGAATAAAGAAGAAAACCATGCAAGTACAAACGTAAAACATGCAAGTACAGAAACAAAATGAAGGAATGAAAAAGATGCATATAAAACAAAAGAAAACATTGATATTTAGATGAAGAGTTTTTAAAAAAAGTGCTTGAAGATGCCAATAAGAAATATACAAGAAGTTAAAACAAAAACTACTGGCCATTACCATGCCAGTCTTTGATGCCATCACCATCCCGTCCTTCGACTCCCTCGCCTTGACCATAAGCGGAGTCATACACAAGCACCGTCCGCGATCCGGTCTACACCCTCTTCCTCATCCTTCTCAGAACCATGTTGGGGCGTAGCAGTATCATAATCACAAGAAAGACGAGCCTTACGAGCTTTGACTCAAACATCCTTGATGGCCGTCTCAAAAATAGAGCCTACTGTATTCAAATCATGGAGCACATCCAACCGGTCTCAAGAGCAGCAACTCGATCATGCAGCTCAGAGTTTTCCTTGTCCATCTCTCGAATCGTCTCCTCAAGGCGGTCCTCTTTAGCCCTAGTTGGGAAGACACTGCCTCCTCGAGCAACTGTTGCTTCTCAGCGACCTCCCCTCTGAGAGTGTCTATTTTGAGCTGACATCCGTCCAACTGGCTTCGCAGTTGAACCAGCTGAGCCTGAAGGTCGTTGCATTGGGCCTCCATGACCTTACTTAGCTTGAGCTCTTCTTCTTTTCTCCTCAACGCTCCCTCGAGGACGATGAACCTCTCCAATGCTGCCATCGGCTCCTCATCTTTCTTCTTTAATTCTTCTCTGAAGGCCGGTACGTCGCCCTCCTCGCGAATCCACCTCCGAAGGTCCTGATACTTTCTACGGTACTCTTCGTACTTACCCTTCAACTTGACATAAATTTCTTTACATCTTTTCTCCCTCCGAGCACTCTTAATTTCTAGAATGACCGTCTGCAAATCAAAGAAAGGCAAAAGTTAGAACTTAAAAGCAAGTTAAGGCAAGAGGAAAAGAATGGACAACAACCATACTTACCCTAAGCGAGACCGGCAATGTTGTTTGATAGGGTATTGTCAGTTATCTCCTTAAGGGTCATACCCTCAGCGTTGGAGCATAGAGGACCGAGAGTGGCGACCACCTCTTCGGTACTTCGTAGCAAATTACGATCCATTGGGACCGTGATGGTCCTAAAGCCTCCTTCCATCCTCACTTCGATTTGAGTGAGCCACTCATCGATCATCCTAAGATCGTCAGGGTCCACGCCGGAACCTGACCCATCGCCCTCATTGATGATGTCCTTTCCTCTCTCCTCGACTACCGAAGAAGCATCCACTGCTAACCTGGAAGATGAATCCTCCTCCTACCCCATAGAAAAGGAGCTGTCATCAAGTGTCCTCTCCATGACCATTTCCTCTTCAGGACACACAAGCATGTCTGCGTTCACCTCTTTCAGTTGTAGGGCCTCGGAGGTCAACCCAACATCGTCTTCGATGTTTATGATCGCCATCTCTTGAAGAGTGAAGTCATCCTCCACTGAATCTACAGCCCTAGGGAACCTTTTCCCCTGCCCGACTTCCACGAGGGGAGATTTCATCATCCTTATCAACAAGTGAAAATAACTGAGGAGCAGATGCAGTAGCAGGGACAGAGGCAGATACTAAAGCTACAACAGCTGGGATGGAGGCAGATGCAGAAGGTGTAGTAGCTGTGATGGGGGCGGAGACAGAGACAGAAGGTGTGTCAGCCCTTCTCCTCCAAAATGTGGGCACTGGTGCCCTATTCCTTCTAGAAGACCCCCTAACTGGACCTGAAGAAGCTTAGGGGTTTTACAATGACGCAAGCCAATATAAAAAAAAAGGTCACAGCCAGAAGAGAAAAATTACCTATCAAAGGGAGGGCCGGTCTGAACTTCTTAAAGAAGCTCGGCTAGTCACGAATCCCCACTATGTGGGGGAAAACCTGCCTAACCTAATTAGCGGTACGTATTTCCAAAAGAGGAGGATGGTTATTGGCTGCAAGGAAAAAATAATTATTCGACCAATTCGAAATAAACAAAGTTCTTCAAAAGGTAAAAACAAAAGAAACTCGAACACTTACGTGTGTTGTTCCAGGCCTCAGGGAAATCGTCAACATTAGCCACAACGGCCTCGGTTTTGGCGTAGAAGTAGTCAAGCCAGAATTGGCGACTACCCTTGTCATCTATCCTCACCACCAAGCATTTTCCTCCATGGTGACGAAGGTTCAACATCGTCCCTTTGTAGAAGCAAAGTGCGAATAGATGCACCAAGTGTCGCACCATCACCTCGACTCTTGCTAGCTCAACAAATTTGGACAGCATCTTGATGACCTTATAAAAATAAGTGGTGAGCTGAGCGGGGCAAATACTGTAATGGCGACAAACCTCCTCCACCAGTGGGAGAAGGGGGAACGAATAGCCACTAGTAAACAGGTAGGCGTAAAGAGAAAAACACCCGGGACGGTGAACGTGCACTTCATCCTCATTAGTTGGGATCAGTTCAACATGGTTGGGGAGGCCAAACTTGGCTTTGAATTCAGCCAATTGCTTAGGCACCATTGATGATTTTTCAAGCACCGTGTCCGATAACCGTTGAAGGTCAAAACTAGCCTTAGGGTTGCGAGGGATGATCTCCTCCACTGAGGGAAGAGATTCATCTTCTGCGATGGCAACAATGTCCTCCCCGTGAGCAGGGAACACAACGGCCAAAGGAATAGCATGAGTCTATTCATCAACATTAAAAGAAAGTTTACACATGGCTATGAAGGAAGATGGGAGTATGAAAGAAAGTCAAAGCTCCGAAGATGAAGAAGATTCACGAGAAGAAATGGGGTTCGTGAGAGCAAAGATAGTATGAAAGGAAGTAAAGTTTGAATAATGAAGAAACAATCCCTATTTATAAAGATTGAGGCACCAAATCCGAAATTGTTCATCATAATTGGCACCAAGTCCGAAAGGTTTCATCAAAATTGGTACCAGAATCAAAACAACAGAACCAATCAAAGGTCACGCATGAATCGATGCAATGCGTCGGGAACTGGCATCATCATGACGCATGTCTTCATGACTTTACTCCTTCTCTTGGACCAGATGGTTCCAACGAATCACCCGAACAATTTAAGGGTTTAAAATATGCAGCCCACAAAGAGCCACATCGCCTGCTCGTCACAACGATCATGATCGTTGTTATCTGTTCAGCGAACTCGACCATAAAGACAGCCATAAACATTATTATCCACTCATTGAATTCACCGACGAAGATGACCTTAACAAGCGGAGGGACTAACTTTATGGGCTAAAAATTATCCTAGTTATATGTGGGCTGAATCAACATTAAGAGAACTTTCCAAGGATGCCACGCGTCATCAATGTGTTTTCAACAAAGGACGAAGATGAGGTCGATGTGATTTTACGAAGGACGAAAATAAGGTTGAGCTGACTCAGTAGAGGGACGAGGACGAGCACTCCTTATAAAAGGGCAGTAACTGCTAGTTTTAGAGAGAAGATATTATTAAAGAATATTCTAAGGGATATTCCTCCCATCCATACTATTAGGGTTTTTGTGGCCCATGTGCCTTTACAAATAGAAAGATATGTAGTTATAGAGAATGACACTCATTGTAAGAACAACATATTGGCATTCTGTGAAGATTCTTGCTTTATTACATACATATAAAATATATCTTTTCTCCAAACCTGTGTCGAACTTCTCTCCTGCGTTCCACGGAGAATCTGAATACTCAAACGCTCATTAATCATTTATCATTGACAGGAAGAGTATCACAGAATTTCACCCCTTTTTCGGTTGCCTCACTTATATATATTTACATAAATGCCATTATGTATTATTTATTACTATTAAATATTATTCTCTTTGTTCTTTGACCATTGATTATTGTCTATTGTTACACATTTATTATTAAGAAAATGGAACTTATGACATTTTGCTACGAAATCAGTTAAACGATCTTTTGGATATTAATATTGGATAAGATTAACTCTATTCTATTAGAAAATCTAATTGTTTAAACCTAGATCTAAATTTTTTATCGAACAGGTATGTCAATAAATTATCATATTGGTAGCTGTAAAGATCGGTAAGGTACATATAAGGCGTAGGAATATTCTTTATGTTGTTAGGACTTTTGGGGAAAATCGTATAAATTTGGCACAACACAAATAATTTCACATGATATTAATAGTATTTTGAGCTGGTTGAACCCAACATTACACATGTGATATCAGTAATTAATAGGCAAATTGCATAAGTTGCCACCTGACCTATGACCCAAATCCTCCTTACACACTTTTTATGGACGATAATAACATTACACACACAACCTTTCTAAAGTGTATCTAGTACACATCATCTCTTTGTTGATCAGATTTTCAAAATATGTGTAATATCATGCACCAATAATATCGTGACACGTGTCAAAACAGAAAAAAAAATACAATAAAATACCTAATTTACACCATAATTAAAATTTCTTCTTTAAAAAAATAAATAAATAAAAAAGATCCCCCTTTCCCGCTTTTAGTAATTCCTCCCTCCTGCCCCAACCTACTTAATCATCTTCTCCACAATCACAACTCTATCATCGACTTTCCACCATTAATGCCATAGTTACTAGCACCGTGTCCCATTTTCTCACTATTGCCAATGGAGCTTGACTCTTAGAGATGAATAAGAGCTAAAGATGTCCATCTTCTTCTACAAAAAAAGTTGTTTTCTTTATTAAAATCACCATTGTCATAACAACACCACTACCGCCATTAATTTTTAGAGCAAAACCCACAAACATTATAGCCCACTTTTTCACACCCATTTAATTAAAAAAAATAAATTTTTAAAGTCAAAGAATGAATCAGCAGACCTGAAAATAAAATTATGGAAACAAATAGAGAAACCAATCATTGATTTCATTAGCAGATTTGAAAAGGTTAAATCTTGAAGGAGATGACTAATAATTTAGAACTTGGATCTAGCTCTACAATTATTGTTGTGTTTTAGAATTTAATCAATGGAGAAGACAAGCGACGATATATGATGCGTAAAATCAATAATAAAATGTGGAACCTATATACATGTAATGTCTAAAATCAATAATAAAGAGTGTCCCACAATATTTTAATTTCAATATATGTGTGTTAGCGTTATACTTATCCTTATTTAATTTTCTTGTGTACCCCAGAACATTTAATAGAATGGGGAAGCCCAATAATTGGCCCAATTATTAACAAGTCCTATCTACTTATAGGTCTATAAATACGATCTTCCCATTGAAGATAAAAAACATCAATATTCACACTCTTCTATATCTTACATCCTTAGCCAAAACATCGTTAAGATGGCGTACTTTAAGCAAGCTTTTCTCTTGACTGCTTTTTTTGTTGCAATTAAAGGGTCAAAACTTTACCACTATTCTCTCCTTTTATACTTTCTCCGTCTCAAATTATCCGTCATGTTTATCTTTTACACGTCCCTTAAAAAATATTAAATCGAAAAGGTTTACTATTTTATCCTTATTTATGTCATAAGATATAATCTTTATTCTTTTAATATTTACTCATAATTGAGGTATTTGTAGTCTTCAATAACAATTAATATTAAGGGTAGAATAGAAAAAAGATAATTAATTTAGTCTTGAACTTCTAATATGACAAATAATTTGAGACAACTATTTTTAAAAACCACGACAAATAATTGAAGACGGAGTGATAATAATTATACATATATGGAAATTATTGTGTAAGTTTCTGCGTATATTATTGAAGAATTAACTTACATAGCTGATCATCCAACCACAGAAACTAAACATAGCCGGTTGATGTATAATATACTTCCCCCGTTTAAAAAAGATTGGCATTATTTTCTTATTAGTCTGTTTCAAAAAGACTGAGACCTTTCAATATTTCCTTAATATGAAGCATTTATAGTCACACAAATATTATGGCAGGTTTAAGACCACAAGTTTCAAAAATTTTATAGCCACACAAATGTTATGGCTTATTTAAGACCACATATCTCAAAAGCCTTCCTTTTTAATTAAAGTTTGTGTGAAGCCTTCTCAAAAGGTATGTATTATTCATGTACAGTCAAACATCTCTATAACAACCTCATTTATTCCGGATTTGTTTGGATGTTATAGCGAACTGGTGTTATAGAGAACATATATTATAACATAGTATGAAAATTGATTCCAACTTGGTTTTTATAGTGAATGGCTATTATACAGCGATACTATTATAGAGAGGACTGACTGTATAATATAACTAGTATATAAATCTATGTATACTGAATAAGAAAAGTAAACAGTGAATCCGACTGACCGAAGATCACATTATTATTCCTAATCTTTGTTATGTTTTCAACAATGTGCAGTTAATCTCTCCGGGTCTCCTAAGATGCAAGTGATGGCTTTACGACACTTACCCGAAGATGTTGCAGTGATGAAAGATAAATTACTTCCATTAGGTGATATAATAACTTGCTTGAAATATTGCAACGTCGAAAGCGATTGTAGTGATGGTTGGCTTTGTTACAATTGTGTTCCATCTGCATTTGAGGGATGGAGATCTCAATGTGACAAGGATCTCAATGTGACAAGCTTACTGCTACCGGTGAAGGTTATTTTGGAACTATACGTCGCGCTAAGCACAGCAAAATATAAATTATATTGCTGCAATATATGAACTATTTATAAATGCTTGATTTTGGTGTTATCGTCTTCTTAAGCCGAGGGTTTATCAGAAACTACCTCTCTATTTCTCTGGAGTAGGGATAAAGTCTGGGTATACACTACCCATCCTATACCCCACTTGTGAGTTTGTTGTTATTGTTGTTGATCTTCGTATTATATTCAAGCATTTTAAATAATATAATGTTGTGTTTCCTACTTGTCCAAGTTTGTGTAAGAAAAAGAATATGTAACCAAGTATCTTGTTGTTCATATTATATACAGTTCATTATGAATTATATCTCCTCTATTTTTTCTTTTTGTCACAACCCTTTTTACCCCCGAAAGAATATGTATGTGGATTGTGGGTTAAAGAGTTTTTCCAATTAAAGTGACAATTTTAAAATAGAGATTATTTTGTTATTCAGAGTCGCCACTTGAAATTGATTTTTTGGTGTTCCAATTACCTTTTATTTGAATCCCTTGTCAAAGAAAGGTTTGACTCATTTATTATTATTCTGCAAAAATAAAGTCTGGATAAGAAATTATGTTGACCGGGAAGAAGGTATAAAGCATTCCCCGAGTCTTGTGGTTCTTTCACGGTCACTTTATTGACTTAAACTTGGCTTAATATTGGATAAACTGTATTTTATTGAATTTCCATGTTTTACCTATCTGCTTTTAATGCTTGATTTATTAGAATTAATAAAGAATGAATTAAGTAATAAGATCTCGTAACCACACTACGCAAGCGAATACGTGATCGAGACGAAATTTATTAACATTGTCGTAACCGAGCTACGCGAACGAATCCGCAGTCATGACAATAATTACTTGTACGCTGTAACTTTTGAGAAAATTAATACATTTGAGAAAAAATAATTTTTAAAATTTATTAAAAGTTACTATCGCGCTGCGCAAGCGAATTCGCGATTATGGGAAATAATTAAAATATAAATTGACTAAAACTATTGGCCAAAGTATGAGATTATTCAATTAATTTATTGAATGTAAAACATCACGCTACGCAAGCGATTCCGTGAAGTTAAAGTGCGCCTACTATTTGCCTAGCGTTTAAATTTACAAAAAAGTGCTTAAACTTATTTTTTAATTACTTATTCGACAAAAAAACAAATATGATATTATTAAAATTATTCTTTAACTAATGCAAGACATTAAATCCGGATAAGCTTATGTTAAACTTTATGGTATTAGGCCACTTAATTTATTTAACAGAAGACAAATTATTGATTTAAGGGAAAAGCTCAGCTATTTTCTATTGTCCTTGGGCCTATAGATGTTAGCTTATTTGGCCCATGTTACTTAAGAGCCTCAATGACAAAGACAACACAAAGTGACAAGAATTCTTCTAAGCCCAAATTACTTCTCACGTTAATGTCCAAACTAAAAAGAGTAATTTTCGCAAAAGAAGCTTACATGCAAATTATTATCTTTTCTTTTCTTAATAAACTATTTCTTAAGGGCTAACTAATATTTCTACTCATCTACACCAATATGGTACTAATCAGACTACAAACCTATTAGCACCATAAAAACCTTAAGCATTTGAATCCACTCTCATAATTACAACAACAACTAAATATAAAAACTGCAAAAAACAATAATAATTTAATGACTATGAGATTGAAGGACTCAAACTAGGACTTAGGCTTAGGAGGTGCATCTCCCATGGGTAGCATTTGAATGACTGTGAGATTGAAGGACTCAAACTAGGAATGGCATCTCCTACGATTAATGACTCATCTTAGGAAGTGCGTCTCCTATTAGAATGAACATGGTTGACTCAAGATAGGAAGTGCGTCTTCTACGAGTGAGGTTGAAGGACTCGTACTAGGAAGTGCGTCTCCTAAGAATAACGTAATATATTAGAAAGTGCATCTCCTATTGGAATGACTCAAGCTAGGAAGTGTGTCTCCTATGAGTGAAGTTGAAAGACTTGGACTAGGAAGTTCATCTCCTAGGATTAAGGTTGAAAGTTTCGGACTAGGAAGCGCGTCTCCTAGAATTAATGGCTCATATTAGGAAGTGTGTATCCTATTGGAATGGCTCAAATTAGGAAGTGTGTCTCCTACGAATGAGGTTGAAATGGAAGGACTAGGAAGTGCGTCTCCTAAGATTAATAGTTCATATTAGGAAGTGTGTCTCCTATTGGAATGGCTCAAACTAGGAAGTGTGTCTCCTAAGAATGAGGTTGAAAGGTTTTGACAAGGAAGTGCATCTCCTAGTATTAATGGTTCATATTAGGAAATGTGTCTCCTATTGGAATGGCTCAAACTTGGAAGTGTGTCTCCTACGAATGAGGTTGAAAGGTTGGGACTATGAAGTGCGTTTCCTGGGATAAATGGTTCATATTAGGAAGTGTGTCTCTTATTGGAATGGCTCAAACTAGGAAGTGCGTCTCCTAAAAATATGGTCGAAAGGTTTGGACTAGGAAATGCGTCTCCTAGGATTAATAATTCAGATTAGAAAGTGTGTCTCCTATTGGAATGGCTCAAACTAGGAAGTGCATCTCCTACGATTGAAGTTGAAAGACTTAGACTAGGAAGTGCGTCTCCTAGGATTTGTGGTTTAGATTAGTGTCTCATATTGGAATGGATCAAACTAGGAAGTGCGTCTCCTATGAGTGAGATTGAAAGGTTTGGACTAGGAAGTGCATATCCTAGTATTAATGGTTATGATTAGGAAGTGCATCTCCTATTGGAATGGCTCAAACTAGGAAGTGCATCTCCTGCGAGTGAGGTTGAAAAGCTTAGACTAGGAAGTGCATCTCCTAGGATTGATAGTTCAGAGTAGGAAGTGTGTTTCCATTGGAATAACTCAAACTAGAAAGTGCGTCTCCTACGAATGAGGTTGAAAGTCTTGGACTATGATGTGCATCTCCTAGGATTATGGTTTAGAGTAGGAAGTGCGTCTCCTATGAGTGAGGTTGAAAGGCTTGGACTAGGAAGCGCGTCTCCTAGGATTAATGGTTCATATTAGGAAGTGTGTCTCCTATTGGAATGGCTCAAATTAGGAAGTGTATCTCTATGAATGAGGTTGAAAGGTGTTATATCCTGCATTTTCATATGTTAAAGTTTCTTCGTAAGTTAATTGACGTAAGTTCGGGAATGGGATTATTTTGAGATTATAAGCATTATGCTATTTCAAACAAATGATGAGTAATTTCGTGAAGGTGAGAGGGGAAGCAAGTCAAAGAAAATGAATTTTCGTCATAGTTTAACATGTTGGGATAAAATACGGCCCTAGCTAAAATACTCGGTATTTATGGACTAGTGCCATACAAGGTACCACATGACCATAACAGTAAGGTGTATAAGGTGTAAGACTAAAGCAAAAATGTGGCAGCCCCTTTGAAATACATTAAGTAACTCAGAACTTGGCATGAAAGGTGGCCATTTAAGTGTCGTACACATAACACTTCCGTAAGCATATTTAAAGTTTGGCCTTAAGATAATCAAAGGGATCATATAGCTTTCTTCCTAAATTCCAAGTTATTCTCAAATCCAACAAGAACAAATCCAATAATTATTTTGGCTTCAACAGACATTAATCTCGAAACAAAATAATTCCAACGAGATTTCTTAGCACCGTAGCAACGTGAGATTTTGCGATTCTAAAGGAGTACGGTGCAACCTTTTCCAAGAATATCATACGGATTTTTTCTCCTACTCCAGGTATGTTAAGGCTAATCCCTTCCTTCATTTTGGCATGATCTCTTAATTACACGAGTTTGATAACGAGGCATAAAGAAAAATTCATATCCCGAATTTATGTACATTTTCCTAGTCTCATAAGTTACAATATTCTCCCTTATCGAGACTTCATATTCAATTGAATATTATCCTCTTCCAGTCAAGAGAGCAGAGAGCTTATATATACAGTATTATACTATTTTCATTACAATCGAGCTATATTCGATGGGCTGACCCTTATTGGTCACCCTCTGATCATATGGTAAGTTATATACCGAGCCTACTATGGCCGAGCGCCTATGAGCAAGCCCAGTTGGCCGAGATACAGAGCCTATTATGGTCGAGCGCCTATGAGCGAGCCTACTACGGCAAAATAGTTATATATATCGAGCCTTATAAGGCCAGACAACTATTTTACTTACTATATTGAGAGAGTTGAGTCAGTATCAGCAGATGAGCATATCTTCAGATTATCTTTGACTCCCAATTACTTTCAATTATTATATTATCAGTTCAGTTTCAGCTTTCAATATATTGCCTTACATACTAGGTATATTATTTCGTACTGACGTCCCTTTTCTGGGGGCACTACATTTCATGCGTGCAGGTTTAGACAGACATGCAGGTAGACATCCTCATTAAGTGTTGCCCGAGTTCAGCTTGATCGCTAAAGCTCCATGGCTTTTGGAGTTGCCAGGTCTAGAGTTTTATGTACATCTTGTGTATATATGTATATATGTTATCAGTAGGTGGGGGAGCTGTTCCGATCATAATATATCCATCAGTAGAGGCTTGTAGACATATCCTATAAGTTAGTGCAGTATGTTGGGCTTGAATACCTTGTATGTATATTTGGTTGGTTTGTCAGCTGCAATAATTATGACGACCTTGTTGGCCTAGCTTTACATTGATATTTAGTCAGCATTCACAATTGTCTTGCATTGTGACCTATGGCCAAAGTATGACATCACATGTTCAGAGTCCCTTAGTAGCAAGTTGGTACGCAAGGTTAGGTGAGGCACCGGGTGCCGGTCTCGCCCCCCAGGTTCGGGGTGTGACAAAAGGTTTGGACTAGGAAGTGCGTGTCCTAGTATTAATGGTTCATATTAGGAAATGTGTCTCATACTATAATGGCTCAAACTAGGAAGTGTGTCTCCTACGAATGAGGTTCAAAGGTTGGGACTAGGAAGTACATCTCCTGGGATTAATGGTTCATATTAGGAAGTGCGTCTCCTATTGGATTGGCAAACTAGGAAGTATGTCTCCTACGAATGAGGTTGAAAAGTTTGGACTAGGAAATGCGTCTCCTAGGATTAATGGTTCAGATTAGTAAGTGTGTTTCCTATTGGAATGACTCAAACAAGGAAGTGCATCTCCTACAAGTAGGTTGAAACAGTTAGACTACAAAGTGCATCTCCTAGGATTGGTGGTTTAGATTAGGAAGTGTGTCTCCTATTGGAATGGCTCAAACTAGGAAGTGCGTCTAGTACGAGTGAGATTGAAAGGTTTGGACTAGGAAGTTCATCTCCTAGTATGAATGGTTAATATTAGGAAGTGCGTCTCCTATTGGAATGGCTCAAACTAGGAAGTGCGTCTCCTACGAGTGAGATTGAAAGGTTTGGACTAGGAAGTTCATCTCCTAGTATGAATGGTTAAGATTAGGAAGTGCGTCTCCTATTGGAATGGCTCAAACTAGCAAGTACGTCTCCTACAAGTGAGGTTGAATGTCTTGGACTAGGATTTGCATCTCCTAGGATTGATGGTTCAGAGTAGGAAGTGCGTCTCCTATTGGAGTAACTCAAACTAGGAAGTGCATCTCCTTCGAGTGAGGTTGAAAGGCTTTGACTAGGAAGTGTGTCTCCTACGAATGAGGTTGAAGGTCTTGGACTAGGAAGTGCATCTCCTAGGATTGATGGTTCAGATTATAAAGTGCGTCTCCTATTGGAATAACTCAAATTAGGAAGTGCGTCTCCTACGGGTGAGGTTGAAAGACTTGGACTAGGAAGTGTGTCTCCTAGGATTGGTGGTTTAGATTAGGAAGTATGTTTCCTAATGGAATGACTCAAACTAGGAAGTGCATCTCCTACGAGTGAGGTTAAAAGACTTAGAGGGAATGTAACCTGTGGTTGGCGCACTGTATTAGTAAGAAAGAATGTAACCAGGGGTTGGCACCCTGTATCACTAAGAGGGAATACAATCAAGGGTTGGCACCCTGTTTCAGTGAGAAGGAATGTAACCAGAGGTTGGCACCCTGTATTACTAAGAGAGAATATGGCCAGGGATTGGCACCCTGTATGGCTGAGAGAATGTAACCAAGAGATGGCGCCTTGTATCACTTAGAGAGAAAGTAACCAGAAGATAGGATACCTTGTATTAAAGTGGAACCTCACTAAGGATTAATGTACATTAGGTTGGAAAACACAACTAAGGATTGGTGTACGCTATACTAAACATGCGATGAGGGAGTGGTGTGCCCTATGTCAAAATGGAACCTCAACTAAGGACTGATGTACCTTATACTGGAAAATTCAGTGGTTGATTATGTGATTATAGGCATATCTAAAAAGAAAAAGCACATACATTGAAGAATTTACCTTTGGTGACATTCGTCCTTTGAGAACTTAACTTCTACACTACTTTGTTTCCTGCTTCAAACAAAGAATGATTTGTGAGTTTAACGGTGGTGGTCGGTATGTGGCCTTGATGCTGTGAGTAGTTTGAATTTGCGGCCACCTTGCTGAAGAAGAACTGACTCTTTCAGCACGATATCGAGTTTCTCAGGTACTCTATATTACTTTCTAGAAATCTTGGCTTTCTATCATTGCCCCCGATTACTTCGTACCCGGATGCCACACACCCTTTTGCGATTTTTTTCTTTAAAAATCAAACTTGATTATCTTGCGCCCAGTATCAATTTGTGTTTGTGGTGCTATCAACTTTTCCCATGAACCAAGTATTGCTTAATGACCTTTTCAATTTCTTTGAAACACTTTGTTCGACTTATCAGAGAAATCACAGTTGGATTTGTGCCTTTGTCAATGCCGTGTATGCCCCGCATCATTTGTTTTGCACTTCTGGGAAATGGTCACCAATTTTGTGTCCCTTTCTTTGTTAGATTTCTAAGCAAATAGACCAGCAAAGTTTTCTCTTTGGAACTTCTGTTCGCATGAACCCTCAAATGTTGTTTAACTTCAACAACTTATTGTGCATGTTTCTCCATGGGTATGTCCTCTTTGATGTGCTAGGATAGACAGTTAGAAAACCGGTAACAGATTTTCAAATCATTTCTTGTTTGCTTTAACAAAGACTGACTACAAATAATAATGCAAATGGACACAATGGCGCAATGTTAAAGTGAGAAGGAATAGTATTTAACTGAAAATGCCGCTTTAGAGGGAAAGAAAGAATGGAACCTTTTGAATCTGGTAGCCAACTTTAATGATCATGATATGTATTTTGGATTGAGCAGCCAAATATATCCATCTAATATATCATTTCTTCTTGTTGTTCCTTTTCGTCTTTGAAGTTAGTCTCTTTATGCTAATCATTTGCATGAAATCACAGCTCACCTTCGACCAGCAGTGCCCCGAAAAGTTTTCATCAGCCAACCTCTCTCATTTATTTATCTCTACTTACCATCGCCTTATAGTTACCATGAGGGTTTTCACTAATAAAACTCTCTCATTTTCATCCATTATCATTTTTTTGTGAGAGCAACTTGACACCGTTCTATGTCATATGAAAACTATTGCTTATTGCGTGTTTCCCTTGGTATTCTTAAAGACTAATTGGAAGGTCTTTATTCGGAAGGCTTTTGAATAGGGTTAGAAAGAAAGGGCCACAGTAAGGCTCAAAATAGACTCAAGATGATAGGGTTGTATATTTACAACTCTTGGAATCGACTCTTAATAAAAACATAAAATAAAAAAAATTCTACCCCAGTTTCAGATACTAGAGAATTTTTATTTTTTAATTTGGTTAGATTGAACCCTAGTGTAGAGCTGCCTATCTATCATTTAAAGGAATCAAGTCAAGTGTAGTTCAAACTAACACGAAAGCTTTCATTTTTTTTTGTCCATCATTTTTTTCTTTTTTCTCTCTTTTCCTTTTCTTTTTTTTTTTAAAAAAAAACAAATTGACTTAGCTCCTATTTTCTGGTGGCATGAATTTTTCACTCTTCTTTTTGGACTTTGACTCTATAGTTGATTCCAGAAGAGGGGGGGGGTCAAACAAAATAAAACAGGCTCAAAAAGGGGTGATAAAGGGTATAAAGTATTTAGCTAGTAGAAAAATGGCCTCCCAGCCTCAAGAATACCAAACATACTATCTCTTCTCAGGTTCGACATTGATGGACATGACTGTGTTCTTGGTTTTGCTAGTTGTATAGCTCCGTAGTCAATATCTTGTTCGCAACAAATGACCTTTGACAAATTTGAGCCACCTTTTCTTGGTCTTTGCCTTAATGTGAAATGATGCACTTCAGTACCAACTAATCCATTTGAAATTCCCTGGAATGCCCCTTCTCTGGAGATTTGGGTTATTTTCTTTGATATGATTAGATTATGGCAGGCCGTGGGCAAAACCCTTTCACTGATTAGTCCAACCAAACTTCAAAACTTTTAATTATCCTTAAACCAGTATTCATGATAGATTAGGGATAAGCATCTTTAACCTCTACAGATATGACTGTTTCGTTTCCATGTGATCTTGACATAGTCTTATCATCAAAGTTTTTCAACCTCTTACTTGTCCTCCACGTGTTTTTTTCTCGATTCAATTCAAGATTGGACAAGCTTTCTAAAATCGAGGCGAAAACTCTGCATGCATGTCATGTCACTAAAATTGGCGTGAAAAGAACTACGTATTCAAGAAGAACTAAATGCAATGGATTAAAATGAGACAAAGAAAAAAGTTGCATTTCATTGATTAAAGGATAGTGAGGTTTGATGACAGGACAAACAACCAATATCTGGATCGCAACCTCGAAATAATTCGGATGATAGAAATTATGACAAAATAAGTTACCAAGACTCCTTCCCGATAAGGAAGGGAGTGACTTTCTAATTATCAAGCTCAACATCTTAACTATGAATTTGCACATTAGCATCAAACATGACCTTCAGCAATTTTGATTTCCTTGCATTCAGTGGACAGGTTCTTGACATTTTTCACCAAATCGTCCCCATATTCTTTGTTATTGTAAATCATCCGAACAATGCGTTCTTGGTCATGACATTTAGGGTGCCTTTATCTTGGACCACGATCATTCCTTCTTGAATCATCATTTCTATTTCCTTTTTCAAAGCCCGACAATCCTCAATGCTATGCCCCTGGACATTAGAATGGTATATGCACCGTACAGCAGGGTCAAAACCTTTTGCATATGGATCAGGAACATACACTTGAAGTGGCTCAATCATGCCACAATGTTTTATCCTTTCAAACAAACTTGTGTAGGATTCTACGATTGGCGTGAAATTGTCCCTCTGCTTATGTTCCTTTCTGTACTTTTGTTTTGGACAAGGGTTGTAGGGTGATTGAGTGTTCTGTTATTGCAGACAAAGGTATGTCAAAGCTGGGTCCCACATCTGTTAGTGATTGGATGGTTTGGCATAAGAATGAGCATTGAATGTTTCATATTGTAGAGCAACTGAGTATCGTGGATTCGGAGGTTAAGATGCTCCCCTTTGGCCTCTTTTTGCCCGTGATGCCATCATGACCTCCTCATCTTTCTTCTTTTGGTTAACAAGGCTGTCCGGCCTATTCTAGATTTCTTGGGTGGCAGCTTTGAGATCCGTTTGACTTATGATTAGGCCAGTACTGAGGCCATTCTCGACCATTTCTCCTATCTTTATTGCATCAACAAAAGGTCTGCCCATTGGGGACATCATATTTTTGAAAATAATCAGGATCCTGAGCCCGAAGGAAGATAATGAACTCATGGTCATCCATGGGTGGCTTAACTCTAAATTCTTGCTCTCTCTCCACCTAACGGCATACTCCCTGAAGCTTTCAGTCGGCTTTTTCTTCGTATTGGATAGGGAGTTGCGATCTGGCGCAATATCAATGTTGTACTAAAATTGTTTGACGAAGTCCTGGTCCATGTCGTCACAAACATGCCAGTGCGAGATATCTTGGTAAATAAGCCATTCAGAGGCTACCCTTACCAGACTCTCCCCAAAATAAGTTATCAGTAACTCTTCATTTCTTCCTAAAACCCTCAGCTAGTTGCAGTACCTTTTCAAGTGGGTGATAGGGTCACTGTGTCCATCATTTTTCTCAAATTTTGGGGTCTTTTACCCTGGTGGAAAATGGATGTGAGGGAACATGCATAGATCACTGAATGAAACACTCTTGTGAACACCTAGTCCTTGTATGTTCTTTATGTTCTACTCAAGACTTTTCATTTTTTTGGCCAACTCATCTGGCTCACCCATCTTGGAAGCTTTTCCAGTTTCTACAGGTGACTCATACTGAGAAGTCTGATTGTATGGAGTCGAGACCCTGAAAGCCATGTTTGGAGAGTAGTATTGTCCATCATAAGCATGAGATGATGGCTCATTATTTGGCCTCGTCATAGGAGGTGGTGGTGGAATTGTATACACAGGTGCACTAGACACAACGAGAGGTATGTTCCTAATCGGTGAGGCAGGAGGCTGCATATTAGAGGTACTAGGGTCGTCATGAAAGCTGTAGTTTGGCACATACCCTGGTGGTAGAATGTGATCACTCGTTGCAGGGAGCGGTGGTTGAGTAGCCTGGGATATGGTGGAAGTTCCCTTAGAGGGACCCTAACCAGAGACCAATGACTGATACACATCAGTCAATTGATGTTTCAATCTTTGTACTTCCTCCGACTGTTGCTCAACTGATTGACCCTGAAGGTCGTCACTGACCAACTCGATTTCATCATTGTTAGCCATTGCTACCTTCCCCTTTGATCTGGTAAAGTAATGATGTGTTGCCAGTTTTACCACAAACCGACCACCTTAAGCTTACTATATAAGAGGTAAGAAATGTGTTAGGGTTAAGCATTTTATAAATACAAATCACACGTAAATATGCTATGCTTCTAACATTATCACCGTCTCTAACATGTTTTTGGAAGGCTTTATGGTTAATTTTGGCTTATAAGGTTGCTGCTTATTGACGCTCTTATTTATTCCTTTCTTTTTTTTTGCTTTTTTTACACCTTGCCATATTTTAGAGCCGTTGAAAAATATTGCGATCGAACCTTTTGAGGGTTGCCTACGTATCATGTCACCGCATGAATCATATCATTACGTAGTTCAAGGAATCAGGAATAAATAAATAAACTAACTCTTTTTTTACTCATATACAAATTAGACAACGAAAGCTCTTATCAAACAAAATATTTTTGAATTTTTTTATGGCAATTGTTGAAAGAAAGACTTCTAAAGAAAAAAATAAAATTGAATGAAAAAAATCTTTAGATTATGAGTTTTCTTTTTAATTTCCAAAAGAAAAACTTTTCAAGAAGAATGAAAATATTTTGCAATTTAATTTAATTTATTTTATTTTTTGAAATTCTTGTATTTAATGTCTCAAAGATATATTTAAGGTAAAATATTTTTAGATTTTCTTGGGAATTGCTGAAAGAAAGAGTTCTAAAGAAGAAAGAAAATATATTTTTTGGAATTTTTGAATGAAAGACTTCTAAAAAAAAGAAAGATTTTTTTTTGAATATTTAAATTTTTGCCTTTGAATTTCCGAAAAATATTTTTGGATTCTGAGTTTTCTTTTTAATTTTCTATGACGATCCGGCCAGTCGTCTCATGAGTTACCACTCTGTTTCCCCCATTTCTGGTTCTTATTGCTTTTTTTATCGGTTCTATGTGTGACCGGGTTGGTTGGCTCGGGTTCGGAGAGGTTTTGGTAAGGTTTGAGACACTTAGTCTCTTTTAAGGAAGCTTAAGTTGGAAAAGTCAATCGGATGTTGACTTATGTATTAGAGGGCTCGGATGTAAGTTTTGATGGTTCGGAATGCTTCGGGAGGTGATTTGAGACTTAAGAGCATTAACGGAATGCGTTTTGGAAGTTTGGAGTGGACTTATGCTTGAATTGGCGAAAATGGTATTTTGTCTTTTTCCAGTTGATAGGTGAGATTTTGATATAGAGGTCGAAAAGGATTTCCGGAAGTTGCAGTAGGTCCGTTGTGTTATTTGGGATGTATGCAAAATTTCAGGTCATTTAGACATGGTTTTGTAGACTTTTTGATCAAAAGCGTAATTCAGAAGATTTTGGAACCTTAGGCTTGAATTCGATGTTGTTTGAGGTGTTTTGAAGTTTGGTATAAGTTTGGATGGTGGTATGTGACTTTTTTGTGCTTTTGGTTGAGGTCCCGGGGGCCTTGGGGTGTTTTCGGATGGTTGATAGAAAGATAGGAATTTGGAAATGGCAGCTGAAGTGTTGGGGCTGCTGTCATAACCGCATATGCAGTTGGAAGGCTACAAGTGCAACCCCTGCAGATGCGGAAAGGAGTCGCAGAAGCGGAAAGGGCCAAGGAGAGCTGGAGCCGCAGAAGCGGGGTATTCTTCGCATATGCGGTGTTTGGGATTTAAGTGATGACCGTAGAAGCGGTACTCGGACCGCAGAAGTGGTGCTCGGACCGCAGACGCGGTTGCGCAGGAGCGGGGAATTTGGCCGCAGTTGCGGAATCTGTGGGCCAAAAGGTATAAAAGCATTCCTTCGCGATTTTTGAGTTTTTTATTACCATTTCAAGTCGGTTTTGGAGTTTTTTGGGAGATTTTGAAGAGGGAATCAAGGGATATCGTCTGGAGGTAAGATTTTTGAGTCTAATAATGGATCCTATGGTATTAATTCACGGGTTAGAGCTATAATTATGGAAATTTAAGGGTTAAAATTGGGGAAACTAGGGCTTAGTATTGGAGACCTAGACTTGAGGATTTGAGGGGCCATTTGTGGTCGAATTTTGGGACTTTTGATATGTATGAACTCGTGGAGAGATAAGGAATCTACTGATGTGAATTTTATTGAATTCTGAGGCGTGGACCCGGGGCGTTGGGTTTTGTTAATTTCGGGATTTATGTTGTAAATTGATTATTTTCGCATGGGCTTCGTTTCCTTAGCATATTTTGACGTCGTGATTCTGATTTTGGATAGATTCGATGCGAGTTCAGGCCGATTCGAGGGGGAAAGGCATCGCGGGCTAGAGTTTGGACCGGATTAAGGTGAGTAATGATTTTAAATATTGTCCTGAGGGTATGAAACCCCGGCTTACATATCGTTGTGCTATACTGAGGTGACGCACATGCTAGATGACGAGTGTGGGGTCGTGTACCGTTGGGGATTGTGACTTAGTCCATCCCGAATGACAATTTTACCACGTATTTGATTGAAAACTGTTTGCTATCATCATGTTTTTGGTTAAATGCCATATTTGGGCCTCGTGCCAACTATTTGGACCCTTTGGGGATTTTTACTAATATTTTCTCACTGTTTTGACTTTCTACTTGTACTCAGTCATGCTATATTCTATAATTTTCATAACTCATCCATGTTTACTCTATTTTAACCCATTAAATGATATTCTAAATGTTATTTTGGGCTGAGCATCATGTTTTGCTGTTGCCCGAGTGACTTATGAGATTCTGACTGCGTAAGGCTGATGGACTGTGTTGTGAGGATACACTAATTTATGATTATGAGGCTGAGGGTCAGAGATTGTACGCCGCAAGGTGGCTTGTTAATATGAGGTCGAGAGCCTATTGATTATGCCACGAGATGGCTTGATATTGAGCTTGGGCCAAAAGGGGCCCATTCCGGAGTCTGTACACCCCCAGTGAGCGCGGGTACCCATTGTGATATGAGATATAGCCCGAGGGGCTGGTGTTATTCCATGATATTGCCCGAGGGGCAGATTCTGTTGATATTGTGCCCAATGGGTGGATTTTTTATGTGTTTACCTATTCTAGCGGCTTTTCATTTAATTGTTTAACTGTTAAAAAAGTGTTTTAAAGAAGATTATTCTGAACTAAGGTGTCTTTATATGTTTTCACTTTCATTGCTTTTACTAGTTTTATACTGCTTCTTTATAGCATGTTGATGTGCTTTTACGTTATTTCTTATCGCACATTCTTCATTTATTATTATTACTCACTGAGTTGGAGGACTCACTTTACTCTCTGCATCCTGTGTGCAGATTCAGGTGCTTCGGGTCCTGCTAGCTAGTGTTGATTTCTTTCAGCTCAGGCGGATTCAGAGATTCACTAGGTAGTTGCTCGGCGTTCGCTACCTAGTGCTTCTCCCCCTCTCTTATTTTCTCTGTTTTAGTTCTATAATAGACTATGTAGACTTTTCCTGTCTTTAATCGGATAGTAGATGCTCATAACTGGTGACACCCCGATGTCGGGCTATGTCTATTTTGCAATTGTACTGTTTCGCCTTATTTTGGGTATTATTATTATGTTGAAGACTTAATTGGTATTATCTTAATTGCTTAAAATGAATTGGGAGTATGTCTGCTAGCCTTGTCTTCACAAGAGGTGCCATCACGACCGGGTCTAGGTTTAGGGTCGTGACAAGTTGGTATCAGAGCCTAGGTTATATAGGTCTCACGGGGTCATGAGCAGGTTTAGTAGAGTCTTGCGGATCGGTACGGAGACGTCTGTATTTATCCTCGAGAGGCTGCAGAACCTTTAGGAAAAACTTCATATTCTTGAAATTCTTGTCGTGCTAATCTGTTGATCCGAGTACTAAACTTCTGTTATTCTATTCTCTCACAGATGGTGAGGAGGCGCGCTACCGATCAGGATGGACGACCACCAGTACCACCAGCTGTGGCGTATAGAGGCCGAGGACGCGGTCATGGTAGGGGCAGGGTTGTAGCCCGCATAGCAGCTAGTGCAGTACCTGCAGATCCACCAGTCACCCCAGTTTATGATCAGGTCCCAATCGTGGACGCTCCAACAACACTAGCTCAGGCACCAGCTGTGCCCATTGTGATTTCGGGTCTTCAGGAGGCCTTGGTTCAGATTCTATCAGTATGCACTGGCCTAGCTCAGGCGGTCTCAGTTACTATAGTTGTAGCTACTTCTCAGGCTGGGGGAGCCACTCAGAGTCCCGCCGTTCACACACCTGAGTAGGTCGTGCAGGGACTTCAAACACCGGGGGCACATCTAGCCCAGCCGGTTGCAACTACTCAGGACTATGTAGCTCCTCCCATGCCAGAGGATGAGTAGCGTAGGTTAGAGAGGTTTGGTAGACTTCAGCCTCCGACTTTGAGCGGCGTACAAGGAGAGGATGCCCAGGGTTTCTTGGACAAGTGTCAGTGAATTCTTCGCACAGCGGGTATTCTAGAGACCAGCAGGGTCTCTTTTACTACTTTTTAGATTTTTGGAGATGCCTTCACTTTGTGGGAGGCATATGAAAGATGTAGGCCTGTTGGTGCAGCACCTCTTACCTGGCAGCAGTTCTCCATTCTCTTTCTAGAGAAGTATGTGCCATAGTCTCGTAGAGAGGAGCTACGCAGGTAATTTGAGTGGTTGCATCAGGGAGAGATGACTATGATGTAGTATGAGATGAGGTTCTCCGAATTATCTTGTCATGCTATTTGGTTGGTTCCAACAGATAGAGAGAGGATTAGGAGGTTCGTTGATGGCCTCACTTATCAGCTTCGTATTCTCATGACTAGGGAGAGGATGTCTGGTGCTACTTTTGAGGAGGTTGTTGACATTGCTCATGAGATTGAGCCAGTTCGTCGCTAGGTGCGAGATTAGAGAGAGGCCAAGAGGCCACGAGGGTCTAGTAGTTATGGTCGTTCTCCTTCGAGAGGTCAGTTTCAACACGGCAGAGGCCGTCCATTCAGGCAAGTTCAACTAGCTCGCCCAGGTTATCGTGGAGCGTTACCGGATCATGGTTCTCATAGTTCTCATTAGGGCTAGACATCACTTAGTGCCCTTCCAGCTCAGATTTCATCCCGTTCTCCATTAGTTTAGGGCTCTTCTATGCCAGGTGCATCTGCTAGTCATTCTGGTGCTAGGGGTTCCCTTCAGTCCCCATCTCCAGCACCCGAGAGTTGCTATGAGTGTGGAGAGATGGGTCATATGTGGAGGCAGTGTCCTTGTCATCTTGTGGGTTCATCTTAACAGAGGAGTCAGCCATCGGCTTTAGCACTAGTTACTTCACCACCACGCACCCAGCCAGCTAGAGGTGGAGGTCAGCCAACTAGGGGTCGCCCTAGAGGGGGAGGTCGATCAGGTGGCGGTCAGACCCGTTTCTATGCACTTCCAGCTAGACCCGATGTTATTGCTTCAAATACTGTTATTACAGGTATTGTCTCTGTCTACCATAGAGATGCTTCTGTATTATTTGATACTGGTTCCACCTTTTCTTATGTGTCATCACACTTTGCTCGTTATTTGGATACGCCCAGTGAATCTCTTGTTTCACCTATTCATGTATCTACTCTGGTAGGCGATACTGTTGTTGTAGACCGTGTGTACCGGTAGTGTGTGGTGACTATTGGAGGTCTGGGGACCCGAGTGGATCTATTGTTATTATGTATGGTAGACTTCGATGTCATTTTGGGCATGGATTGAATATCTCCATCTCGTGCTATTCTAGACTATCATGCTAAGACAGTGATATTGGCTATACTGGATGTGCCACAGATTGAGTGGTGAGGCTTGATTGATTATGTTCCCAGTAGGGTAATCACATTCTTGAAGGCCCAGCGTGTGGTTGGGAAGGGTTTTCTTTCGTATCTAGCCTTTGTGATGGATGTCAGTGCAGAGACTCCTAGTATTGATTCTGTTCCAGTTGTGAGGGATTTTCCCAATGTGTTTCCTGCAGACCTGCCGGGCATGCCACCGGACAGGGATATTGATTTTGATATTGACCTGGTGCCGAGCACTCAACCCATTTCTACTCCGCCGTATCGTATGGCACTAGCAGAGTTGAAAGAGTTAAAGGAGCAACTTCAGGAACTCCTTGATAAGGGGTTCATTCGGCCTAGCGTGTCGCCTTGGGGTGCGCCGGTTCTATTTGAGAAGAAGAAGGATGGCACATTGAGGATGTGCATTGATTATAGACAGTTGAACAAAGTAACAGTTAAGAACAAGTATCTTTTGCCTCGTATTGATGATTTATTCGACCAACTTCAGGGAGCGAGAGTGTTCTCCAAGATTGATCTCTGTTCAGGTTATCACTAGTTGAATATCAGGGACTTGGATATTCTTAATATGGCTTTTAGGACCCGATATGGTCATTATGAGTTCTTGGTGATGTCTTTTGGGCTGACCAACACCCCAGCAGCTGTCACGACCCTAAACACGTACCCAATCGTAATGACGCCTCTCGTGAAGACTAGGCCAGCCGACACTTCCCATTTCAGTATTTAACAGTTAAGCAATAACAAACAATCTAAAGCATGATAAAATAATCCAAAGTTTAAGCAGATAATAGCATAATTTGCAGAATACAACCCAACACAGCCCGATATCAGGATGTCACTAGTCATGAGTATCTACAAGTTCTAATACAAGTCTGAGAAGTGTATAACTTTTACAAACCGTATGTTAAAGAGATAGAAATGATAAGGGGGAGAAACACGGGACTGCGGATGCCAAGTAGCTACCTCGTGGACTCCAAAATCTGCCGGGAGCTCTCAACTCGCACTAGCAGGATCCACAATGCTTGAATCTGCACATGGGGTGCAGGGAGTAAAGTGAGTACTCCAACTCAGTGAGTAATAGTCATAAATAAAGACTGAAAGTGGGAAATCACGTAAGGCACATTGCATGCTATAATGAAGCAGTAAAACCATTAAGACGGTGGATCAGTAAAGGTACGAATAATCACATAAGTCCAATTCAAACTTCAGGAAGTACCTTTTCAACAATTAAACAGATAAATGACAGACAAATAAGACAGATAAGCACCTAAAGGTTCATGCCCCTCGGGCACAATGTCAATAATACTAGCCCCTCAGGCTATCTCTCACATGACAATGGGTACCCGCGCTCTTTGGGGGTGTGCAGACTCATGTAGGGGCCCCATACAGCCCAAGCGCAATATCAAGCCATCTCGTGGCATCATCACTAGGCTCTCGGCCTCATATCAATCAAGCTACCTCGTGGCATACATATCTCAGGCCCTTGGCCTCATAATCAATATCAAATGTTTCCTCATAATATAGGCCCTCGGCCTTACTCAGTCAAAATCCTCACAAGCCACTCGGGCAATAGTAAAACATAATTATAGCCCAAAATATCATTTAAAAGACATTTATGTGTTAAAAACAGAGTAGACATGGCTGAGTACGAAAACAGTGAAATATAACATGACTGAGTTCAAGTATAAAGTCAAAAAAGTGAGGAAATATCAATAAAAGTCCCCGAAGAGTTTAGATAGTTGGCACGAAGCCCAAATATGGAATTTATCCCAAATAATGATATAGCAAATAGATTTCAGTCAAATACGCGGTAAAAAAGTCATTCAGGATGGACTAAGTCACAATCCCCAATAGTGCATGATCCCACGCTCGTCATCTAGCATGTGCGTCATATCAATATAGCTCAACGATGTGCAATCCAGAGTTTCATACCTTCAGAACATTGTTTACAATCATTACTCACCTCAATCCGATCAAATCATTAGCCCGTGATGCATTTGCCCCTCGAATCGGCCTCCACTCGTGTCTAATCTATCCAAAATTAGAATCACGATGTCAAAATATGCTAAGGGAATGAAGCCCAAGCAAAAATAATCAATTTACAACACAAATCCCGAAATTATCAAAACCCGACCCCCGAGCCCACATCTCGGAATTCGATAATTTTTACATTAATAGATTCATTATCTCCCCACGAGTTCATACATATCAAAAGTTCTTAAAACCGACCTCAAATGGTCCTTCAAATCCTCAATCAAAGGTCTAAGTTTCCAAGCCCTAGTTTCTCCAAACTTTGATCCTTATATTCCATAAATTATAGCTCTAATCCGTTAAATAATCCCATAGGAACGTGTTTTAGGTCCAAATTCCTTACCTCAATGAAGTTCCCTTGAAATCCCTCTTCAAAATCTTCCAAAAAACTCCCAAGTCGAATTAGAAATGTTGAAAATAGCTTAAAAATCGCTAAGGAGACAATTTATGTATATTTGGTTGGTTTGACAGCTGCAATAATTATGATAACCTTGTTGGCCCAGCTTTATATTGATATTTAGTCAACATTCGTGGTTGTCTTGATATGTAGCCCATGGCCAAAGTATGACATCACATGTTCAGAGTCCCTTAGTTTCACGTTGGTACGCAAGGATAGGTGAGGCACCGGGTGCCGGTCTCGCCCCCCAGGTTCGGGGTGTGACAAAAGGTTTGGAGTAGGAAGTGCATCTCCTAGTATTAATGGTTCATATTAGGAAATGCGTCTCATAGTGGAATGGCTCAAACTAGGAAGTGTGTCTCCTACGAATGAGGTTCAAAGGTTGGGACTAGGAAGTGCATCTCCTGGGATTAATGGTTCATATTAGGAAGTGTGTCTCCTATTGGAATGGCTCAAACTAGGAAGTGTGTCTCCTACGAATGAGGTTGAAAGGTTTGGACTAGGAAATGTGTCTCCTAGGATTAATGGTTCAGATTATGAAGTATGTCTCCTATTGTAATGACTCAAACTAGGAAGTGCATCTCCTACAAGTGAGGTTGAAATAGTTAGACTAGGAAGTGTGTCTCCTAGGATTGGTGGTTTATATCAGGAAGTGTGTCTCCTATTGGAATGGCTCAAACTAGGAAGTGTGTCTCCTATGAGTCAGATTGAAAGGTTTGGACTAGGAAGTGCATCTCCAAGTTTGAATGGTTAAGATTAGGAAGTGCGTCTCCTATTGGAATGGCTCAAAATAGGAAGTGCATCTCCTGCGAGTGAGGTTGAAAAACTTAGACTAGGAAGTGCGTCTCCTAGGATTGATGGTGTAGAGTAGGAAGTGCGTCTCCTATTAGAATGACTCGGACTAGGATTTGCATCTCCTAGGATTGATGGTTCAGAGTAGGAAGTGCGTCTCCTATTGGAGTAACTCAAACTAGGAAGTGAATCTCCTTCGAGTGAGGTTGAAAGGCTTTGACTAGGAAGTGTGTCTCCTACGAATGAGGTTGAAGGTCTTGGACTAGGAAGTGCATCTTCTAGGATTGATGGTTTAGATTATAAAGTGTGTCTTCTATTGGAATAACTCAAATTAGGAAGTGCGTCTCCTACGGGTGAGGTTGAAAGACTTGGACTAGGAAGTGCGTCTCCTAGGATTGGTGGTTTAGATTAGGAAGTATGTTTCCTAATGAAATGACTCAAACTAGGAAGTGCATCTCCTACGAGTGAGGTTAAAAGACTTAGAGGGAATGTAACCGGGGGTTGGCACCCTGCATCACTGCGAAAGAATGTAACCAGGGGTTGGCGCCCTGTATCACTAAGAGGGAATACAATCAAGGGTTGGCACCCTGTTTCAGTGAGAAGGAATGTAACCAGAGGTTGGCACCCTGTATTACTAAGAGAGAATATGGCCAGGGATTGGCACCCTGTATGGCTGAGAGAATGTAACCAAGAGATGGCGCCTTGTATCACTTAGAGAGAAAGTAACCAGAAGATAGGATACCTTGTATTAAAGTGGAACCTCACTAAGGATTAATGTACCTTAGGTTGGAAAACACAACTAAGGATTGGTGTACGCTATACTAAACATGCGATTAGGGAGTTGTGTGCCCTATGTCAAAATGGAACCTCAACTAAGGACTAATGTACCTTATGCTGGAAAATGCAGTGGTTGATTATGTGATTATAGGCATATCTAGAAAGAAAAAGCACATACATTGAAGAATTTACCTTTGGTGACATTCGTCCTTTGAGAACTTCACTTCTATACTACTTTGTTTCCTGCTTCAAACAAAGAATGATTTGTGAGTTTAACAGTGGTGGTCGGTTTATGGCCTTGATGCCCTGAGTAGTTTGAATTTGCGGCCACCTTGCTGAAGAAGAACTGATTCTTTCAGCACAATACCGAGTTTCTCGTGTACTCTGTATTACTTTCTGGAAATCTTGGCTTTCTATAATTTCCCCGACTACTTCATATCCGGATGCCACACACCCTTTAGCGTTTTTTTTCATTAAAAATTAAACTTGATTATCTTGCGCCCGGTATCAGTTTGTGTTTGTGGTTCTATCTTACTTTCCCATGAAGCAAGTATTGCTTAATGACCTTTTCAATTTCTTCAAAACACTTTGTTTGGCTTATCAGAGAAAATCACAGTTGGATTTGTGCCTTTGGCAATACTGTGTATGCCCCACATCATTTGTTTTGCACTTCTAGGAAATGGTCACCAATTTTGTGGCCCTTTCTTTGTTGGATTTCTAAGCAAATAGACCAGCAAAGTTTTCTCTTTGGAACTTCCGTTTGCACAAACCCTCAAATCTTGTTTAACTTCAACAACTTTTTGTGCATGTTTCTCCCTGGGTATGCCCTCTTTGATGTTCTAGGATAGACAGTTAGAAAGCCGGTTACATATTTTGAAATCATTTCTTGTTTGCTTTAGCAAAGACTGACTCCAAATAATAATGCAAATGGACACAATGAAGTAATGTAAAAGTGAGAAGGAATAGTATTTAACTGAAAACGCTACTTTAGAGGGAAAGAAAGAATGGAACCTTTTGAATGTGGTATCCAACTTTAATGATCATGACATGCATTTTGGATTGATTAGCCAAATATAACCATCTAATCTATCCTTTCTTCTTGTTGTTCCTTTTCGTCTTTGAAGTCAGTCTCTTTATTCCAATCGTTTGCATCAAATCACAACTCACCTTCGACCAGTAGTGCCCCGAAAAGTTTTCACTAGCCAGCCTCTCTCATTTATTTATCTCTATTACCATTGCCTTACAGTGCCCATGAGGGTTTTCACTAATAAAAGTCTCTCTTTTTCATCCATTATCATTTTTTTGTGCGAGCAACTTGACACTGTTTTATGTCATATGAAAATTGTTGCTTATTGCGCGTTTCCCTTGGTATTCTTAAATACAAATTGAGAGGTCTTTATTCGGAAGGCTTTTGAATAGGGTTAGAAAGAAAGGGTCACATTAAGGCTCAAAATAGACTCAAGATGATAGGGTTGTATATTTACAACTCTTGGAATCGACTCTTCATAAAAACATAAAATAAAAAAAATTCTGCCCCAGTTTCAGATACTAGAGAATTTTTATTTTTTAATTTGGTTAGACTGAACCCTAGTGTAGAGCTGCCTATGTATCCGTTAAAGAAATCAAGTCAATTGTAGTTCAAACTAACATGAAAGCTTTCGTTTTTTTGTCCATCATTTTTCTTTCTTTTTTTCTCTCTTTTCCTTCTCTTTTTTTTAAAAAACAAATTGACCTAGCTCCTATTTTCTGGTGGCATGGATTTTTCACTCTTTTTTTTGTACTTTGACTCTATAGTTGATTCCAAAAGAGGAGGGTCAAAAAAAAATAAAACAGGCTCAAAAGGGGTGATGAAGGGTATAAAGTATTTAGCTAGTAGAAAAATATCCTCCCTGCCTCAAGAATGCCAAACATACTATCTCTTCTCAGGTTCGGCATTGATGGACACGACTGTGTTCTTGGTTTTGCCAGTTGTATAGCTCCATTGTCAAAATCTTGTTCGCAACAAATGACCTTTGACAAATTTGAGCCACCTTTTCTTGGTCTTTGCCTTGATGTAGAATGATGCACTTCAGTACCAACGAATCCATTTAAAATTTCCTGGAATGCACCTTCTCTGGAGATTTGGGTTATTTTCTTTGATATGATTAGATTATGGCAGGCCGTGGCCACATCCCTTTCACTGATTAGTCCAACCAAACTTCAAAACTTTCAATTATCCTTAAACCAGTATTCATGATAGATTTGGGATAAACATCTTTAACCTCTATGGATATGACTGTTTCGGTTCCGTGTGATCTTGACACAGGCTTATCATCAAAGTTTTTCAACCTCTTACTTGTCCTCCACATGTTTTATCCTCAATTCAATTCAAGATTGGACAAGCTTTCTAAAATCTAGCCAAAAACTCTGCATACATGTCATGTCACTAAAATTGGCGTGAAAAGAACTATGTATGCAAGAACTAAATGCAATGGATTAAAATGACACAAAGAAAAAAGTTGCATTTCATTGATTAAAGGATAGAGAAGTTTGATGACAGGACAAACAAACAACATCTATATCACAACCTCATAATAATCCGGATGATAGTAATTATGACAAAATAAGTTACCAAGACCCCTTCCCGATAAAGGAGGGAGTGACATTCTAATTATCAAGCTCAACATCTTAGCTATAAATTTGGACATCAGCATCAAACAAGACCTTCAACAATTTTGATTTCCTTGCATTCAATGGATAGGTTCTTGACATGTTTCACCAAACCGTCCTCATATTCTTTATCATTGTAAATCATTCGAAACATGTGTGCTTGGTCATGACATTTAGGGTTTCATTATCTTGGACCACGATCATCCCTTCTTGAATTATCATTTCTATTTTCTTTTTTCAAAGACCGACAATCCTCAATGCTATGCCCCTGGACATTAGAATGGTACATGCACCGTAAAGCAGGGTCAAAACCTTTTGCATATGGATCAGGAACATACCCTTGAAGTGGATCAATCATGCAACAACATTTTATCCTTTCAAACAAATTTGTGTAGGATTCTATGATTGGCGTGAAATTGTCCCTCTGCTTATGTTCCTTTTTGTACTCTTGTTTTGGACGAGGGTTGTACGGTGATTGAGTGTTCTGGTGTCGCGGACGAAGGTATGTCATAGTTGGGGCCCGCATCTGTTGGTGATTGGATGGTTTGGCATAAGAATGAGCATTGAATGTTGCATATTGTGGAGCAACTAAGTATCGTGGATTCGGGGTTTGAGATGCTCCCCTTTGGCCTCTTTTTGCCTATGATGCCATCATGGCCTCCTCATCTTTCTTCTTTTGGTTAACAAGGCTGTCCGACCTATTCTGGATTTCTTGGGTGGCTGCTTTGAGAGCCGTTTGACTTATGATTCATCCAGTATTGAGACCACTCTCGACCATTTCTCCTATCTTTATTGCATCAGCAAAAGGTCTGCCCATTGCGGATATCATATTTTGAAAATAGTCAGGACCCTGAGCCTGAAGGAAGATAATGAACTCATGGTCATCCTTGGGTGGCTTAACTCTATATGCTTTTTCTCTCTCCACCTAACGGTATACTCCCTGAAGCTTTCAGTCGGCTTTTTTCTTCATATTGGACAGAGACTTGCGATATGGCGCAATATCAATTTTGTACTAAAATTGTTTGATGAAGACCTAGGCCATGTCATCCAAAAATGCCAGTGAGAGATATCTTGGTAAATAAACCATTCAGAGGCTACCCCTACAAAACTCTCCCCAAAATAGGTCATCAACAACTCTTCATTTCTTCCTAGAAACCTCAGCTGGTTGCAATACCTTTTCAAGTAGGTGATTGGGTGACTGTGTCCATCATATTTCTCAAATTTTGAGGTCTTGGACCCTGGTGGCAATGGATGTGAGGGAATATGCATAGATCACTGAATGAAACACTTTTGTGAACACCTAGTCCTTGTATGTTCTGCTCAAGACTTTTCATTTTTCTGGCCAACTTATCTGGCTCACCCTTCTTGGTAGCTTTTCCAGTTTCTACAGGTGACTTGTACTGAGAAGTCTGATTGTATGGAGCCGAGACCCTGAAAGCCATGTTTGGAGAGTAGTATTGTCCATCATAAGCATGAGATGGTGGCTCATTATTTGGCCTCGTCACAGGAGGTGGTGGTGGAATTGTATACACAGCCGCACCAGACACGACGAGAGGTGTGTTCCTAACCGGTGCGGTAGGAGGCTGCATATTAGAGGTACTAGGGTCGGCATGGAAGCTATAGTTTGGCATATACCCTGGTGGTAGAATGTGATCGCTCGTTTTAGGGAGTGGTGGTTGAGTAGCCTGGGATATGGTGGAAATTCCCTCAGAGGGACCCTGAGGTGGAGACTGACCAGAGACCCAGGTACGATACACATCAGTCAGTTGATGTTTCAATCTTTGTACTTCCTTCGACTCTTGCTTAACCGATTGACCCTGAAGATCGTCACTGACCAACTCGATTTCATCATTGTTAGCCATTACTACCTTCCCTTTTGATCTGGTAAAGTAATGATGTGTTTCCAGTTTTACCACAAACCGACCACCTTAAGCTTACTATATAATAGGTAAGAAACGTGTTAAGGTTAAGTATTTTACAAATACAAATCACATGTAAATATGCTATGCTCCTAACATTATCACCGTCTCTAACATGCTTTTGGAAGGCTTCATATTTTATTCCGGCTTATAAGGTTGCTTCTTATTGACGCTCTTATTTATTCCTCTCTTTTTTCGCTTTTTTTACACCTTGCCTTATTTTAGAGCCGTTGAAAAATATTTCGATCGAACCTTTTGGGGGTTGCCTACATATCATATCGCCTCATGAATCAGATCATTATGTAGTTCAAGGAATTGGCAATAAATAAATAAACTAACTCTTTTTTACTCATATACAAATTAGACAACGAAAGCTCTTATCAAGCAAAATTTTTTTGAATTTTTTATGGGAATTGTTGAAAGAAAGACTTCTAAAGAAAAAAGATTTTTTTTGGTTTTTTTCGAAAGAAAGACTTTCAATAAAATATTTTTGAGGTTTGAATTTTTGCGGTTGAATGAAAAAAATCTTTAGATTCTGAGTTTTCTTTTTAATTTCCAAAAGAAAAACATTTGAAGAAGAATGAAAATATTTTGCAATTAAATTTATTTTATTTTACTTTTTGAAATTCTTGTATTTAATGTCTCAGAGATACATTTAAGGTAAAATATTTTTAGATTTTCTTGGGAATTGCTGAGAGAAAGACTTCTAAAGAAAAAAGAAAATATTTTTTTTCTGGATTTCATTTTTTTTGAATCTTTGAATGAAAGACTTCTAAAAAAAGAAAGAATATTTTTTTTTGAATTTTTAAATTTCTGCCTTTAAATTTCAGAATTTTGTTTTGGATTTTGAGTTTTCTTTTTAATTTTCTGTGACGACCCGGTCAGTCGTCTCATGAGTTACCGCTCCGTTTCACCCATTTCTGCTTCTTATTGATTTATTTATCGGTTCTATGTGTGACCGGGTTAGTTGGCTCGGGTTCGGAGAGGTTTTGGTAAGGTTTGAGACACTTAGTCTCTTTTGAGGAAGCTTAAGTTGGAAAAGTCAACCGGATCTTTACTTATGTGTTATAGGGCTCGTATGTGAGTTTCGATGATTCGGATAGCTTCGGGAGGAGATTTGAGACTTAAGAGCGTGATCGGAATGCATTTTGGATGTTCGGAGTGAATTTAGGCTTGAATTGGCGAAAATGGTATTTTGGCATTTTCCGGTTGATAGGTGAGATTTTGATATAAGGGTCGGAATGGAATTACGGAAGTTGCAGTAGGTCCGTTGTGTCATTTGGAATGTGTGTGCAAAATTTCAGGTCAGTCGGACATGGTTTGATAGACTTTTTGACCTAAAGCGTAATTCAAAAGATTTAGGAACCTTAGGCTTGAATTCGATGTGTTTTGGTTGATTTGATGTTGTTTAAGGTGTTTTGAAGATTGGTATAAGTTTGAATGGTGGTATGTGACTTGTTTGTGGTTTTGGTTGAGGTCTTGGGGGCCTTGGGGTGTTTTCGGATTGTTGACAGAAAGATAGGAATTTGGAAATGGCAGCTGAAATGATGGGGCTGCTGTCATAACTGCATCTGCGGTTGGGAGGCCGCAGATCAGAAAGGAGTCGCAGAAGCGGAAAGGGCCAAGGAGAGCTGGAACTACAGAAGCGGGGTATTTTCACAGATGCGGTGTCTGGAATTTATGTGATGACTGCAAAAGTGGTGCTCGGACCGCAGAAGCGGTTGCGCAGGAGCGGGAAATTTGGCCGCTGGTGCGGAATCCCTAGGCCAGAAGGTATAAAAGCATTCCTTAGCAATTTTGAGTTGTTCTTCACCATTTCAAGTCGGTTTTGGAGCTTTTTGGGAGATTTTGAAGAGGGAATCAAGGGATATCGTCTGGAGGTAAGATTTTTGAGTCTAATAATCAATCCTATGGTATTAATTCACGGGTTAGAGCTATAATTATGGAAATTTAAGGGTTAAAATTGGGGAAACTAGGGCTTGGTATTGGAGACCTAGACTTGAGGATTTGAGGGGCCATTTGTGGTCAGATTTTGGGACATTTGACATGTATGAACTCGTAGGGAGATAAGGAATCTATTGATGTGAATTTTATCGAATTCTGAGACGTGGGCCCGGGGGGTCGGGTTTTGGTTAATTTTGGGATTTATGTTGTAAATTGATTATTTTCGCATGGGCTTCATTCCCTTAGCATATTTTGACGTCCTGATTCTGATTTTTGATAGATTCGACGCGAGTTGAGGCCGATTCGAGGGGCAAAGGCGTCGCGGGCTAGAGTTTGGACCGTATTGAGGTGAGTAATGATTTTAAATATTGTCCTGAGGGTATGAAACCCTGGATTACACATTGTTGTGCTATACATAGGTGACGCACACGCTAGATGACGAGTGTGGGGTCGTGCACCATCGAGGATTGTGACATAGTCCATCCCGAATGACGGTTTTACTGCGTATTTGATTGAAAACGGTTTGCTATCATCATGTTTTGGGTAAAATGCCATATTTGGGCCTCGTGCCAACTATTTTGACCCTTAGGGGATTTTTAGTGATATTTTCTCACTGTTTTGACTTTCTACTTGTACTCGTGGAGATATGGGTCATATGTGGAGGCAGTGTCCTTGTCATCTTGCGGGTTTATCTCAGCATGGTAGACTTTGATGTCACTTTGGGAATGGATTGGATATCTCCATGTCATGCTATTCTGGACTATCATGCTAAGACAGTGACATTGGCTATACCGAGTTTGCCACAGATTGAGTGGTGAGGTTTGAATTATTATGTTCCCAGTAGGGTAATCTCATTCTTGAAGGCCCAGCGTATGGTTGGGAAGGGTTGTCTTTAGTATCTAGTCTTTGTGATGGATGTCGGTGCAGAGACTCCTAGTATTGATTCTGTTCCAGTTGTGAGGGATTTTCCCGATGTGTTTCCTGCAGACCTGCCGGGCATGCCACCGGATAGGGATATTAATTTTGGTATTGACCTGGTGCCGGACACTCAACCCATTTCTATTCCGCCATATCGTATGGCACCAATAGAGTTGAAGGAGTTAAAGGAGCAGCTTCAGGAACTCCTTGATAAGGGGTTCATTCGGCCTAGTGTGTTGCCTTGCGGTGCGCCGGTTCTATTTGAGAAGAACAAGGATGGCACAATGAGGATGTGCATTGATTATAGGCAGTTGAACAAAGTAACAGTTAAGAACAAGTATCTTTTGCCTCGCATTGATGATTTATTCGACCAGCGTCAGGGAGCGAGAGTGTTCTCCAAGATTGATCTCCGTTCAGGTTATCACCAGTTGAAGATCAGGGACTTGGATATTCTTAGGACAGCTTTCAAGACCCAATATGGTCATTATGAGTTCTTGGTGATGTCCTTTAGGCTGACCAATGCCCCAGCAGCTGTCACGACCCTAAACCCATACCCGATCGTGATGACGCCTCTCGGGACGACAAGGCTAGTTGACACTTCCTATTTCAGTATTAAACAGTTAAGCAGTAAGAAACAGTCTAAAGCATGATAAAATAATTCAATGTTTAAGTAGATAATAACATAATTTGCGGAATACAACCCAACACAACCCGATACCGGGATGTCACTAGTTATGAGTATCTTCAAGTTCTAATACAAGTCTGAGAAGTCTATAACTTTTACAACTGTCTGATAAAGAGATAGAAATGATAAGGGGGAGAAACACGGGACTTGGGATGCCAAGCAGCTACCTCGTGGACTCCGAAATCTGCTGGGAGCTCTCAATTCGCACTGGCAGGATTCGCAATGCCTGAATCTGCACATGGGGTGCAGGGAGTAAATTAAATACTCCAACTCAGTGAGTAAGACTGAAAGTAGGAAATCACGTAAGGCACATTGCATAATGAAGTAGTAAAACCATTAAGACGGTGGATCAGTAAAGGTACGAATAATCACATAAGTCCAATTTAAACTTTAGGAAGTACCTTTTCAACAATTAAACAGATAAATGACAGTCAAATAAGACAGATAAGCACATAAAGGTTCTTGCCCCTCGGGCTATCTCTCACATGACAATGGGTAACCACGCTCTTTGGGGGTGTGCATACTCCTGGAGGGGCCCCTTACGGCCCAAGCGCAATATCAAGCCATCTCGTGGTATCATCACTAGGCTCTTGGCATCAAATCAATCAAGCCACCTTGTGGCGTACATATCTCAGGCCCTCGGCCTCATAATTAATATCAAATGCTTCCTCACAGCATGGGCCCTCGGCCTTACTCAGTCAAAATCCTCACAAGCCACTCGGGCAATAGTAAAACATGATTATCAGCCCCAAATATCATTTAAAAGATCATTTATGTGTTAAAACCAGAGTAGACATGGCTGAGTACAAAAATAGTGAAATATAATATGATTGAGTTCAAGTATAAAGTCAAAACAGTGAGGAAATATCAATAAAAGTCCCCAAAGTTTTCAAATAGTTGGCACGAAGCCGAAATATGACATTCATCCCAAATAATGATGACAGCAAATAGAGTTTAGTCAAATACGCGGTAAAATACTCATTCGGGATGGACTAAGTCACAATCCCCAATAGTGCATAACCCCACGCTCGTCATCTAGCGTGTGTGTCACATCAATATAGCACTACAATGTGCAATCCGAGGTTTCATACCCTCAGAACATCATTTACAATCATTACTCACCTCAATCTGGTCAAATCTCTAGCCCGCAACGCCTTTGCCCCTCGAATTTGATAATATTTACATCAATAGATTTATTATCTCCCCACGAGTTCATACAGATCAAAAGTTCTGAAATCCGACCTCAAATAGTCCTTCAAATCCTCATTCAAAGGTCTAAGTGTCCAAGCCCTATTTTCCCATAACTTTGATCCTTAAATTCCATAAATTATAGCTCTAATCCATGAAATAATACCATAGGAATGAGTTTTAGGTCCAAGTTCCTTACCTCAATGAAGTTCCCTTGAAATCCCTCTTCAAAATCTTCCAAAAGGCTCCCAAGTTGAATTAGAAATGGTGAAAATAGCACAAAAATCGCGAAGGAGACAATTTATACCTTCTGCCCAGGTATTTTCGCATTTGAGGCCATATACCCACTTCTGTGGTACCGCATTTGCGGTCCTTGAACCACTTCTGCGGAAATCACTTAAACGGCCCACTCCGTATCTGCGATCAACTCTCCGCACCCGCGCCTTAGTAGGTGCGGTCCCACAACTGCATCTGCGGTTCCGGCCATCTTCCCAGCTTCCGCTTCTGCGACCGCTTTCCCACATATGTGGCGTCGCACCTGCGGTCCCCAATCCGTAGGTGCGGAAACACCAGAAGCAGCAAAAAGCTACAACTGCAACATTTTTTCAAACTCCCCGTCAACCATCTGAAATCACCCCTGAGGCCTCCGGGACCTCAACCAAAAGCACAAACATATCCCATAACCTTATTAAAACTTGTACCAATCTTCAAAACACCTCAAACAACACCGAATCAACCAAAATACATCGGATTCAAGCCTAAGTTAATTCCACTTTTGATCAAAAACCCAACTAAACCACGTTCGAATGACCTGAAATTTTGCACACACATCCCAAATGACACAACGGAACTACTGCAACTTTCGGAATTCCATTCCGACCCCTATATCAAAATCTCACCTACCAACCGGAAATCGCCAAAATCTCAACTTCGCCAATTCAAGCCTAAATCTACTCCGAACCTCCAAAACTCATTTTGATAATGCTCCTAAGTCCCAAATCACCTCCCTAAGCTAACCGAACCATTGAACTCACGTCCGAGCCCTCTAACACATAAGTCAATATTCGGTTGACTTTTCCAACTTAAGCTTCCTCAAAAGAGACTAAGTGTCTCAAAACTTACCAAATCCTTTCCGAACCCGATCCAACCAACCCGATGACATATAGAACCGATAAACAAAGTAATAAGAAATAGAAATAGGGAAATGAAGCGGTAACTCATGAGACGACTGGCCGGATCGTCACAGCAGTGTTTATGTATTTGATAAATAGCGTGTTCCGGCCTTAGCTCGACTTGTTTGTCATAGTCTTCATTGATGATATTTTGGTGTATTAACATAGTCAGGAGGAGCACGTGGAGCATTTAAGAGTTGTATTGCAGGGATTGAGAGAGGAGAAGCTTTATGCAAAATTCTCCAAGTGTGTATTTTGGCTCAGGTCAGTAGCTTTCTTGGGGAACGTGGTATCCAGTGAGGGTATTCAGGTTGATCCAAAGAAGATAGAGGTAGTTTAGAGTTGGCCCAGATCGTCCTCAGCCATAGAGATTCACAGCTTTCTTGGTTTGGCGAGTTATTACTGCCGGTTTGATCAGGGATTTTCATATATCACATCGTTGTAGACCAAGTTAACTCAGAAGGTTGCTTCATTTGTATGGTCGAATGAGTGTGAGGAGAGATTTTAGAAGCTCAAGACAGCCTTGAGAAGAACTACCCCGTTCATGATTTGGAGTTGGTTGCCATAGTTCACGCATTGAAGATTTGGAGGCATTATTTGTATGGTGTGTCTTGTGAGGTGTTTACTGATTGTCATAGCCTCCAACACTTGTTCAAGCAGAAGGATCTCAATTTGAGGCAGCGGCGATGGTTGGAGTTGCTAAATGATTATGATATTACTATATTGTACCATCCGGGGAAGGCCAATGTGGTGGCCGATGCTTTGAGCCAAAAGGCAGTGAGTATGGGGAGTTTGGCATATATTCCAGTTTAGAAGAGACCTCTTGCGGTTAATGTTCAGGCCTTGGACAATCAGTTTGTGAGGTTAGATATTTCGGAGCCTAGTCGGGTATTGGCTTGTGTGATTTCTTGGTCTTCCTTATATGATCGCATCAGAGAGCGCCAGTATGATGATCCTCATTTTCTTGTCCTTAAGGAAAGAGTTCAGCATGATGATGCCAGAGATGTGACTATTGGTGATGATAGGGTGTTGAAGACGCAGGGCCGGATATGTGTGCCCAATGTAGATGGGCTTCAGGAGGTGTTTCTTGAGGAGGCCCATAGCTCGCGGTATTCTATTCATCCAGGTGCCGTGAAGATGTATCAGGATCTAAGACAGCATTATTGGTGGAGGAGAATGAAGAAAGACATTGTGGGATTTGTAGCTCGGTGTCTCAATTGTCAGTAGGTGAAATATGAGCATTAGAGACCAGGTGGATTGCTTCAGCAGATGGATATTCTAGAGTGGAAGTGGGAGCAGATCACTATGGACATTGTAGTTGGACTCCCAGGAACTTTAAAGAAGTTCGATGCTATTTGGGTTATTGTGGATCGGCTGACCAAGTCCACGCACTTCATTCCTGTGTGTACTACCTATTCTTCAGAGTGGTTGGTAGAGATATATATCTGGGAGATTATTCGGTTGCATGATGTCCCAGTTTCAATCATTTACGATAGGGGCACTCAGTTTACGTTGCAGTTTTGGAGGTCTGTGCAGCAAGAGTTGGGTACTCAGGTTGAGTTGAGCATAGATTTTCACCCTCAGATGGACGGACAGTCCGAGCATACTATTTAGATATTGGAGGACGTGTTGCGTGCTTGTGCCATTGATTTCGAAGGGTAATGGGATCCGTTTCTACCGCTTGCAGAGTTTGTTTATAACAACAGCTACCAGTCTAGTATTAAGATGGATCCATATGAGGCTTTGTATGTGAGGCGGTGTAGATCTCCAGTTGGTTGGTTTAAGCCGGGTGAGGCTAGGCTATTCGGGATAAACTTGGTGCAGGATGCTTTAGAAAAGGTGAAGGTAATTCAGTAGAGGCTTCGTACAGTGCAGTTGAGACAAAAGAGTTATGCTGACAGGAAGGTTCGGGATGTGTCCTACGTGGTTGGTGAGAAGGTTCCGTTGAAGGTTTCACTCATAAAGGGTGTTATGAGGTTTGGGAAGAAGGGTAAATTGAGTCCTCGGTTCATTGGGCCTTTTGAGGTGCTTTAGAGGATTGGGGAGGTGGCTTATGAGCTTGCCTTGCTACCCAGCTTGTCGAGTGTGCATCCGATATTTCATGTTTCTATGCTCCAGAAGTATATTGGGGATCCATCTCATGTTTTGGATTTCAACACGGTGCAGTTAGATGGTGATTTGACTTATGATGTGGAGCCAACAACCATTTTAGAGCGTCAGGTTCGAAAGTTGAGATCAAAGGATATAGCTTCAGTGAAAGTGTAGTGGAGAGGTCGGCCCGTGGAGGAGGCTACCTGGGAGACCGAGCGGGAGATGCAGAGCAGATATCTTTACCTGTTTGAGGCTTCAGGTATGTTTCTGTCACGACCCCGGTTCGCACTCTGTGAACCATCATGACGGCACCTAGTCTCTACGACTAGGTAAGCTTAAATTGCGGAAGAAAACCAAAATTTTGCGGAAGTAAAACAATTTAAAGCAGGAATAAAGTAGAGTTTAAATGTTCCACTCGGCATACACCATGTCTAACTCTCAATACAAATACATAAATCCAAGTCCCGAAAACCCACGAATCACAAGCTAAGATAATACTACATAGCTCTAACTCCAGAATGTCTAGTAAGAATAGAAAGTACAGAATGGCTAAATACCAAAAGCAGGAACAGAAAGGGACTCCTCGATCTACGAACGCGGCAGATGTACCTCGAAGTCTCTAAGCAGTTGCCTCCCTCAAGGATGGTAGGCGTGAGTAGCGGTACCTGGATCTGCATATGAAAAACATTCGCAGAAGAGGCATGAGTACACCACAACGGTACTCAGTAAGTGCCAAGCCTAACCTCGGTCGGGTAGTGACGAAGAAGGTCTGGGCCCTACTGAGATTAGATAAATAATAAGATGACAGGATAAGATAAGTAGTACATTTGAGAATCTACAGTAAGAATCTATATAGGATAATAAGAGTACAATAACGGGAACAAAGTTAAAGGCAAAACTACAAGGAAATACTGCTCATAGCAAGGATGATAACCGGGGATCTCTTAGTATCCCGAGGATCTCTTGGTATCCTCAAAATATGCCAGGGATCTCTTTGTATCCCGAGGATCTCTTGGTATCCTCAATATACGTGCCAGGGGTCTCTTGGTATCCCGCACCTCAGTTCAGATCATAAATACGTACAAGGGATCTCCCAGGATGCCGTCCCGTAGTCCCAAAGTAAAAACACACAGCAGCAACACAAGAATATCCAATTAAACAGTTAATTCTAGACTAATATGCTTCACATAGTTCAATTAAGGCAATTTAAGCAAATAAGCAATTAAGTCAACTATTTACCTCCAAGTGATTCCCCTTTGTCTTCCGCATTTGCGACCTTGGGACCGCATCTGCAGTCCTGCTTCTGTGGAGACTTCGTCACATCTGCGACTTCCACTTAAATTCCAGCTTCCGCATCTGCGACTTCCCGTCCGCAGATGCGGTACCGCTTCTGCGGTATAATCACTGCTTTTGTCGTTCCTGAAGAATTCCCAAATTCTGCTTTTGCGGTCTCTACGCCGCTTCTTCGGCTCCACACCTGCGGAACCCAAACCGCAGGAGCGGTTATGACAGAAGACCAGTTGCTGCAGCAATCTTCAACTCCAAATCCTTCTGTCAACCATCCGAATTCATCCCGAGACCCCGGGACATCAACCAAAGGCATCAACATATCCTAAAGCCTTATTCAAACTTGTACCAGTCTTGAAAACACTTCAAAGAACATCAAAACAACCAAAACACATCGGATTCAAGCCTAAGTTTCTAAAATATTCTGAATTCTACTTTTGATCAAAAACCCAACCAAACCACGTCCGAATGACCTGAAATTTTGCACACACATCCCAAATGACACAAAAAAACTACTGCAACTCTCGGCATTCCATTTCGACCATCAGATCAAAATCTCACTATCAGACTGGAAACTTCAAAATTTGACCTTTTGGCATTTCAAGCCTAAATTAGCTACGAACCTCCAAAACTCAATCCGAACATGCCCCTAAGCCCGAAATTACCCAACGAAGCTAACAGAACCATCGGATTTCCATTCCGAGGCCGTCTTTACACCGTTTCGGCTAGGGTGAACTTTCCAACACTTAAGCTCCTATTTAGGGACTAAGTATCCCAAAACTCTCCGAAACTACAAACCGAACATCCCAGCAAATTAAAATAGCAGAAATAAACTCAGGGAAAGCAGTTAATAAGGGATCGAGGCATTAATTCTTAAGACGACCGGCCGGGTCGTCATATCCTCCTACACTTAAACATTCATTCGTCCTCGAATGAGCATAGAGACATACATGAAGTAGTGAAAAGATGAGGGTAACGGCTGCGCATATCCTACTCGGTCTCCCAGGTCGCCTTCTCGACCGGCTGACCCCGCCATTGAACCTTCACTGATGCAATGTTCTTTGACCTCAGCTTTCTAACCTGCATGTCCAATATTGTCACTGGCTCCTCAACATAGGATAGGTCCTTGTCCAACGGGACTGAACTAAAATCCAACACGTGTGATGGATCACTATGATACCTCCGAAGCATCGAAACATAAAAAACTGGATGAACTCCTGCCAAGCTGGGAGGTAAGGCAAGCTCATAAGCAACCTCCCCAACATGCCTCAATATATCAAAAGGGACAATAAACATCGGACTCAACTTCCTTTTCTTCACAAATCTCATAACGCCCTTCATAGGAGAAACCTGAAGCAGAACCCGCTCTCCAACCATATAGGAAACATCATGAACCTTCCGGTCCACGTAACACTTCTGTCTGGACTGGGCTGTACGCAATCTATCCCAAATCACCTTAACCTTCTCCAAAGCATCCTGAACTAAGTCTGTGTCCAATAATATAGCCTCGCCCGGCTCAAACCAACCCACCGTAGATCTACACCGCCTACCATATAAAGCCTCATACGGTGCCATCTTAATGCTGGACTGATAGCTGTTATTGTAGGCAAACTCCACCAATGGAAAGAATTGATACCAAGACCCTCCAAATTCAATCATACACGCACGGAGCTATCTTCAAGAATTTGAATAGTGCGCTCGGATTGCCCGTCCGTTTGAGGGTGAAATGTTGTACTCAACTCCACTCGAGTACCCAACTCATGCTGAACGGCCCTCCAGAACCATGATATGAATTGAGTACCTCTATCTGAAATGATAGACACTGGAATACCATGCAGACGAACAATCTCTCGGATATAAATCTCCGCCAACCGCTCCGAAGTATAAGTAGTACACACAGGAATGAAATGAGCAGACTTGGTCAGCCGATCCACAATCACCCAAATAGCATCAAACTTCCTCAAAGTCCTGGGGAGCCTAACTACAAAATCCATGGTGATCCGCTCCCACTTCCACTCCGGAATCTCTATCTGCTGAAGCAACCCACCGGTCTCTGGTGCTCATACTTCACCTGCTGACAGTTGAGACACCGTGCTACGAATCCAACTATATCCTTCTTCATCCGACTCTACCAATAGTGCTATCTCAAATCTTGATACATCTTCATGGCACCCAGATGGATGGAATACCGCGAACTATGGGCCTCCTCTAGAATCAACTCCCAAAGCCTATCAACATTGGGTACACAAATCCGACCCTGCATCCTCAATACCCCATAATCACCAATAGTCACATCTCTGGCATCATCGTGCTGAACCTTGTCCTTGAGGACAAGCAAATGAGGATCATCATACTACTGCTCCCTGATACGATCTAACAAGGAAGACCGAGAAACCACGAAAGCTAGAACCCGACTAGGCTCCGAAAGATCCAATCTCATAAACTGGCTGGCTAAGGCCTGAACATCCATCACCATAGGCCTCTCCGATGCTGGTAAATAAGCCAAACTCCCCAAACTCTCCGCCCAGCGACTCAAGGCATCAACCACTACATTGGCCTTGCCTGGGTGATACAAAATAGTGATATCATAGTCCTTCAGCAACTCTAACCACTTCCTCTGGCGCAAATTTAGTTCCTTTTGCTTGAAGAAGTACTACAAGCTCCGATGGTCAGTATAAATCTCACAGGGACCCCGTATAAATAATTGTGCCAAATCTTCAGGGCATGAACAATGGCAGCTAACTCAAGGCCATGAACAAGGTAATTCTTCTCATGTACCTTTAATTGTCTGGACACGTAGGCAATCACCCTACCGTCCTGCATCAACACCACTCTGAGGCCAATCCTTGAGGCATCACAATAGACCGTAAAAGACCCCAAACTTATAGGCAGTATCAAAATTAGGGTTGTGGTCAAAGCTGTCTTGAGCTTCTGAAAGCTCGCCTCACACTCCTCCGTCCACTGGAATGGAGCACCCTTCTGTGTCAACCTAGTCATAGGGGCTGCAATCGATGAAAACCCCTCTACAAAATGATGGTAGTAACCCGCCAAGCCAAGGAAACCACGGATGTTTGTAGCTGAGGATGGTCTGGGCTAACTCTGCACGGCCTCTATCTTCTTCGGATCCACCTGAATACCCTCACTCGATACCACATGGCCTAGGAATGCCACTGAATCCAACCAAAACTCACATTTCGAGAACTTAGCATATAACCTCTTCTCTCTCAGAGGCTGAAGCACAGTCCTCAAGTACTGCTCATGATCTTCCCGACTCCAGAAATACACCAGAATATCATTAATAAAGATAGTAACAAACGAGTCAAGATACAGCCAGAACACACTGCACATCAAATGCATAAAGGCTGTTGGGGCATTGGTCAGACCAAATGACATAACAAGGAACTCGTAATGACCATACTGAGTCCTGAAAGCAGTCTTCGAGATGTCTGGCTCCCAAATCATCAACTGATGGTAACCTGAGCGCAAATCAATCTTAGAAAGCACTCGTGCGCCGTACGAATCTCATGGCATGTCGTCCCATAGTCCCAAAGTAAAAACACACAGTAGCAACACAAGAATACCCAATTAAGCTAAATTTCGTACCAAGTAAACAGTTAATTCTAGCCTAACATGCTTCATGTAGTGTAATTAAGGCAGTTTAAGCAAATAAGCAATAAAGTCAATTAAACATGCATTTCTAAACTATCAACAGGCTAAATTCGCAAGTAGAATAAAATAGGAAAAAGGAATTCAATTGAAATACTTAAAGTAAAACCAGATTTTCAACAATTAGCTCAAGTACGCACTCGTCACCTCACGTACAAGGCATTTCAATTATCAATTATATCATATTCTAAGGGGGAGGTCCCCCACACAAGGTTAGATAAGACACTTATCTCAAACCGGCTCAAAATCAACCTGACATCACGTCTTTGCCATGAGTACTCGACTCCAAATGGCCCAAATCTATTCAATTTTATTGCATAATGTAAATAACACTTCAAGTAACTATTTCTACAATTAAATTCTAAGCTAATACGCGAAATTATGTAAAATGACCAAAATGCCCCTCATGCCCATGTCTCAGAATTGGGTAAAATTTATATTTTTAAAAACCTCGTACTCTCACGAGTCTATACATAATAAGAAAACTGAAATCGGAGTCCAAATGACCCCTCAAATTCTCGTTTAAAGGTCTCTTAAACTCAAGCCCTAATTACCCATTTTTCCATAATTTCACCACTAATTAGGTCTTTAATCACGTAAAAACAAGTTATGAAGTCACAGATGTTACCTCCAAGTGATTCCCCTTTATTTTACTCAAAAATCTCTCTCAAAAGCTTCAAACCCGGATGAAATGGTGAAAGAATAGCTCAAATTAGCGATTGTTCTGCCCAGCGATTTCTGCATTTGTGACCCTGGGACCGCATCTGCAGTCCCGCTTCTGTGGAGACTTCATCACATCTGCGACTTCCACATAAATGCCAGCCTCATCTGCGGCTCCCCGTCCGCAGATGCTGTATCGCTTTTGCGGTATGATCACCACTTCTGCCGTTCCTAAAGAATTTCCAAATTATGCTTCTGCGGTCTCTACGCCGCTTCTCCGGCTCCACACCTGCATAACCCAAACCGCAGGTGCGGTGATGATAGAAGACCAGCTCCTGCAGCAAACTTCAACTCCAAATCCTTCCGTCAACCATCTGAATTCATCCCGAGGCTCCTGGGACCTCAACCAAAGGCACCAACATATCTTAAAGCCTTATTCAAACATGTACCAATCTTCAAAACATTTCAAACAATATCAAAACAACCATAACACATCGAATTCAAGCCTAAGTTTCTAAAATCTTCCGAATTCCGCTTTTGATCAAAAACCCAACCAAACCATGTCCGAATGACTTGAAATTTTGCACACATCCCAAATGACACAACAGAACTATTGCAACTCTCGGAATTCCATTCCGAACCTCTGATCAAAATCTCACTATCGGACCGAAAACTTTAAAATTTGACCTTTTGGCATTTCAAGTCTAAATTAGCTACGAACCTCGAAAACTCAATCCGAACACGCTCCTAAACCCGAAATCACCCAACGAAGCTAACGGAACCATCGGATTTCCATTCTGAGGCCGTCTTCACACTGTTCTAACTACGGTCAACTTTCCAACATTTATGCTCTCATGTAGGGACTAAGTATCCCAAAACTCTCCGAAACTACAAACCGAACATACAGACAAATCAAAATAGAATAAATAAACTCGGGGAAAGTAGTTAATAAGGGATCAGGGTTTTAATTCTTAAGACGACCGGCCAGGTCGTCATAGTTTTTTGACTCGTTTGAGGACGAACATTTGTTTAAAAGGGGAGGATGTGATGACCCGGCCAATCGTCTCATGAGTTACTGCTCCATTTCCCCCATTTCTACTTTTTATTGCTTTGTTTATCGGTTTTATGTGTGACCGAGTTGGTTGGCTCGGGTTCGGAGATGTTTTATTAAGGTTTGAGGTACTTAGTCTCTTTTGAGGGAGCTTAAGTTGGAAAAGTCAACCGGATGTTGACTTATGTGTTAGAGGGCTAGGATATGATTTTTGATGGTTCGGATAGTTTCGGGAGGTTATTTGAGTCTTAGAAGCATGATCGGAATGCGTTTTGGAGTTTCGGAGTGGATTTAGGCTTGAATTGATGAATATGGTATTTTGGCGTTTTCGGTTGATAGGTTAGATTTCGATATAGGAGTCAGAATGGAATTCTAGAAGTTGTATAGGTCTGTTGTGTCATTTGTGATGTGTGCAAAATTTCAGGTCATTCGGACATGGTTTGGTAGACTTTTTGATCAAAAGCATAATTAGGAAGACTTTGGAACCTTAGGCTTGAATTCGATGTGTTTTGGTTGATTCGATATTGTTTGAGGTGCTTTGAAGATTGGTATAAATTTGGATGGTGGTATGTGACTTGTTTGTTATTTTGGTTGAGCTCCCGGGGGGCTCGGGGTGTTTTCGGATGGTTGATGGAAACATAGGAATTTAGAAATGGCAGTTGAAGTGTTGGGGCAGCTATCGTAACTGCATCTGTAGTTGGGAGGCTACAGGTGCTTCCCCTGCAGATGCGGAAAGGAGTCGCAGAAGCGAAAAGGGCCAAGGAGAGCTTGAGCCGTAGAAGCAGTTGAGTTTGTGCACCTGTGATGGCGCAGGTGTGGGGTATTCTTCGCATATGCGGTGTTTGGGATTTAAGTGATGACCATAGAAGCGGTGCTCGGACCACAGAAGTGGTTGTGCAGGAGCAGGGAATTTGGCCGCAGGTGCGGAATCCCTGCGACAGAAGGTATAAAAGCATTCCTTCACAATTTTTGAGTTGTTATTCACCATTTCAAGTCGATTTTGAAGCTTTTTGGGAGAATTTGATGAGGGAATCTAGGGATATCGTCTGGAGGTAAGATTTTTGAGTCTAATAATCGATCATATGGTATTAATTGACGGGTTAGAGCTGTAATTATGGAAATTTAAGGGTTAAAATTGGGGAAACTAGGGCTTGGTATTGGAGACCTAGACTTGAGGATTTGAGGGGCCATTTGTGGTCGGATTTTGGGACTTTTGATATGTATGAACTCGTGAGGAGATAGGGAATCTATTGATGTGAATTTTATCGAATTTCGAGGCATGGTCCCACGGGGTCGGGTTTTGGTTAATTTCGGGATTTATGTTGTAAATTGATTATTTTTGCATGGGCTTCGTTCTCTTAGAATATTTTGACGTCATGATTCTGATTTTGGATAGATTCGATGCGAGGTGAGGCCAATTCAAAAGGCATCACAGGCTAGAGTTTAGACCGGATTGAGGTGAGTAATGATTTTAATTGTTGTCCCGAGTGTAGGAAACCCCGGATTACACATCGTTTGCTATACTAAGGTAATGCACACGCTAGATGACGAGTATGGGGTCGTGCACCGTTGGGGATTGTGATTTAGTCCATCCCGAATGACAATTTTACCGCATATTTGATTGAAAACCGTTTGCTATCATCATGTTTTGGGCTAAATGCCATATTTGGACCTCGTGCCAACTATTTGGACCCTTAGGGATTTTTACTGATATTTTCTCACTGTTTTGACTTTATACTTGTACTCAGTCATGCTATATTCTACCGTTTTCATAACTTAGTCATGTTTACTCTGTTTTAACCAATTAAATGATATTCTAAATGATATTTTATGTTGAGCATCATGTTTTATTGTTTCCCGAGTGGCTTATGAGATTTTGACTGAGTAAGCCCGAGGGCCTGTGTTGTGAGGATACAATGATTTATGATTATAAGGCCAAGACCCTGAGATTGTACGCCACGAGATGGCTTGTTGATATGAAACCAAGAGCCTACTGATTATACCACGAAATGGCTTGATATTGTTGTTGGGCCGTAAGGGGCCCCTGCCGGAGTCTGTACACCCCTAGTGAGCGTGGGTACCCATTGTGATATGAGATATAGCCCGAGAGGCTGGTGTTGTTCCATGATATTGACCGAGGGGCGGATTCTGCTGACATTGTGCCCGAGGGGCGGATTTTTTATGTGTTTACTTGTTCAAGAAGCTTTTCATTTCATTATTTAACTGTTAAACAAGTATTTTTGAGAAGCTTATACTGAACTAAGGTGTCTTTATATGTTTTTACTGTTTCATTGCTCTTACTGGTTTTATACTGCTTTTTTATAGCATGTTGATGTGCTTTTACGTGATTTCTTATCGCTTAGTCTTCATTTATTATTATTACTCACTGAGTTGGAATACTCATCTTACTCCCTAAAACCTGTGTTCAAATTCAGGTGCTTCGGGTCCCGCTAGCAAGTGTTGATTTCTTCCAGCTCAAGTGGATTCGAAGATTCACTAGGTCGTTGCTCGGCGTTCGCAGCCCAGTGCTTCTCCCCTATCTTATTTTCTCTGTTTTAGTTCTGTAATAGACTATGTAGACTTTTACTGCCTTCAATCGGATAGTAGATGCTCATGACTGGTGACACCCCGATGTCGGGTTATGTCTATTCCGCAATTGTACTACTTTGCCTTATTTTGGGGATTGTTATTATGTTGAAGACTTAATTAGTATTATCTTAATTGCTTAAAATGAATTGGGAGTGTGTCGGCTGACCTTGTTTTCACGAGAGACTCCATCACGACTGGGTCTGGGTTTATGGTCGTGACATTTTCGAAAGAAAAATTTCTGAATAAGAACGAAAATATTTTGGAATTCAAAAGGCTTTTTGTTTTTTTTTTTATAAAAAATCTAGATTTGATGTATCAAAGATTAGAAGAAAATATTTTTGGATTTTTAAAAATTGGGGGTCGGACCCGATAAAGGCTGCCTACATATCTCACATTCGGTAAGAATCAAACCCGCGTAGTTCGGTGAAATCGAGTATTTTTCTCTTTTGATTTTTATGAAAATTAATCTTTAAACCTCATGCCTGACTACTACAAAATCTTAGTAAAAAGGGATTATTTATACTAAACTAGGAGAATGATTTTTTTTATTTATAATTCCGCTCAATTAATTTTCTAAAGCCGGTCAACAAGGCAAGCAAACCTTCCAAATGATGTAGCAAGTAGCACATAAGTGAACTTGATGGTTTCAAAGAGGATACCTGACTTATACGGACCAGGCCCTTGTGCCAAGCTTCGCTAAGTCAAATGCATGTAATGTAAATAAAGCGAGCCTATTAGGGATATTCGGCATGAGGTTTGTTCTTCTAGGTTTAAATCATATTGGAGAAGATATCTAGACTAGCTTACTCGAGCGGACTGCTCGAGCCGAGGAGGGCCAACGTACTGGTAGCATTGCTTTTCGGCTTAGCTGGTGGTGTTACCGCCTTAAACATGTGTGACTAAAATCTTTCGCCGGTTGACAAGCATATTGGCTATCTCAAAGAAAGCGGGTTATGTCAAGCAACTGTCCAATTTTAATTTCAAGAAGACTCAGAGGGGGTGCGTGGGATGACAATTTATATGTACAGTTCAATAATATCAAAGCGGTAGAAAGCAGGTAAGTAACACATTAGGCCCAAATCAATTATAGTATATACAAAATTAATAAAGTCAAATAAAAGTCAACATGTACAAGCTCGAATTGTTTTCCCCAACAAAGTCACAGAGCTGTCAAACCCCTTTTTACCCCCGAAAGAATATGTATGTGGATTTTGAGTTAAAGAGGTTTTCCAATTAAAGTGATAATTTTTAAATAGGGATTATTTTAGTATTCAGAGTCGCCACTTGAAATTGATTTTTTGGTATTCCAAGTCACCTTTTATTTTAATCTCTAATCATAGGAAGGTTTTGACTCTTTTATTATTGATCTGCAAAAATAAAGTCCGGATAAGAAATTCTATTGACCGGGGAGAAGGTGTAAAGCATTTCCTGAGTCCAGTGGTTCTAGCACGGTCGCTTTATTGACTTAAACTTGGCTTAAATTAATTTTGGATAAACTGTGTTTTATTGAATTTTCATGTTTTACCTATCCATTTTTAATGCTTGATTTATTAGAATTAATAAAAAATGAATTAAATAATAAGATGTCGTAACCACACTACGCAAGCGAATGCGTGATCGAGACAAAATTTATTAACTTTATCGTAACTGCGCTACACAAATGAATCCGCAATCATGAAAAGGATTATTAGTACATTGTGACTTTTGGGAAAACTACTACATTTGAGAAAAATTAATTTTTAAACTTTATTAAAAGTTATTATCGTACTACGCAAGAGAATCCGCGATTATGAGAAATAATTAAAGTATAAATTGACTAAAACTATTGGCTAAGGTATGAGATTATTCAATTAATTTATTGAATGTCAATACGCAAGCGATTCCGTAAAATTAAAGCGCGCCTACTATTTGCCTAGCGTTTAAATTTTAAAAAAGTGCTTAAACTTATTTTTTTATTACTTATTCGACCAAAAAAACAAATATGATATTATTAAAATTATTCCTTAACTAATGCAAGACATTAAACCCAGGTAAGCTTATGTTAAACTTAATGGCATTGGGCCACTTATTTTATTTAACAGAAGACAAATTATTGATTTTAAGGAAAGGCTCAGCTTACTTTCTATTGTCATTAGGCCTTCAGATTTTAGCTTATTTGGCCCATGTTACTTAAAAGCCTCAATGAGTAAGATAACACAAAGTGACAAGTATTCTTCTAAGCCCAAATTGCTTCTCACGTTAATGTCCAAACTAAAAAAATTTATTTTTGATAAAATAAACTTACATGCTAATTATTATCTTTGCTCTTTTATCTTCATAATCAACTATTTCTTAAGGACCAACTTATATTTCTACTCATTTATATCAACATGGTACTAATCAGACTACAAACCCATTAGCAACATAAAAACCTTAAGCATTTGAATCCAGTCTTATAATTACAACCGCAACTAAATGTAAAAACTGAAAAAAACGGTAATACTTTAATGCTGAAGAGAAGAACTATATTATAATATTATGTTGACTATAATTTAAAGCATCACAATATTTGAAACTAGAAGTCTTTCCTAGATAATTATACATGAACCTTAAAAGTAACTCACATAAAAGATCCCAAACTAAAGAAACATTCTCAAAGATGCGGTCTTTAATCTTTTCATCAACTAAGTACACTTAGCATAATATGATTTTAAACTCCAAATATAAAAGAAACTTAGAGATTTAACTACATTCTATAAATTTCACATGCTTAAGATGAATAACACAACTGAAAAATACGTCCATTCAATAAGGTATATCAAACAGATCCAATGAGCCAAGACAAGTCCATATCTTCAACTGTTTAATATAAAAAGCTGCATTACAAAGTACCAGGTGTACCTGGGTCGTGGAAAATAAATACAACAATGAAGAATAGAAGGTCAGCAACAAAAGCAGCATAAAACAGCAGCAAAACAACAGAAAACAAGCAATTCGTGTTTGAATAGCCCGAAAATTTAGAAAAGAAATCCAGAACCAAACTCTAAAGAAGACATATACTTTTCTAAAAGTTTGCACTCTAAGATTCATTCCCAAAGCTCACAATTTCAGCTTACTAAAGGGTGATTCAACTGCTGATTTTTTACTCTTAAAGTAATGTTTTTAGGGTGTAAAAACTGTACAACCAATGTGTGTTAGAGTGTGTCTGAAGTGAGGAAAGAGCAACCCCTTAAATAGGCAAATAAAGTCACTTTTTTTGGACATATTTTGGTTCACCAAAAGTCTGTCCAAAAGGACAGATTTTGTGTGCTAAACACTATTCAAAGGCATTCCAAAAGGTGAAAGGACAACATAAAAAAACTGCTATGTCAAAAGCAAGGAGAAAAAATATCATTTCAGCCACCCTACTAGTAAAAAGTAGGCTACTAGTACCCTATTTCATGATAAAATAACATAAATTTCAGCTCTTGCAATATTAATGCCAACTTATGTAATTCAAACCAAACTAAGATAGAAAGAACACATAACTAGACTCAACAACTGAACTAATAATCAACTAAGAGAAACTCAGAACCTAATCACAAAAATTAACAAATTGATGCATTCATCAGTGAAGACATTAATGAATCTCATGACCTTAAATAAAAACGAAATCAGAAATACTACACATGAAATCGAGACTTAAACGACTAACGCAAAGCAAAAACATATCAACAGTGAGGTAAACTAGAATAATCAATTAAGTTAAAACAAAAAACGAAAATCAGAAAATAGATTAAGAGCTAACTGAAATGATCACTAACAACATTTACACTACAAAGAAACTACGACGAAACGACAAAGAAACAAAAAATTCAAAACATGGAAGAAAGCATTAAGGTTAGAGTTTTACCGAATTTGAGTGTTCGAACATGGTGGCATAGTGTCGATTAGGCAGCGAGACATAGTGGGACAGTGGTACGGCTCGAGAAAGCTTCTATTGTTGATTTTCATCGAAACCATGACTCTGGAAAATTGGAGGCTAGTTTCGAGAAAATCGACAACAAATCCTCGCTTGAGGACAGTGTGAAGAGAGAAATGGGAGGCCGTGGAGTGGCAGTGAAGCAGCAGGTCGGCGGTTAGGAGGCAGTGGAGGTGGCCGAAAAATTTATCGCCAGATTTTTGGGATGATTTTGATATCAAAAGGTAGGTCTCGAGGAGCTATATCCATTGATATAGGTATTATAGTGTGGTGGTGGACGAAACTTCATGGATTTGGGCAAGAAGGTGGCGGCTAGGGTTTCCTAAATCTAAAATTCATGGAGTTTGAGGGAGAATTAAAGGATTTGAGGATTTGATTAGTGTTGGGAATGAAGAGAGGAAGGTTGAGTGAAGTTTTGGGGTGGATTGGAGTACGTCCGCCAGCAGTGGCGATTTCCGGCCGACGGAGATGGGTGGCAACGTAGAGAGAAGGTGAGAGAGAAGAGATTAGACTCTAGGGTTTGGGAGAGTGAAATAAAGCCAAAATTCTGTTCATAGGGCCTTTTATATGACAAATAAATTTGATTTTGGGCCATTGGATCAAGGATAATAGAAGGCTGAGATTTGATCTTTGAGACTTAACCAACACGACGTGGCTTAAACTATGTCGTTGTGGCCCCTCTTGTCATAACCCAAAATCCACTAGTCGTGATGGCACCTAACCTCAACCCGCTAGGTAAGCTAATTAATAACTATCCAGTTTCAATATTTCTAATAAGTCAATTAAACAAAATGAATTATCTGGATCTATTGCATTTCCCAAGAACTGGTAGTACAAATCATGAGTTTCTAAGAATAGAGTTTACCAAGTTGATATGAAGAAAATACACCTTCTGTTTGAAAAGTACGTAAACAGAATATTATATAATCTAAGGCTACCGTGAACAAGAGGCAGCTACAGCAGGAACGCAGATATACCTTCGAATCTAGCAACCATCGAATGCAGCAACATCGGTATTCAGGATCTGCATGCAATGTGCAGGAAGTGCAGTATGAGTACAACCGACCTCATGTACTCAAAAAGTAACAAACCTAACCTCAGGTTGAAATCAGTGATGAGCTGGAACATTGGTCGAGTCCAACACCAATAACCAACAATAGTTCATACAACGTAGAGCATATAAACAAAGAAATAATATTAGAGATAAAAAAATGTTCCGCTTTTGCATAGTTTTCTGAAAATAGTTCTGTTTTTCAAGGATATTAGTGAAAACCCAAATCCTTTATCGAAATCATCGACAAATTTTGAGATAGTTTGAAAACTGTAATTTTCTTGAAAAATCCTTTCCATGATAAAAATGTTTCATTTCCTTTCCAAGTAATAAGTGTGAAATACCACTCTATGCCCACATATCAATGTGCCTCTATGCATGTATGCCATATATGCATGCCAATGCCATGTACCTCAAAGATGAATCATGTACGCACGCTCTCAGAGTACTCAGCCTCACTGTATCACACCGTCCACTCATCATAATCAACCGCTCGATATTGTATATGGCCCATACGGCCCAAAGAAGATCCATCTCGGAATATATACATCACTGACTATAAGTCACCGAGTACCGAGGAAATAGGCCAATCCAGCCTCATGGAGAAGATCCATCTCCATACCAAAGGAAGATCCACCCATGAATATAATCAACCCCACTCACTGGGGGTGGGCAGACTCCGGAGGGGCTCCTTCAGCCCAAGCGCTATAACAAGCCAATCATGGCATAAATTAATCAGGCCCTCGGCCTTACTTAATAATCAATAAAACATGTTGCGGCGTGCAGCCCGATCCCATAATTGTCCATCATAATCAGGCTCTCGGCCTCACTCAGTCATCAATCTCTCCAGTCTCACCCACGGGCTCACAATGTCATGAAAACTGACCTAGAACAATGATATGATGTATCAATAAGTAACAACTAAGACTGAGATATGATATGAATGTGACTGAGTACAAAATATCAATAAATTCAATGAGATGACAGCAAGAAATGATCGTTAGGGGTCCAAACAATATCACTATAATACCTAAACATGATATATAACATGATGTATACCTCAATTACTTTATCACATGGTGAAAAACACAAAAATCAACAAACTGGGCCACTAAATAGTGCCCTGGAAACAACAGTCGCAAATCACAGGGTGCACGCCTAGACGCCCGTCACCTAGTATGTGTGTCACCTTAACATCTATCATATAACACATATTCGGGGTTTCATACCCTCAGCACTAAGTTTAGAAGAGTTACTTATCTTAAACAAGCCAATTCCGATACTAGGCAAGCCAAGCGATGCTCAAAAAATCCCATCACGAGCATTCCGACTTCTGAATGGATCAAAACTAAACAAAAACAACTCAAATACATCAAACAATGCTAAAGGAATCAATCCCAATCGAAAAAGGTCGAATCTTTAATCAAAAGCCCAAAATCGGCCAAAAAGCCCAACCCGGGCCCGCACCTCGAAACTAAATAAAACTCACAAAATCTGTTAACCCATTGAATGAACGAGTTCAACCATACTAGTTTCACTCAAATCCGACTCTAAATCGGTGTTCAAAACTCAAAAATTCCTATTATAAAACTTTAGGCCAAAACCCCCCAATTTCTTCTTTAAAATTCATCAACCAAAAGCTAAAATCGAAGATAGATTCATGAAATATAACCAAAACCGAGTATAGAACACTTACCCAATTCATATGTTGAAAAGCAGCTCGAAAAATTGTCCAATTCCGAGCTCCTCTGTGACGACCCGGCCAGTCGTCTCATGATTTACCGTTTCGTTTTTCCCATTTCTGCTTCTTATTGCTTTGTCTAATGGTTCTATATTCAATAGGGTTGATTGGTTCGAGTTCGGAAAGGATTTGGTAAGGTTTGAGACACTTAGTCTCTTTTGAGGAAGCTTAAGTTGGAAAAGTCAACCGAATGTTGAGTTATGTGTTAAAGGGCTCGAATGTGAGTTCTGATGGTTCGGTTAGCTTAGGGGGTGATTTGGGACTTAGAAGCATGATCGAAATGAGTTTCGGAGGTTCGGAGTAGATTTAGGCTTGAATTGGCAAAATTGGATTTTGGCGATTTCTGATTGATAGGTGAGATTTTGATATAGGGGTCGGAATGGAATTCTGAGAGTTGCAGCAGTTCCTTGTGTCATTTGGGATGTGTGTGCAAAATTTTAGGTCATTCGGAAATTTAGAAGTTTTTGGAATTCTTAGGCTTGAATCCGATGCAATTTTGGTGTTTTGATGTTGTTTTGGGCGTTTAGAAGGTTGGAACAAGTTTGAATGAGGTTATGGGATATGTTGGCATGTTTGGTTGGGATCTCGAGGGCCTCGGGTAAGTTTCGGAGGGTTGAACAGACCATTTCAAGTTAAAGAAAAGTTACAGATTTTGGTTTTAGCTGTTGTAGACATTTTGTTCTTCGCATTCGCGAGTGGACCCTCGTGTTCGGAAAGAGTCAGGAAGGGAGGCATCAGGTTTTGCCTTCGCGTTCGCGAGGGGGGAGTCTCGCATTCGCGAAGGGCCGGAATGGGAAGCATCGCGTTCACGAGATGCATGACCACGTTCGCGAAGGTTGGTGAAGCTGAGGCATCGCGTTTGCGATGGTGTGATCGCATTCGCGAAGGAGAGTTTTGGTCAATGGAATTTTTCTGCTTCGCGAACGGGAGGCTTTGACCGCGTTCGCATAGAAGGATTTCTGATCGCTGGGCAGAATGTTTAAAAGGCCATTTTCGCGAGTTTTTGCCTAAGTCCACCATTTTTTACTCAGGTTTGAAGCTTTTTGAGAGAGATTGAAGAGGGAATCAAGGAGAACTTGTTGGAGGTAAGAATTTTGGACATAAAACTCGATTCTAATGTGAAATATACCTAATAGATCATGGAATCTAAGCCTAAAATTGAGGAATTAGGGCTTGAGATTAAGAGACTTTAAAATGAGAATTTGAGAGGTCATTTGGACTCCGGTTTCAGTGTTCTTGGTATGTATGGACTCGTGGGAGAATAAGGATTACGTTGATGTGATTTTTATTGAGTTTCGAGACGTGGGCCCGGGGGTCGGGTTTGGCCAATTTCGGGATTTTTGGTATAATTTGATTATCTTCGTTTGGCCTCCGTTCCCTTAGCATATTTTGACGTCGTGATTCTTATTTTATATAGATCCGACGTAAGTGGAGGCTAATTCGAGGGGCAAAGGCATCGCGGAGTAGTATTTTCACTGGTTTGAGGTAAGTAACCATTATAAATCTAGAACTGAGGGTACAAAACCCCGGTATTTGACTTGTTTTGATAATTGTGGTGACGCACATGCTAGGTGACGAGCGTGTAGGCGTGCACCGGTAGGGATTGTGACTTGGTCCATCCTGTGGTGACTATTAAGCTGCGTATTTGATTTTAAACCTTATGATATTCCGTACTTTAGTCATTATACTGTATTATGGGTTGTATGCCATGTTTGGGGCTTTGTGCCGACATGTTGAGACCCTTAGGGGGATTTTTATTGTCTTTCCTCACTCTACTTGTTTGAAAGCGTATCCTCCGTCATGTTTTACCTGTTTATTGTTCAAAACTGGTTTTATCACTCTACTTCTTAAATGAAAGGATTGTTTGGACTGAGTTCCGTAATTTCTACTGTTGTGCTCGAGAGGCTGTGAGGTTAATGACTGAGAGAGGTTGAGAACCTAATGGTGAGGATATTTATATATGCATGAGTTATGGATCAGAATGTTGTGCGAGGACTGCAAGGTTATCCCAGGTGAGACCCTCTCAACGCAGCATAGGCTTTTGGTGATGGACATTTGTATTAGGATAAGGAGGAAGAAGAGGTCAGTACAAGGACGCCCCAGGATTAGGTGGGAGCCCTAACTAAGGATAAAGCTAAAGAGTTGGAAGGAAGGTTATCGGCAATGGGAGCTTGGAGAAGTAGTGGGAACGCAAACACAATGTGGTCGACGACGGCGGACTGTATAAGAAAGGCGGCTAGAGAGGTGTTAGAGATATCTACGGGCCACAATGGTGGCCACAAAGGAGATTGGTGGTGGAATGCAGTTGTCTAAGGTAAAGTGGAAGCAAAGAAGGCGGCTTACCTACGGTTAGTAGGGAGCACTGACGAAGAGGAGAAGAGAGAGAACAGTCAAAGGTATAAGGTAGCTAGGAAGGAGGCGAAGATGGCAGTGACGGAGGCTAAGACGACAGTTTTTGCTCGTCTGTATGAGGAACTAAGGAACAAAGGTGGGGAGAAGAAGTTATTCCGACTCGCTAAGGTGAGAGAGAGGACAACTCGGGATCTGGACCAAGTGAGGTGCATAAAAGATGATGACGGCAAAGTTTTGATGGGAGATGACCAGATTAAGAGGAGGTGGCAGACCTACTTTCATAAACTTCTAAGTGAAGAAGGGGATCAGGATATTATACTTGGGGAATCGAGGAATGCCGACAGTCACCATGAATTAAGTAATTGTAGGGACATTGAGATCAATGAAGTCATGGAGGCAATGCGTAAGATGAGAAGGGGCAGAGCTACCGGGCCAGACGAAATTCCGGTTGAACTGTGGAGGTGTGTGGGTAGAGCAGGCTTGGAATGACTTACTGCATTGTTTAGTGTTATATTCAAGACTAATAGAATGCCTGAAGAGTGGAGGTGGAGTACAATGGTCCCATTGTATAAGAACAAAGGTGATGTCCAGAGCTGTAACAACTATAGGGGCATCAAATTACTAAGTCATACCATGAAAGTTTGGGAGAGAGTGGTAGAAATGAGAGTGCGAAGGACGGTGTCTATTTCAGACAACCAGTTCGGGTTCATGCTGGGACGATCTACCACAGAAGCTATCCACCTTATTAGGAGGATGGTGGAACAGTACAGAGATAGGAAGAAGGATCTCCACATGGTGTTTATTGATCTGGAGAAAGCGTATGATAAGGTTCCTAGGAAGGTCTTATGGAGCGGCTTAGAGGATAAAGGGGTCCTGAGTAACTATATTAGGGCGATTAAAGACATGTATGATGGAGCTAAGACTCGAGTTAGGACAGTAGGAGGCGACTCTGAACACTTTCCAGTTATTACGGGGTTGCACCAAGGGTCTTCGCTCAGCCCATTCCTATTTGCCCTGGTGATGGATGCACTGACTCATTATATTCAAGGGGAGGTTCCATGGTGCATGCTATTTGCTGATGACATTATTCTAATTGACGAGACAAGAGGCGGCGTCAATGAGAGGCTAGAGGTTTGGAGACATGCTCTTGAGTCTAAAGGTTTCAAGTTGAGTAGGACGAAGACGGAATACCTCGAGTGCAAATTTGGAGTTGAGCCGACGGAAGCGGGAGTTGAAGTGAGGCTTGACTCTCAAGTCATTCCCAAGAGAGGTAGTTTCAAGTACCTTGGATCGGTTATTCAGGGGATCGGGGAAATTGACGAGGATGTCACACACCGTATAGGGGTGGGGTGGATGAAGTGGAGGTTAGCGTCGGGAGTCTTGTATGACAAGAAAGTGCCACCGTTACTAAAAGGTAAGTTTTATAGAGCAGTGGTTAGGCCTGCCATGTTATATGGAACTGAATGTTGGCCGGTAAAGAACTCACACATCCAGAAGATGAAAGTAGCAGAGATGAGGATGTTGAGATGGATGTGCGGGCATACAAGGATGAATAAGATTAGGAATGAATATATTCGAGAGAAGGTGGGTGTGGCCCCCATGGAAGACAAGATGCAAGAAGTAAGACTTAGATGGTTCGGGCACATTCAGAGGAGGAGCACTGATGCACCGGTGAGGAGGTGTGAGCGACTGGCTGTAGTGGGCACGCGGAGAGGTAGAGGACGACCTAAGAAGTATTGGGGAGAGGTGATCAGACAGGACATGGCGCGACTTAGGATTACTGAGGACATGACCCTTGATAGGGAATTATGGAGATCGAGCATTAAGGTTGTAGGTTAGGGGAGAGTGTGAATATTTCTACAGCACAATAGAGTGAGACTATCCAGTTTGGAGTTAGACTAGGAATGTCATTGGTCGTCTATTGATGCAGGGCTTTACCTTCTAGTTGTACTATACCAGCCATCTATTTCGTATTTCGTATTTCGTATTTCGTATTCTGTATTTCATATCTCTTATATATTGTTGTTATTTTTATTATGCATTTTTATGGTACTAATATACCATCTCCTATTGCTTTTTTGAGCCGAGGGTCTCCTGGAAATAGCCTCTCTACCCTTCGGGGTAGGGGTAAGGTCTACGTACATATTACCCTCCCCAGACCCCACTTGTGGGATTATACTGGGTCATTGTTGTTGTTGTTGTTGCATGAGTTATGGATCGGGTTGCATGCCACAGCGATACTTATATGGATCGGGATGCACGCCGCAGCGATATATATATATATATATTAGATCGGGCTGTGTGCCGCAGCGATATGACGCTTGGGCTATAAGAGCCCCTCCAGAGTCTGTACACCCCCAGTGAGCGTAGTCAACTATAAACTATGGATCCGGCTGCTCACCACAGCAGTTACTATGATCTCTATTATTATGAGATATTAATGAGCCTGAGTGCTGGGAGTGAGTATTGAGTTACGAGAGTTGAGACATAAGTGACTGAGAGGCTGCCCGAGAGGCCATACTCTGAGTGATACCTTGCTCGAGGGGCCCAGTTATGATATTTTACTGATTTCACTCTTCTTTTAAAATAAGCGTCTGTTGTAAGAAATTGCAAAGTTTATGATTTCAAGTATTTAAACTGAAATTGATGATTTTTTGACGAAACTGGTTTTAAACTGTAGAATTTGATTTGTTATCATGTTGTCTTTTCATTTCTATAATTTTTAACTGCTCGTCACTACTTTCAGACCTTATTTACTTTAGTTACTTACTGAGTTGGCGTACTCACGTTACTCCCTGCACCTTGTGTGCAGATCCAGGTGCCCGAGCGGCGGAGTGAGAGTCCTCAGCAATTTCAGAGGTCGCCGGAGATTGCAAGGTAGCTGCATGGCGTCCGCAGCCCTGCTACTCTCCTTCTTATCTTGTTATTTTCCACATTTTTTGACTTATGATGGATTAGACAGTTGGTTATATAATTAGAGGCTCTAGACTCGTGACAACATATATTTGGGGTTGTGTTGTCTTATGTTTTTATTGGTATCTGCACATTTTGTTGTTTTAAACACTTATTATGAAAATTTGGTATTTAAACCAGTGTTAGAAAATGGCTTATTAAGAGGAAAAGGGTTGTGATTATATGTTTGGGTTGGCTTGCCTAGTAATGTGATCAGCGCCATTACAATCGGGTATTTGGGGTCGTGACAAGTCGGAGGAGAAGTTGTTGGAGGTAAGAATTTTGGACTTAAAACTCGATTCTTATGTGAAATCTACCTAATAAATCATGGAATCTAAGCTTAAAATTGAGGAATTAGGGCTTGTGATTAAGAGACTTCAAAATGAGAATTTGAAGGGTCATTTGGACATCGATTTCAGTGTTCTTGGTATGCATGGACTCGCGAGATACCTGACCATGTTTGCGAAGGTTGGTGAAGTTGAGGCATCGCGTTCACGATGGTGCGATCACATTTGCGAAGGAGAGTTTTGGTCAATGGAATTTATGTGCTTTGAGAACGCGAGGCTTTGACCGCGTTCGCGAAGAAGGATTTCTGATTACTGGGCAGAATGTTTAAAAGGCCGTTTTCGCGAGTTTTGGGCTAAGTCCACTATTTTTTACTCGGTTTGAAGCTTTTTGAAAGAGATTGAAGAGGGAACCAAGGAGAACTTGTTTGAGGTAAGAATTCTGGACTTAAAACTCGAATCTAATGTGAAATCTACTTAATAAATCATGGAATCTAAGCCTAAAATTGAGAAATTAGGGCTTGAGATTAAGAGAATTTAAAATGAGAATTTGAGGGATCATTTGGACTCCGATATCAGTGTTCTTGGTATCTAAGGACTCGTGGGAGGATAAGGATTCCGTTGATGTGATTTTTATCCAGTTTCAAGACGTGGGCCCGGGGGTCGGGTTTGGCCAATTTCGAGATTTTTTGTATAATTTGATTATTTTCATTTGGGCTTCGTTCCCTTAGCAATTTTGACGCCATGATTCTGATTGGATAGATTCGATGCAAGTGGAGGCCGATTCGAGGGGAAAAGGTGTCACGGAGTAGTATTTTCACCGGTTTGAGGTAAGTAACCATTGTAAATCTGGAACTGAGTGTACAAAACCGCGGTATTTGACTTGTTTTGATAATTACGGTGACACACATGCTAGGTGACGAGCGTGTGGGTGTGCATCGGCAGGGATTGTGACTCTGTCCGTCCCGTAGCGATTATTGAGCCGTGTATTTGATTTGAAACCTTATGATATTCCGTACTTTAGTCATTTATACTGTATTATGGGTTGTATGCCATGTTTGAGGCCTTGTGCCGAACTGTTGAGACCCTTAGGGTCATTTTTACTATTTTTCCTCACTCTATTTGTTAAAAACATATCCTCAATCATTTTACCTGTTTAAATGTTTAAAACTAGTTTTATTACTCTACTCCTAAATGTAAGGACTGTTTGGACTAAGTTCCCTAATTTCTAGTGTTGTGCCCGAGAGGCTGTGAGGTTAATGACTGAGAGAGGTTGAGAACCGAATGGTGAGGACATTTATATATGTATGAGTTATGGATTGGGCTGCACGCCACAACAATATATATATATTGGATCGGCCTGTGCGCCGCCGCGATATGACGCTTGGGCTGTAGGAGCCCCTCCGGAGTCTGTACACCCCCAGTGAGCGTAGTCGACTATAAACTATGGATTGGGCTGCACACCGCAGCGGTTACTATGATCTCTGTTATTATGAGATATTAATGAGCCTGAGTGCTGGGAGTGATTACTGAGTGATGAGAGTTGAGTCACGAGTGACTGAGAGCTGCCTGAGAAGCCATACTCTGAGTTATACCTTGCCCAAGGGGCCCAGTTATGATATTTTCACTGATTTCACTCTTTTTTTAAAATAAGACTTTGTTGTAAGAAATTGCTGAGTATATGATTTCAAGTATTTAAACTGAAATTGATGATTTTTGATGAAACTGGTTTTCAACTATGGAATTTGATCTGGTATCCTGTTATCTTTTCATTTATATCATTTTTAACTGCTCGTCACTGCTTTCAGACCATATTTACTTTAGTTACTTACTGAGTTGGCTTACTCACGTTACTCTCTGCACCTTGTGTGCAGATCTAGGTGCCCGAGCGGTGGAGTGAGAGTCCTCAGCATTTTCAAAGGTCGTCGGAGATTGCAAGGTAGTTGCATGGCATCCGCAGCCCTGCTACTCTCCTTCTTATCTTGTTCTTTTCCGTATTGTTTGACTTATGATGTATTATATAGTCGGTTATCTATTTAAAGGCTCTAGACTCGTGACACTAGATATTTGGGGTTGTATTGTCTTATGTTTTTATTGGTTTCCGCACATTTAGTTGTTTTAAACACTTATTATGAAAATTTGGTATTTAAACCAGTGTTAGAAAATGGCTTATTAAGAGGAAAAGGGTTGTGATTATATGTTTGGGTTGACTTTCCTAGTAATGTGATAGGCACCATCATGACCAGATATTTAGGGTCGTGACATCCTCAACTTAAAATATGTTAAATACACAAAACCCTCGTTTTAACACTGTTCTGCCTCGTTTCTTATGCCAAAATATCTCAAAACTCACTTTTGATACCTCCAATAGATTTTTTGTGAAATTCTAGTTAGGTTAGGCTCTTGAATCACTCCATTTTACCTTATATTGAAGGAGATATGGTGGTTTCTATATTTGGAAATAGTGCAAATTTTCAAATACGCATCAGTGGTAATTTCATAATTAATCTGAAAAATCTGGCAACCCAATTTTTAGTAAAATGACCATAAAATCCTCATACAATGTCCAAATTTGACGATTCTTTTTTTTATGGCTCCATAATTACGATAAGGATCTAATTCTTCAATAAAAACATAAATTGAAACTCATTTGTTCAATATGGTACCATTTATGCTTGAAGAAACGACGTTGAAACATAAGAAAAATGAGCGCAACACAACCCAAACATATTTGAAACTCACCTGAGCCCCTCGGGACCCCGTCTAAACATACCAAAAATTTCAATATTATAGTACAGACCTACTCGAGGCCTCAAAACACACATAACAATATCGAAACGATGAAATGCACCTCAAATCAAACTTAATAAACTTTCGAACTTTCGTCTTCCAAAACTCACGCTGAAACATATCAAATCAACTCGAAATGAACCCAAATTTTGCACACAAGTCCTAATACATCATACGAAGTTGCTCGTGCCTCGAAACTACTGAGCGAAGTGCAAATGCTCAAAACGGCCGGTTGGGTCATTACATCTCCCTTCTCAGCCCTCTCAATTGGCCTTGACATTGTACTCTTAGCCACCTAACCATTTCAATATTAATACATTTCCCTTAATCATACTTATTAAACCAAATTTACACAAATAAATTAATTAATTAAGTAACTTATTCAAATGATCAATTAACTAGATTAATTCACCAATTGAATAGTTAGTTAATTCTTAAAATGCACAAATGAAGAAAGAACTATTTTTTGGTATTTTTATGATAGGAAATATGCAATCAAATATACAAAAATTGAGAAAAATAATTAAAGTAACAAAACACTAATGACTTTAGGAGATGTTAAAATAGTGCAAAAATTAGGTATTCACACTATTAAAGTGGCACGAAACTTAAAATGAGATAATGTTTACTATATATGATATGAATCATGTCATTAATATACAGGTTGAGGTTATACCTAGGTCATGCCTAACCTCTCACCATGATGGTGATATTAAGAGAAAAAATAAAATCATGTCATTAAGTGTTTTGGGAGAATAATAATTTGTTTAGCTAAATCATTTAAAAAGTGTATTTGTTTGAAGTTTGTGTATAGATAGTATTTACAAAAAGTACTTCTAAATATCAAAAAAAAAAGGTAGCATACAAGTTGTCAAATAGTAAGTAGTTTGTATGATTTAGCAAGGTGGCTCACAAAGAATTGGTTAAAGACATATTTGAGTTAATAAATCAATGTTAAATTGTAATAAGATATAAGTATCATTTAAAAGATTAATATTATTTAAATAAATAGTGAGCTTGTGTATTTTGATTCGTAATTTCACATTGAATCATAGAGGTTTTGAAGTATGGAGATGTGGATGAGTTTTGAACATGATTGCACTTTAAAATTACAATTTACGGGGGAAGTTCATCTCTACAACTAGCGACGTGTTATACACTTTTATACAAAGATAAAATACACTTTAATACATTAGTATACACTTTATATAAGACAAATACATTATTTGTATACAGTCTATATATAAATTTTAAAAAAATAAGTTAAGTAAAATGAAAATGTTTGATTTCTTTCTTTAACATATATATATAGAATAAGAATTTGCAACTGCTATGATTTCTGTCGAGGAAATTGCATTTGAAATGAATATCGAACCCAAATTTCGTAAGAAACGTTTGATATATAGAAAGTGTCACGACCCAAAATTCACTAAGGGTCGTGATGGCGCTGGACACCGCTGTCAGGCAAGTCAACCGTAAATACTTAATTAAATTCTCATTTAAACAATTGTAAAAAACTCTGATTTATCTTCAATTTTTACTAGTAAAAGATACTCAGTTCAAATTAAATATACATGTCAAGAAGTCAATACAAAATACCCCTTAACTATCCCAGAACCCGGTGTCACAAGTGCATGAGTTATTTCTAGGAAGCAATACAATACAACAACCGTCCAGAATACAAATTGGATAGAAAATAAATACAATAATCTGGAAGAGACTCTGTTGGCTGTGGGTCATCTCGAGAAGTGCAGCTCACCTAAGTCTCTGCATCAACCATGCTGCTACGGCCCCCAGGCCACTAGTGATGCATGTGCATGTGCAACAAAAATGCATAGCAAGTGTAGTATGAGTACGAAAACAACGTATACCCAATGAGTAACCCGTCTAATCTCGAAGAAGCAGAGACGAGAGGTCGAATTCGACACTTACTAGTGGTCCAATAATAATACGTCCATAATATAATGAATCAAGGATTTATATAAACAGGATTTGTAATTCTATAGGGTGAAACATGTAAACAATTCTTTCCTTTATGTGAAATTTCCAAATTTCCTTTTTCATCATTTATACACATATTCTCAAGTCGGGAAGGTGCACTAACAACTTCAATAAGTTTCAAGGCAAGCAATACAAGCATGCGCAAATCATGTCGAGGTCGTACAGCCCGATCCAACAGAAATGAAAAATGTGCACTGCCAAGGGTCGAACGACCCGAACCATAAATGCATTTGTTACCCCGCTCGCGAATCATATATGCAACGTGGTCAACATATATAAACAAATACCCTGCTCACGAATCATACATGCGACGCGGGCCCACATAGAAACACACAGTCAAACAACCAATTAAGGGTTTATCGAGGAATGTTTATTCCAATAAAAGCCAATTCTCTTTTATTGATTTAAGAAAAATGAATTTTAATCCTTTTAGAAATTCATTTACCAATTCGATAGGATTTAAGCTATTCAAATGTCAATAAGATTACAAATATTCCAAGTATAACATGCTTTTGGGTCCTAGACTACCCGGACTTAAACATAATAGTAGCTACGCACAGACTCTTGTCACCTCATGCGTATGTAGCCCCCACAATAAGAGCACATAACCAATTATTTCACCTACGGGGATAATTCCCTCTTACAAGGTTGTAAAGGAGACTCACCTCGCTCCAAAGATCCATAACCGACATTCCACGCTCTTTCGAAGACTCAAATCGATGCACAATACTCCAAAACTAGCCAATAATTATGAAAATCAATTAATATATGTTCAATTACTCATTACAATCCAATTTATAACAATTCCTAAACCCGATCGAAAAGTTGACAAAATTGCCCTCGGGCCCACGTGCCCAGATTCCAAAATCTTTTGAAGATAAAATTTACCCATGAACACAAATATATAATTTACACTCAATTTCGTACCCAAAATCGTGGTCAAAATCCAAAATACAATTTCTAGGTCTTTCAACCAAAACCCCAAACCTCTACAAATTTTCATGCTCAATTTCGTACATAATCAATGCATTTAACTCAAGGTAGGTGGGGATAGCTTACTTAGTCGTTGATGATGAAATCCCCCCTCTTGAAACTCCCCAAAATCTCCCACACCAAATGAAAATGGGGTAAAAATGACCAACCCCTGATTTTAAAAGAACCTTACTGCTCCCAACAATTCCGCACCTGCGGTCACACGACCGCTTATGCGGTTCCGCAGGTGCGGCCCCTCTACCGCTCCTGCAGTTTCTCTCTAGGCTTCCCTTTCCGCTTCTGCGCCTCAACTCCCGCAGGTGCGTTCCCGCTTCTGCGGCGAGATGACCGCATCTCCGGTCCTTACACTTCCAGCCCAAAATCGCATCTGCAGCTTCGCACCTGCGGCCCAAGCCTAGCAGGTGCGGTTACACCAGAAGACAACTGCTGCACTTCCTCTTCCAATTTCAAAAATTGATCTATTAACCATTCGGAATCCACCCCAGGCCTCCAGAACCACAACCAATCATACCAACCAGTACCAAAACAGATTATGGACTTGCTCGAGGCCTCAAATCATATCAAACAATTCTAAAATCATAAATCGATCCCCAAACCAAGCTTAATGAACTTTAGAATTTCAAACTTCTACATTCGATGACGAAACCTATCAAATCACGTCCGATTGACCTCAAATTTTGCACACAAGTCATATTTGACATTACGGACCTACTCGAATTTCCGGAATTAGATTCCGACCCAGATATCAAAATGTCCACTTCCGATCAAACTTCTCAAAAACCTTCAAATTTCTATCTTTAGCCAAATGACTCCAAAATGACCTACGGGCCTCCGAATTCACTTCCGATCGCGCTCCCAATACCATAATCACCATATAGAGCTATTCCCAGACTCGGATCTCAAATGGACATTGATAACCCTAAAATGCACTTCAATCCAAACTTATGAGATTCTTCCAAAAATGCTATCTTCCACAATAGGCGTCGAAACGTTCTCGGGTCTTCAAAAACCCAGTCCGGACATATGCCCAAGTCCGAAATCATCATACAAACCTGCTGGTACCTTCGAATCCCGATTCCGAGGTCGTTTATTCAAAAATCCAATTTTAGTCAATTCATTCAACTTAAAGCTTCCAAAATGAGGATTCTCTTTCCAAATCAACTCCGAACTTCCCAGAATTGAATTCCGACCGTGCTCACAAGTCATAATACCTAAAGTGAAGCTTCTCATGGCCTCAAACTGCTGAACGACGCACTAGAGCTCAAAACAACCGATCGTGTCATTGCATTCTCTCCCACTTAAACATACGTTCGTCCTCAAACGTGCTAAGAACTATGCTGGGGTTGCCCGAAATCAAACACCTTGAGCACCTACTCATGCTACCACAACTTAGTTGGGCACCCTAGCTCGATCAATCTGAAGATACCCTTTTTCACTTAGGCAAATAAACCTCAGAGCCCAATTCCAACATTCGGAATTCTCTGCCAGGCATGTTCCAACATACACTCACCGAATCAATAATTACACGCATCACCAAAACATGACTTCATACCTTAGCTGAATTCACACCTTGCACCACTTTACACACAGGACCACAATAACATTCTCAGATCAATTTAGTCGAAATTCCATGAATCTGATGCTCCTATCGCACCTCATGACATACATAGGTCTTGCTCTAACTCTTACAATACAACCACGACGGAGGAGATGTGTAGAAATTCATAACCAACTGTTGAATCAATAAATCATTGTGCCTATACTCCTGACAAGAACCATCACCTCATTATGAACCAAATAATGGTCTTAGACCTTAATATACTTCATATAATCAGATTGCACTGATCCTAAATCCAATGATCTCGTCTCACCTAGTACGAACTGCTCAGGCAATAAGCCATCCCGGACATGATCAAAAGTCTCATATGATGCCACAATGTGCCAATAGGCTACCAATTTGAACGTGATACAAAGGAAAACGAACTCTGAAAAGGAAATCCAATTACCCCGCTCGCGAATCATACAAGCGACGCAGTCAACATAATTGAACAGACACCCCGCTCACGAATCATACATGCGACGCAGGCACACGGCTAATATGAGTTTTCCTCAGAAAAATAGGAAACAAAACACATAAAAATAGATATAGGGAACTATACTCAACATCACACTGTTGCGGCGTGCAACCCGATCCAAACAATATACCCATGGCGGCGTGCCACTCGATCCACACATGAAATTCACAAAGGAGTTACACACCGCGCTAGATTGCTCATTACAATAAAATACCGAATATCGGTCGCAAGCACGCTGAGTGCATAATACCATCACTGGGGAGACATATAGCGCTACAAGCTACGAACTCAAGCACAACTGAGGTGCGATATACGATCTAAATCTCAAGAGCCATTCCGCTCATATAACATCATCACTACGCGGAACCTTAACTCATAAGAAATTCACCAAGCCGTCTCACAACTCACACGACGCAATTTATCATTACATGAAATAGCTGACGATGAAATAACACTTCGACTACTCTTCTATAAGGAGTGCATTGCTGAAATGAACACATCTGGCCTGATATAGAGCCCATATTCACATGTAAATCCATCCACAGACCTCAAGCTGATTCTAAACGCACTGAACTAAGCTAGTAACTTTCAAAGGTCCATAATAACTCCCCTTTTCTCATAACACAAAAGAGCAACCATCATAACCGGAGTAATCTTCCACGGTCCACAACCCAATAGACCGAGTGCCATCTAGGCATCAATTCTCAATTTAACATCGTCACCACAATCTGCATACTTGGTTTAACTATTCAATCAATTAAGTGACTACATGCCACACTTATACAACCTTCCCGTGGGGCACGCACCCACAACCTTCTGTGATAGATAACAGGTTTGTACATCCAAACCACCGGCTGCACTAACGCTGAAAAGTGATCAAAAATCCTTAAATAGGATGCGAATCATTTTTCACAAAACACTAATCTCAGATGACGCTGAAGACAATACCAACTTACTTTAAACATCGAAACTCCTTTCCTTCTCATCCGAGCTCGTGACATCCTAGTCAACACCAAACTGCAACATTGATCCTCAATTCAAATTCTATACCACTCACTGCACCCATCATGCTAATATACGTAGAACGTGATTTTCATCACAACTCCGGAACCACTAATAGATTAATACTTCATCATATAAAAACGTTTCACCTAACTCACTTCAGGAGAACCATAGCAATGCACAAGTGAATTCTCAAAACCATAAAATATGCAAATCTTTAAGTAGTGGTCTAAGCCACCATAGCCCTTCCGGGATCTGCCTACACATAATAGGCCATAACAGTAGAATACTTCTGAATAACATCAATTATGGCGGCCGACAAGCCCCACACGTACCGTCACAATTCGCTTGGCATAATTTGATCACGCTGAAGAAACTGATCACTACCACCAATATGCCAATTAAACTATGGCTAACCAATCTATCTTCTTCCAATTTATCCTTGATTGCCTTAGGAATAATAATAACTCTATTCAACACATAGCACACTCTATTCGCACTAATCCTGAGTGACTTTGAATCACGAGACCATGCTGTCTCAAATTCCACGAACTATTTCATACCTCCCTTGTGCGCACATTCACATCCTCAACTGGTATGCCCATTCTGATAATTTGTTTACGAATCCGAAGTCCTTTCTCATTTTTCACCCAAATGCAGCACTGCAAGTCAAAACAACATAGAATATTCTGGGCCTCTTCTCATAAGCTGCTACAAAGCTTGATCCTTAGCCGTACTTATAGGCTCGAAATCATTAGGTTCCACACTTTACCCCTTTGATTCCACCTTGACTGTTGTTGAGAGCCACCCGCTCTGACTTGGCCCCAAATATAATCTACTCCATGAATCATCTAGCACATGAATACTCTCTCGACGAAGCACCCGGCAGAATCACATTCCTTGCAAACTGCATCTATACAAGGCATAAATCCTGAATCATTCCCCAAGTCTATACATGATCCAATAAGGCCAACCATAGCACACCTTTAACAATCCCTTTACTCAAATTACCACTTATGTCTTTTTTTCGTAGCTGAAATAACCCATCAACATGCTAATAACCATAAACCTAGCAAGTAGTTAACCATGCAACCCAATCATAGGCGGTGGGACTCTCCCACTTAGCTTGAAGCCACTATTACACACCTCTAGAATTAACCAAGATTCTTTATCTCTTGTTGACATGACCTCGCGCAATTAAACCGCCAGATTTCTTGAAATCCTTCCATTAGCACTTCATAAACACCCTGAATTTCCATCAACATTAACATATTCCACATTTTACTAGAATGGCCAGTAAAATCCTCTGCAGAAGCTTCCCCAACAGCGCGATAGCTAACCTACTATCGTGCCCCCTTTTTCTCGCGAAATCGGGTTTATGACATCTGGAAAGACAACTCGTTCCTTTTGGGAACTAGGTTTTTGCATTTGAAGAGTCTCCACCTAATGATTAAGGTGCATTAGGACACCAATAGAGATTCAATTCTAAGTTTGTTTAAGTAACCAGAGATTGGGTAAGGGCTTGAAATTATCCCAAGGGGAAGGTGTTAGGTACCCCTCAGGATCCACTAATGTGGTTCCCGGCCAGACAGTTATTGTGAATTTGGGGTGCAATTAACATATAAGAAGATAAGGCTCAAATAAGAGAGGATTTCAATGCACAATAGTTTGAAAGTAAACAAAGTTTGAAAGAGCAATTAAAAGAGGTAATTTTAAATAAGGAGTTACATTGCTTAAAAAAAGAAGGGGAATAAAGAAAGGGGACCTAGGTTTACAAAAAAAAATATGGATCACATCAATGCAATACCCGGTAATCACTCCTCAAAAGAGGGGTTACACGTGGCATTAGCACCAGTCATCATATACATATCTACCCTTCCCACCCCATTAAGGTATTACAGCGCGGATTGGTCTCGGTTACTATTGCATGCTATTATTCGTCCCATTCCTATCAGTCCCGAAGGCACTTAGGACTACTATTCCTAAAGGGAGGGGATATTAGGCTAATTGGTTTCAAAGGATAAAAATCTAAGAGGACATACAAAAACAGATAATATGGCATATAAAGGGGATGTATGTAAACAAACAAAAGGCTCATGTATAACTTCTCAAAACAAAAGCACATAACTAGCATGACTTGCACATACTTTTTAGGTTTGATTTAAAGCACATAAAGACGAGGGAAGTTAATTGTTGAGGTAGATTAGTTTATTACACAACTCAGATAAGAAGTCTGAATCAAGCCTATCTGCTGGTTGTAACAATTAACAAAGGCGAACTCAATTTTACAGTTATTACTCTAAATCTTGCCTAAATGTTTAGACGGGGTTCTATTGGCATGATATCTACTTAATTTAGAAGGTGGTGAAACAGTGATAACTCAAAATGTACTGCTTGAAATCCTATAGGCATTCTTGCTAAACCTTGTTGAAACTAAGGGAACTATTAAACAGAGGTTCAGAATCGATGAATTTAAATTAGACTAGTTCCAAATTTTATAGATGATGGTATTTACTATTACTGACTCTAATCCACATGGGCATGATATCTAACATTGAATGTGAATGGAACGACTCAAATTTATTTAAGAACCCCTATAGGCATGATTTCTATGCATTACTGATTTCAGCATGCTACTGGGTTATAACAAATTAGGCCCTAAAAATACATGATATCTAAATGGTGACAAATGTGCATAATGTTAGATAATCCCTATAGGCAGGTTATCTAGATGTGATGTTGAACAAGTAAGTCCTATAGACATGGTTTTTAAATGTAATGTGAATATATAAAATTGGAGCAGTCTTATAGGCATGTTTTCTAAATGCGATTTGAACAAGTAGAGAATGCAGTCCTATAGGCATGTTTTCTACCCTTGAGCATACATAATTTCCCAACCCTTTTTCAATAGCTAGCCCCAAATGTTCGTTACAAATTATTACAAACCAGGAATAATAACTTACATCAGAAAAAGTACAAAGAAAAGTTACAACCGGAGGAAGCCTGATTCTTGACTTCCTCTTTGAGTTATGAGATAAACCAACTCAAAATACCATTGATCCAAAGCCTTTCTTAGCCTTGAGTGTGTCAGAGTTCCCTAAGGGCCTTAATAGGACCCAGGGCAGTGCTCACACCCAAGTTTCATAACTAGAATAGGGACAAGTGCAGTGTGAAAATGCCAGCCCTCATGTGTCGAAGTTCAGAGGGAGCTCATGGGTCCCAAGGCAAGGCTCACATGAGGGGGGCAGAACTTAAGTCTAAGAAGAGAGTGAAAAGTGCAGAAATTGAGTTCTAAGAACTGAGGGAATAAAGGAGAGGGAAGGGGTGAGGGGAGTCATCCATTAACACTTCAAAGAATTGATAACTTCACACAAAGGGGCAGGGGATTGGGAATCCATTGCAAGGGGACCTATATACTTAGGCATGGGTTAATATTGGGCATGCACAACAATAGGGAGTGATGTCATGCTTGTAAATCAACCAGAACACACAACATATAAGGGTAACATGGAGGTTATAATCCTAGGAGGATCAAGTTTGGGTCATGCTCAGCAATATCCAATGTTGTCATGCCCCAAACTAACCATAAGTATTAATCACATTGGGGTAGGGATTTGGGATTCATAATACATTGATTCAGAATAGGAGAAAGGAAATTACAGCATGCTAAATAATGGTACTGAATTAAATACAAGCAGTAGGCAGACAAAAATGCAAAATCAGTACGTAAGCATATTGTTGTTGGTGCTGAAAAACTTAATTAGAAAATACCAGTCAAAGAAGAAAAGTCAGTAAAGAAAAGTAGCAGGACTTCGAAATATATCCTTGGCTTTCAGCCGGCTAAACAGGAAGTAGCACAAGTAGTAGTAAAGCAAGAGAGAGTGTTTGAGTGTAAGTGTGAGTTGAGAACTAAAAGTGTTCGTGTCTTTTGAAAGAGAAAAAGTAACATGTATTTATAGTTTTTTTTTAAAACGAGTAAGAAAGAGGTAATAATCTACAAATATGGAAACAATCGTGATTCAGAATCAATAATACAAGTGATTTCCCTTAATTAAGGGGTCACTTGCTTAACGGGCAGTGACAGGTTCGAAATAAGGAAAGCAATTAATTAAAAAGCAGGCTGAAAGTTTCCATAAATAAAGTAGTAAAATAACAAGTAAGCAATTCGAGTCTAGGTACAGAGATACTCTAATTTTGGAAAGGATTCAGTAAGGCAAAAAAGGAAAGAAATCAATTAACCTTAATAGGCGAGTGAAATCAGAATCTCACAAAGGAAAAGTTTAAACTTAGTCACGAGTTTGAAAATTAGTCAAAGAAGGAGACTCAGAATAAAAATAGGGTGCATAAACATTATGCATGCGAAGCTAGGCCTGTTGGCAAGAAGAAATAGCACACAATAGTAGCACAAAGATTCAGTAGATAGCAACATTCAAAGTATGACAGTCCAGTAGGTCAAGTAGTGAAGAAAACACAGAATATCAAAAGCACGTGAATGTCTCACAGTAGCATGTGAGGAAAACCCCTTAGGTTTTAGAGCATATTTGAGTTTTAGAGAAGATAGAAATCCAACAATCAGAAGAATCACACAAATGGAGCAAAAGATTTCGAAATAAAGAACTTCAAATCGAGTCATGCACTTAAACAAACAGTCTTAGACCCAAAATCCTGGGATTTTCAACAATAGGAGAGTTTTAAAAGAGAATAAGCAAACAAATCGGACAAAACTCAGGCAAACAAACATTCGTTTAGTAAACAGTTAAAAGAAGTTAGGGTTTTTAACATGCAAACTCAGGTAGAAGAACGATATAAGCAAACATAGCCAAACATGTCAATGAATCAGAGAAACATTTTGAAATAACTTAACAGAAACCCTAATCAGAAAGATAAGAGGTTTTGAAAGCAGAGTTTTAAAAGAAAATTTGAGAAAAACACTTAGAAGTTCAGAGCAAACATAGATCTGAAACAGATCTAAAATGAAATCGAAGGAACCTTAAAGGCTAAGATTTTAGAAGAACCCCAAGTGGTGAGAAAGGCTTTGAAAACCAACGATCTAAGCAGAAGAGTCAAGAGTCTGACTCAAATAGCCATGGCTGGCCAGAGAAAAAGTCGGAGATGACCGGAGAACAGTCATGAACTGTGAGCACGTGATTTTTGTTTCGCGCGACAATCGCTCCAAAAGAAATAAAAAATAATAACAATTGGTCCTGCTGTACAATTTTTGGATTTTTACATGGCACTTTGTTAATTATTTACGATTTTTGCCCATTTTATTTTATTAAAACAAAATACAAAAAATGTATGTGTCATGCGTAATTTGAACCATAATCCGGTTGTTAAATAGAAAATCATAAATAGGCATCTTGGTCCGTGATTTTTGTTTTGTTTGATTTTACCTGTTTTGAAATATTTTAAGTGTGTGCAAATAATTGTATTAAGTGTTTATTTAATTTTAATTTGATTTACTTAGGTTTGTTTTTTAAAATAAAGAAGAGAATAAAATAATAAAAAAAAATCTTTTTTCCGGACTTGGGCCAATTTTGAACAAATTGGCCCAAACAAACTAAGCCCAAAACCCAGGCCTGCCCGGTCCGTGACCAGCCTACTCCGAGAACATACAAACGACGTCATTTTAATCCAGGCTGATCTGAGCCGTTGATCTCTGAAAGATCAACGGCCAAGATCTCTCACCCCGAACCCACTAACAGACCCGACCCGTCTCACCCGGACCGACCCCAACCCTTTACCCTTGAAACGACGCCGTTCCCTGTTAGTCGAAGGATCCTGGCCCTTCATCACATCTCATCCAACGGCCAGGATCCACCTACCCACTAACTATATAAGCTCGTAACCTTACCCTGCCCCCCCTATCCGAACCCCAGCCTTCATCGTCTTCACAAGAACCCCAAACCCTAGAGCCGCCTTTGTACCCCTTCACTATGAAAGCCGGCGGCATGAACGCCGATGACCTTCACCTTAACACCCTAAAACCACCTTGACACCCTGAACATGGATCTGTAGTCCGTTTAGTTCGAATCATCCTCTAGGTCCTCGAATCTTCATTTGAAGATTCGAGCAAAACTCGATCTACACCGATCTGCCTTAGATTCATACCAGACAACCCTCGGACCCCCCTCGTGACCAAACCATGTTTGGTTTGGTCCGAATCTAACCCTGGAAGCCCAAGTTCCAAATCTACCTTCCACAAAACCTAAAAACCCCAAGCCTGGTCCGTACCTGTTAAGCCAAGAGGTTAGGGCCTAATGGACCTTAATCGAAGTGTTTCTCATCTGAGAAACACTTCGATTAAAGTCCGTTCAGCCTTAAGAAAGGTCTGTTCAAATCCAAGTCAAGATTTTTTGATTTTTCGGGTTTTAAGGTGAGTTTGCTTTCTTTTCTTTATTTGTTTTAGTCCATGTGATTGTTCTAAAAGCTGTTCATGTTTGGTGAAATCTGTTATTTTGAGTTTTATTAACTGTGTCCTGTCCACCTTGCCCGAGCCTTTGTGTTTGATTGTTTCTTTCTTCTACTTGTTACTGATAATGTGTATATGTGTATGTGTTGTGCGAATAATTGAGCTTCAAATTTGAACTGATTAGCTGACTCCTCGAGTACAATTCTGCTTAGTCAGTATAATTCAAATCATGTGCTTGATACTTTTAAATGTCTGCTTTTGGCTACGATTGTACCTGTTATGATTAATATAGTCGAGTCGACATATGTCGTCAATTAGTTTTAACTATCTGAACAATAACAAATTGACCTGCTGTAGTTAAACATTGCCTGAATCAAATAAGAACTGAGTCTAGTGCTTATAATTGTTAATTTGAATCAGAAATGTAAAATCAATGTTTTGTTTAGTTACAGTTTTGAAATTGGAGGGCATGTGCACTTGTGCACAACATGTGCATTTGTGAACAGCCTGTGCCCTGCCTAAGGGCTTTTTGAATTAAATAGTTTGACAGCATATGCTGTCAGACTACATCCTGCTGCCCACACCCTACTTTAGTTTCAGAAATAATAAACATTACTAAAGGTAAGCCTGCCAAGGGAATATCATGGGGTTTTGTTTATACTTAATTAGCTAAGTGGAAACTGAAAAGGGGCAGCACATGGGAGGGTATTCTGATGGTCTAAACAGGCTGTTAAAGGGATGACTTTAGGCTTATAAAAGAGGAGGACTTCCATCAGTTTTAGATAGAGAGGTAGGAGGGAGGACATTTGATTAGAGAGACAGACATAGGGGATTAAGACTGAATCATTGAGGGCTGAAGTTCTGAGAAATAGAGACACACACAGAGACAGACATTGATAAGAACAGAGTGAATTGAGAGGGAACACTTTTAGAAGAGTGAAGTTCTGAAAACAGAAAACTGGAAAAGAACTTTGTCTGATTAACTCAGACAGACAAAACTAGAAATTGCATTCTTCTCTGCTGTCTTGATTTCACTAGCCTTGATCTGTTTGTTCAACACTGATTTCTTCTAAATCCAATTGAATTTGCTGGTTGTCTGTTGGTTTACTCTGGAACTTGGTCTAGTTGTTTTCTTAATTCTACTTGCCTCGTTTGTTGCTGCTGCTGCTGTTCTGCTTTCTGCTGCTGCTGACCCCTTTGCTTCCACTTCTTCTTTGCATTTCAGTATTCAGTATTCAGGTACACATTTCAAGTCCCATGTTGGTGTAAACTGTAACAGTTCGAAAGCATGAAATGAAAGGAGTTCGAAGAAGTTTAAATGTCTGTTTGTAATGCTCATGGTCTATTGATTTCTTTGTATAAATTGATTAGTGTGTAATTCAATAGCAAAAAAAATCTAGTTAGTTAATACTTAACTGAGTTTTAGCCTCTTGTATCTTAGTTTATAGTTGTTTGTTGATATGAGTTAAGTAATGGTACAGTACGTAGAATGTACAAATATTTGACATAGTGACTGACCGGATTCCTGTTTAGCTATAATGATATGCATAGGATAGAATACTTCCACCTTACACAATGATGTTCTGTTTTATTTTAGTTTCTTTCATCAGGACCCGCTAGGCAGTATATAGGAGCACGTTCGAACCCCCAGTGGTAATAATGCCTAGTGGGTTAATTCCCTTAATCTAGCCTAAATGAGTCTAGTTTGAATTCAATTCAAGAGATATTTTGGATATAAGCATAGCATTTTGTCATGTAATTTCTTTGTCAAATTAGAACATTTCTCATAAAGTATGACGTTTTTTTTTACTTTATAAGTAATTAATCAGAAATTGATAAGAATTAGGCCCAAAGCATATACTTGAATTGACATGTATCTTCCTTCTTCTATTTTAGACTGAACATAGTAAAGATGTAGTCACTGCAGGTTTATCCTTTTAAATAAAATGAGACGAGCCTCGACAAAAAAAATGCACAAGTTGCGGGGCCCTCTAAATGTATATATTAAAATACTTAAAATTCGGGACAGGCCGTTTAGCGAATTTTACGGCCTTCCCAAAATAACAATACGCTAGTTGCTTTAGGCGCACCTTTAATGATTTAACCTTCTTAAACACGGGTGCACATTGATGTGACCCAAATTCAAATCTCAACGGAGTCGAAATGTGTTAACAACTACGGGTGCATTGATCGTGACGTGGTTCGAGATGCATTTTCACGACGTTGCAATTCTATAAAAATAAATGATAATAATAAAAGTGGTTTAAACTTAATAAAAGCACATAAGTCACAACATGTATTTAAATCAGATATTTAGCCATTATAACAATTTAAGCGACCGTGCTAGAACCACGGGATTCGAGGTGCCTAACACCTTCCCTCGGGTCAACAGAATTCCTTACTTAGAATTTCTGGTTCGCAGACTTCATTTGGAAATGTCGAAAATTTCCTCGATTTGGGATTCAAGATAAACCGGTGACTTGGGACACCAAAAGCCAAACCTTTTCCAAGTGGCGACTCTGTATTAAATAAATAATTCCATTTCGAATATTGCCACTTAAATTGGAAAAACTCCCTCGTGCATTTAACCCTTCGGGGCCGGGCGCGCAAAAAGGAGGTGTGACAGCTCTGGCGACTCTGCTGGGGATGATTAACCCAGAACCACTGGTTCAGGGTTCAAGAATTCGAGCTTAGAATAATTGTTATATTTGGCTTTATTATCTGATCTTTATCACATGTTTTTGCATAACCTGCTAAATGTTGCCTTTTACCGCTTTGATATTATATGAACTGTATATAAACTGTGCCGAAACCCTTCTCTTCTTACCTCCGGGGAGAAGCTCACTGGTCGAGACTCCCTATTCTGTTAGTGTCAATACCTGAAATAAGAAAGAGGTCGGACAAGTTACAAAGCCAGACGATCTCGCGGGTCCCCGGTACGTAGCCCCCTCCTCGACTCGAGTTGTCCGCTCGGGTACACAGTCCAGAACAAATACCCAGGTTACGAACCTAGAATAACTTGACTTCATACCGGATCCCTAGTAGGAACGCTTATCTGCATCATGTCGCATTTGACTTAGGGGACTCAGCACAGGGGTTGGGTCCATCTAGGAAAGGCAACCTGAAATGAAAAGACCACCCTGCTGTATCCTATTTGTTTTGCGCATTTATTTGCCTCGGTTCCGCATGCTGACCGGTTTTGAAAAAAAGAAGAAAAATAGCGGCATAGGGAGATAATTACTTATTTTGGAAAAATAGAACCAATGTCCGAGTAGTGTCGAAACCTCGCCGGAATTTCTTCTAAAATATATATATATATAAAAAGAGATTGTCTTCTAGTTTGATTTTAAAAAAAATATATAAAAATTTTCTTTTTATCATTTTCAAAATCAAAAAAAAGAGAAGTTATTGATTTAAAAGTAAAAAAAAAAACCGAAAATTCATAATTCAAAAAAAATGTTGTTTCTTTTGTAGTACCCCTTTTATAAATTCAGACTAATAGTCCAAATATTTCCTAAAAAAAAATAAAATAATAATAAATATTTTCTTTAGTCTTTATCTCTTTTCAAAAATAATAAAAATACTTATTCTTGATTTCTAGGTTTATTTGATTTTCTCTATTCATGATATGCCCGAACTACGCCGGTTTGATTCTCACCGGATGTGAGATACGTAGGCAACCCTCGTCGGGTTCAACCCCATTTTGCTAAAATAGCCAAAATCAATAAATAAATAAATAAATAAATAAAAAGAGATGTGTCAAATTTTTAAAGAGTCATAAATAAGTCAGGTGACGCTGTTTTGCCATAAATAGCCGAATGATTCCGAAAAGGGACGCCGGAAGGCTGACTTTGCATAAACAGCCACCTTTGGGTCTTGTTTAGCATTTTTGTCCAGTAGACCCACACAGCCTTAAAATCTTCGTCCCCGAAGTGTTTAAAGGCCGTGTTCAAAACTTGATCCCCTCTGTAAAATATTTTGAGTCAAGTCATTTTTGTTAAAATCACCTTAATAAATGTGCAGGATGAGCACGATGCAAAATGAACATTTTTCAATAATGACCAAAATCCCTGTCAAGTTACGACTATGGTGGAATGATCTAGGTGTTGAAGGACAAAATGAGGTCAAGAAATATCTGAAAGGTCTTGTGGGTTTGTTGGAAATCCAGCCTCGGGGAGATATCATAAGAGCTTTGGTTACCTATTGGGACCCGGCGCACAATGTTTTCCATTTCTCTGATTTTGAACTCACCCCGACTTTGGAAGAAATGACCGGATACATCGGGAATACTGAACTTCCCTTGAGGGAAAAATACTTGGTCGCCCCAAGAGTCGTCACGGTACATCGGTTCCTAGATTCATTAAAGATACCTAGAACAGTCCACAACCCGGATCTGGCAGCCGGATTTTGTACTCCATGCTTCATATATGATAGGTACGGTCATGAGGGGGGATTCAATAATCCAATCAACAAACTGTGCAGCAAAGGTGTTCATCAGAAGTGGGACAAACACAGACAGGTAGCTTTCATGATGATGTTCCTGGGCCTTCTGGTATTTCCAAGGAAAGACGGAAATATTGATTTAAAGGTATCCGGGGTCGTCATCACTTTACTCACGCAAAATGACAGTACTCTTGCGCCTATGGTGGTATTTGACATCTTTCGAGCTCTTACAATTTGTAAAGCTGGGGGAAATTTCTTCGAAGGTTGTAACTTGCTCCTACAGATATGGATGACCGAGCACCTCTGCCATCATTCCGAGATTTTGAGCCATGATTCCCCGGAAAAGACCTGCATAGAAGAATCTTATGCGAGAACCAAAGAGATCAGTTTGCCCAAAGGAGTCCTGGCATGGACCTTGTTCTTTCAAGCTCTTACTGCCAGCCAAATACAATGGACGTTGGGATAGTTGCCTGTTGATGAGATCCTATATATGTCTGCAGCTAAAACTCATTTCTTACTGATGGGGCTTAAGAGCATTCAACCTTACGCACCCTGCCGAGTTTTGAGACAGTTCGGAAGATGCCAGACAGTACCTCATGAGGAAGATCTTAGCACTCAAGCAGTTGAGATAAGTCCTAACGGACAATTCCCAGAAGCGAAGATTCGCCAAATTTGGAGTGAGTGTCAATATTTGAAATCAGATACTTGCGTGCGGGATCGAGCCAGAGGAGAGACGGCGCCAGGTTACCTTGCATGGTATAGAAGGGAACTTGAGCATGAAAGGCCAGCTAAGAGACCCCACATCCGGAATTTCACCGAATCATCGCAAAGACAGTGGGATTGGTTAGCGAAGGAAAGAGGCTATTGCGCCGAAATCAGCAAGTTAAAGCAACAAGTGGGAAGCTTGAAATATGAGCACAACATACAAGTTGCTACCAATCTGGGAGAGCGGAACAAGTTAATTCAGGAAAACGAAATGCTCAGAGCCCAGATCAAACAGATAAGGGTGGATGCGGATAAACAACCAAGGCGTCGATCAGACGAGCAGCTGATAAAAAGGCTAAAAAGTGAAATCAGGGAATGGCAAGATGGTCTGGAGAAATCTGAAAACGTCATAGCCGATTTCAGGGCACAATGGGATACAAGAGCAGATAAGCATCGTCGATACCTGAATCAATTGGAAGGCGACCACGAGAAAACTGTTGCTAAAATAAAGAGAGAGATGGCTGCACTTGAGATCAAAACAGTTAATCAGGCCAAGGATTTCCAAATTGAGAGCAGATACTGGTACGACTCAATAGCCCAGATGAAGTTGGAAGTACGGCGACTGAAGCATCAGCATGTACAGGATGCTCAAGTCTTCAAGATATGCAGCGATCAGATAAAACGCCTACTCGTAGAGAAGAAGCAAACCAGAGATAGGATCAAGGCCATTGCCCATGCCATCACCAAACGATGTTTACGATGTGAGAACATGTCCAGCATTACCATCCTCTCGGCAGTAAAGGGTCATGTCAAGCAGACTATGCACGAGCTGGAGCAACTTGAGAGGGATCTCACGCCTAGGACCGCGGTGAGGCCGAACGATGCCCCGCGGACACCAATTTTCAAAACCATAATACACTCATAGGTCAAATCTGTATTTTAGCATCTTCTGTTTGTTTTCCCATCAGGGTGATTTTTAGTCTATTTTGAGTCTAGGTTTATTTTCAAAGTTCGCTTTTTCTTTGGCAAAATGTAGTTTGTAATAGACCATTTCAACAATAAAGAGGTTGCTTCTTTTACGCTCATTTGTGTTTTTCGAACTACGTAATGATCTGATTCACGTAGGCATCGTGATACATAGGCAATCCTCATCGGATCCGGTCGCATTTCTTTTACTGCAAAATAAAAAAAAACATAAAAGAAAAACAAAAAAAAGAGAAAAAAAAGAAGGGGAAAAACTAATAAAAGGAAAAATGCCGGAATGACGCATGCTCTCGTAGCAAACATATAGTAATCCACTTAACTGTATAGGTACATCATGCCCAATGTGAGATTAACTATCTGTTATTTGCTGCAAATTAACCGTGCGTTTGTCGATGAGTATTTCCAGGTTTTTTGGAAAGACGGTTGGTTTGGTGAAAGTCTGGCCTCGCACTCATACTTCACGAGGTCAAAGAGAAGTGTTCAACTACCTGTTGTTAGGACCAGAAGCAGTACTCACACTTACTTCACCAGGTCAAAAGGAAGTGTAGAAATGTCTTCAGAAATTCCATTGCAAACAATCCATGTTTCCGAGGAGAGCTCGATCTCAGCCGTCCTCACACCTGAATCCACAACTGCGGAGGAAAATAGAATCCTATGGCTCCACATGTTGGAAATGCTGGACGATTGGAATAATGGGAAAGAGCCGCCAAGTGTCGTCCCCGGATTCCCTGAATTGTTCTCCAGGTCAAGTGGGACTTCTAATGTCCCCATAAATTATCCTGCTACCCCATTCGGGTACCCAGCCACCTCAGCCTTCTCTGCTGGATCGCCTTCTGAGCCTCATCCCCGAATATCATCCACTTATGCAAGCATGAACATCTTTACTGCATCGCCTTGCCCGATTACGGCACAGCCTACCACGTACAAACCAAGCTTTGACTCATCCTCTTTTACATTCCATGCACCATCGTTCTCAATGGAACCAACTAGGTTCGCTACCAGTACTAATCCTCTACCGCCTCAGTGCGAGCTTGCACCTGGGCAGGATCGGAACCCTAGAATTGCAGAACAAAATGAGATTGCCAAGAGAATGAGAAGCCTTGAACAAAGTTTGAAGAATATGCAAGGGTTGAGCGGACAAAAGAGCGTCTCTTACGCCGACCTGTGCATGTTCCCTCACGTGCACCTGCCAACGGGTTTCAAGACCCCAAAGTTCGAGAAATACGATGGGCACGGTGACCCCATTGCACATCTTAAGAAATATTGCAACCAATTACGGGGAGCCGGCGGAAAAGAAGAACTGCTGATGGCGTATTTTGGGGAAAGTCTAGTAGGGATAGCCTCAGAATGGTATATGGACCAGGAAATGTCCTGATGGCATATATGGGATGATCTCGCCAGAGATTTTGTGAAACAATTCCAGTATAACATCGACATTGCGCCAGACCGAAATTCTCTGTCGAATTTGAAGAAGAAACCTTCAGAAAGCTTCAGAGAATATGCTATTAAGTGGCGCGAACAGGCGTCAAGAGTAAAGCCTCCCATGGATGAAGTGGAAAGGGTCACTACCTTTCTCCAGGCTCAAGAGTCTGACTACTTCCAAAACATGATGTCAGCCATGGTAAGCCATTCGCGGAAGCGATCAAGATTGGAGAGATGGTGGAAAATGGTCTGAAAACAGGTAGGATTCTGAGTCAAGCAGCCATAAGGGCGACCTCCAAGGCTGTCCAAAGCGGGTCCGGAGGAATGACAAGAGGGAAGAAGAAAGAAGAAACAACTATGGCAGCCTCGGAAGCAAGGGGGTATCGTCATCCCAGGCCCCGTTTCCCGGAAAGAACCCCACAACACTATTTCCCCCACTCCAATTTGACATATGCTCATCAACCTTATATGGTCATGAATGCCCAACCTTATGCCCATCCACCACAACAAGCCAACCGAGGCCCAGCTCCACCTCCCAGAAATCAGCCTCCTTACCGCAACCACTATAACCCACAACCCCCGCAGAATAACTTTCGCCCTCAGGAGCCACCTCGACGGCGGACTTTCACGCCTATCGGTGAACAATACTCTACTTTGTTCCCTAAGCTAGTCCAATTGGGTTTCTTGCAACCAATCCCTCAAACAAGGCAAAACCCGACATCACCTTCTTACAAAGCCGGAGTCAGATGCGCCTATCATTCAGGGGCCGAGGGACATGATACAAATGACTGCTGGTCGTTGAAAAGAGTGGTCGAAAATTTGATAGAGCAAGGGAAAATAGTGCTAAGGGACGAGGAGATCCCGAATGTAACTAACAATCCACTAACTGCTCACAATAATGGGCCACTGATCGGAATGATTTGCGAAGACAAAGAATTCGACCCTGATCTGAAAGCCATAATTGCCATTGTCGACACGGGGAAGAGGCCTGAGACAGACCAGAAACCAGAAAAGGGGGAGGAGGCCAAGGCTATAAAGAAAGAACTTGAAAAGAAGGTGGAGAAGAAAGTGGTACCGGTAGGGGATGGAGTTCTTTACATACCACGAGGTCGAGCTGAGAAGATGCAGAACCTCGCAATCAAAAAGACAAAACCTATGTATGTGCCGAAAGGGGGCTATGTGGTCCGGGGGACGATTCAACCACCTCGGCTGAATGAGCCAGTGGTTATCGGACGCGTGCCACAAAAGCCAATGACCAACCCGTCCACAGTGCCGTGGAATTATCAAAAGACTTTGGTAATGTACAAAGGTAAAGAGGTCATGGGAGAACTTCCAGAAAATACTTTCATTGGAAGGTATTCAAACACCCGAGAACTGAACAACGCCACACAAAGGCCCTTCCCGCCAAAGAAGCCCGTAAGTGTTGAAGAAGCGGAAGTGTTCTTCCAACAAATGAAAATGCCGGATTACGAAGTGATAGATCAACTGCGCAAGTACCCCGAGCAAGTGTCCATGCTATCATTATTGATGAGGTCGGCCGAGCATCAAAAGATCTTACTGAAGACCCTGAATGAAGCATATGTGCCAGTTGAAACCTCGGTTGAGCAATTAGAGCGGATGACAGAAAGATTCTTCGCCGTCAACCAAATCTCTTTCAGTAAGAACGATCTACCCCCGGAAGGAGCGGCACATAACAAGGCTTTGCATCTAACAGTTAAATGCGAAGACAATTATGTCAAGCGGGTAATGTTGGATGGAGGCTCAGGCGTTGACATTTGCCCGCTCTCCACGCTACAAAGAATGGAAATTGGGACCGGAAGAATCCGACCCAACAATGTCTGCGTAAGGGCTTTCGACGACATCAAGAGAGATACCATGGGAGAAATAGACCTGTTGTTGGTCATAGGACCAGTCGAATTTCAAGTAACCTTCCAGGTGCTCGACATGGATACATCCTACAATTTTCTCCTTGGCAGACCTTGGATCCATACGGCAGGAGCCGTGCCTTCCACTCTTCACCAGATGGTGAAGTTCGAGTACGAAGACAGAGAGATCGTGGTCCATGGGGAAGATGAGCATGCTATTTATCGGGACCCATCCACCCCATATCTGGAACCGAGAGAAGGGAGCGAACATACGGTCTATCAAGCTTTTGAGATTGTACTGGCAGAGCAGCACGAAGAGGGAATACCCTGCCCCCAGCCTTTCTTGTCTAACGCCTCGGTTATGGTGGCCAAAGAGATGATCCGGCACGGATTTAGGCCAGGGAAGGGGCTTGGACGAACCCTTCAGGGAATAACAGAACCCATTACCTTGCCAGTCACCAAGAAACCTTTTGGACTAGGTTTCAAACCTACTCCAGCCGACGAAGAGTGGGCAAAGAAAAGGAAAAATGAGGGTTGGAAGTTACCTCAACCACTGCCGGATTTATATGCAACTTTCATCAGGCCAAGGTACGCTGAAGAAGAAGATGATGAGGTCTTCACAGCTGAGGAAATCGAGGAGATATGTGGAGCGATGAGAGAGATGCTCTACGAGGTCCACATGGTTCAACCAGGTGAAGGCACAAGCACTGCTGAGATCCTGTATATGGGGCCGAACGCCCAACTTCAAAACTGGGAGGCCACGCCATTCCCGACTAGACGGAAGTCCGGGTAGACATGTCCTGCCACCTTTCCTGTGTCACAAGTTATCTCCAGGACATAACTTGAGCGTTTTCTTCCTTTCAATTGTTGTTTTGAATCCCTAAGTTGTAAACATTGTTGTCTTCCAACTTTCCAAAGAAAAATAAAAAAAATCATCGTTGCTTTCCCATTCTTTCTTTTGTTCTGATTTTTGTTATTTTTCCTTTTGCCTTTCTTTTAAGTTATAATAATGCGGCTTTAAATATGACATGCTTGCGGATTTCACGCCCAGATCACAATGAGTTATTTAACTGCGAATTAATGAACCCAGAACCAGAATATGATGCGGAAGAGGCTTTTAGGGAGATAAAACGAGAGTTGGAATATTTCGAGAACAAACCTAAGCCAAATCTGAATGACACTGAACCGGTAAATTTAGGAACCCCGGAAGAAATCCGGGAGACCAAGATAAGCATTCACACGGACAAGGAAACGCGAGAGGCGATAATTCAACTTCTTTTTGAATTTAAAGACGTGTTTGCTTGGTCATATGATGACATGCCGGGACTAGGTGTTGATCTAGTGGTTCATAAATTGCCGATTCATCCTGATTGTCCTCCAGTTCAACAAAAGCAACGAAAGTTCAAAATTGAGGTCAGTGACAAGATTAAAGAGGAGATCACCAAACAACTGAAAACAGGAGTGATTCGGGTAGTCCAATATACAACATGGCTGGCGAATGTGGTTCCAGTACCAAAAAAGGACAGGAAAACTCGGGTATGTGTAGATTACCGAGATCTGAACAGAGCAAGTCCTAAAGATAATTTCCCGCTGCCCAACATCTACATCCTCGTTGATAATTGTGCCAAACACGAGATACAGTCTTTTGTAGATTGTTATGCTGGGTATCATCAGGTATTGATGGATGAAGAGGACGCCGAGAAAACTGCCTTCACCACGCCTTGGGGCACCTACTGCTACCGGGTCATGCCGTTTGGTTTGAAGAATGCGGGGGCTACTTACATGAGGGCCATGACTGCCATTTTCCATGACGTGATGCATCAGGAAATAGAGGTGTACGTGGACGATGTGATAGTCAAGTCCAGGACGCAGGATAATCACATCCAAGACTTGAGGAAATTCTTCGAGAGATTAAGGAAGTATGACTTGAAGCTAAACCCAGCCAAATGCGCTTTCGGAGTTCCGTCGGGCAAACTTTTGGGCTTCATCGTAAGCAGGAGAGGAATCGAGCTAGATCCAACTAAGATAAAATCCATCAGAGATCTACCTCCCCCGAGAACAAAGAAAGACGTGATGAGTCTGTTGGGCAGGTTGAATTACATCAGTCGGTTTATTGCCCAGCTGACAAGCACGTGTGAGCCCATATTCAAGCTGTTAAGGAAAGATGCAGCGATTAAATGGACCACTGAATGTCAAGAAGCTTTTGATAAAGTCAAAGAATACCTTTCAAATCCCCCGGTCTTGGTCTTTTCTTGTATCTAACAGTCTTGGAGAACTCTTTCGGTTGCGTCCTCGGGCAACACGACGTAACCGGAAAGAAGGAGCAAGCAATCTACTACTTGAGCAAGAAATTCACCGGCTACGAGGCCAAATACACTCTGCTGGAAAGGACATGCTGCGCTCTCACATGGGTTGCTCAAAAGATGAGACATTATCTCCAAGCCCACACTACGTTCCTCATAAGCAGGTTGGATCCTTTGAAGTATATATTTCAGAAACCAATGCCTACTAGGAGACTGGCTAAATGGCAAATCTTGCTTACGGAATTCGACATAGTCTATGTCACTCGCACGGCAATGAAAGCCCAGGCGTTAGCAGATCATTTGGCCGAAAATCCGGTCGATAAGGAATACCAGCCATTGGATATCTACTTTCCAGATGAAGAAGTAAACACCGTAGAAGTGGTCTCGGAGGAAGCTCATGTTTGGAAGATGTTCTTTGATGGAGCCGTGAATGCCAAAGGTGTAGGGATTGGGGCAATTTTGATCTCGCCTTCTGGTCAGCATTATCCCGCCACAGCTGGACTTCGTTTCTTTTGCACAAATAATACAGCTGAGTATGAAGCCTGCATCATGGGCATGCATATGGCAATCGATCAGGATGTCGAAGACTTACTGATTATGGGAGATTATGACCTGATTATCCGGCAAGCCCAAGGCGAATGGGAAACTCGGGATGTCAAACTTATCCCGTACCGACAGCATGTAGAGGACCTCAGCAAGCGCTTTACATCAATAGAGTTCAGGTATATCCCGAGGTGTCACAATGAACTGGCAGATGCACTTGCTACTTTGGCTTCAATGCTACCTTACCCGGGTAACGCCCACGTTGATCCTTTGGAAATCCAAATCAAGGAAAGACACGGTTACTGCAATGTAATAGAGGCGGGATCAAATACGCAGCCTTGGTACCATGACATCAAGAGGTTCCTGAAGACGCAAGAATACCCCGAGCACGCTACTGGAGATCAGAAGAGGACCATTAGGCGACATGCAAGTGGTTTCTTTCTAAGCGGTGAATTGTTATATAAGAGGACCCCGGACCTCAATCTCCTAAGATGTGTCGATATCGAGGAATCGAGAAAGATCATGCACGAAGTACACGCAGGTGTGTGCGGACCTCACATGAACGGGTATGTCTTAGCGAAGAAAATCCTTCGAGCAGGTTATTACTGGATGACCATGGAAAAGGATTGCTTTAGCTTTGTTCGGAAGTGTCATCAGTGTCAGGTGCACAGTGATTTGATTCATGCACCTCCCACGGAGCTGCATCCCATGTCTGCAACTTGGCCATTTGTCGCCTGGGGCATGGACGCCATTGGACCAATCGAACCGAAGGCTTCGAATGGACACATGTTTATACTGGTTGCCATCGATTACTTCACAAAATGGGTAGAAGCTGTCACTCTCAAGTCGGTCACTAAAAAAGCTGTAGTGGAATTTGTACACTCAAATCTTATCTGTCGTTTCGGTATTCCTGCGACTATCATTACAGATAATGCAGCAAACTTGAACAGTCACTTGATGGGAGATGTATGCGAGCAGTTCAAGATAACACATAGGAATTCTACTCCTTATCGGCCGAAAGCCAATGGTGCTGTGGAAGCGGCAAACAAAAACATCAAGAAGATTTTGAGGAAAACGATCCAAAGTTCTCAACAGTGGCATGAGCAGTTACCTTTTGCATTGTTGGGGTATCGCACTACGGTACGCACATCAGTAGGAGCGACTCCTTATCTTTTGGTTTATGAGACCGAGGCTATAATACCGACAGAGGTAGAAATTCCTTCGCTTCGAATCATTGTCGAAGCAGAAATCGAAGACAGCGAGTGGGTCAAGACTCGGTTAGAGCAATTGACTTTGATTGATGAAAAGCGAATGGTCGCGGTTTGTCACAGACAGTTGTACCAACAAAGGATGGCCCGTGCTTACAACAAGAAAGTCCGACCCAGGAATTTCGAAGTAGGTCAGCTGGTACTGAGGCGTATTCTGCCGCATCATGAGGAAGAAAAAGGGAAGTTTGCTCCAAATTGGAAAGGCCCATACATCATAAGGAAGATATTGCCAAGAGGAGCATTGTATTTAGGTGATATCGAAGGGAATGACCCCGACACAGCAGTAAATGCAGATGCAGTCAAGAGATACTACGTCTAAATCATACCCCAGTGGTCCTGACACATTTGAAAATGACGAAGGTCTTATTCCCCACTACTCCCAAACACTACCCAATTCTCTCTACAAACCTTTGAGCCGCTTACAAAAAAAAAAAAAAAAAATTGATATATATATATATATATAAAAAAAAATTGATTGAGGCCTGAACTACGTTTGACTTGATTCCGAAAAAATACATATGCAGCCTCTCCCTGAGGTTCAGTCACACCAACAATAAAATCCCATTCACCCTGAAATTAAAACCGGGGCACGTCGAGCAGTTTGGAAGTTAGTATCATCTGCCTCTCTTTACCAAGCACAAGCTTTCAGATCAATTACCAAAGATAGTGGGAAACCAATAAGCGTCACAAATGGAGACCGGCACACTCTGAATCGAGAAAGAAAAAAAATGATGAGAGAGTCTCGTCGGTGAAAACCTTCGGGCACCACGAGGCGACGGGAGTAGAGAAACCAAAATGAGAGAGCTTGTTTAGTAAAAACTCACAAAGAGTGCTATCAAGCGATGACAGGAAGAGAAATGAGAGAGGTCAGCCAGCGAAAACCCGCAAAGGGCGTTGTTGGCCGAAAAGAATGACTCCACCCCAAGGAGGTCTCGGCAAAGTTCCACCAGTTTGGAATCACAGATCCGTTCTGGTTCGGAGAAACGCAAGTTCATGGAAGGTCAGGCGTCCATTCCAAAAAGCATGTCATGTCATTTAAAGCCAGTGTTATCTTCCTCAGATAAGTCTTTCTCGTCCCGAAAGGGACACTCCCTTCCTGAAATTTGTTTTCTCCTTTCTTTGTTTCTCTTCGAATCCTTTTTTATGTTTTAACCCCAAGTTCAGGATATACCAGAGAGGGCAGGTGGCAGGTTTGTTTTCACGGAATTCCGTTTCATGAAGGAAAACACCCCGTTTCGTTGGTGCGTCTGTCCAAACTTGATAAATCATGATGTTTGTTGGCGTTCGAAGGAGGAAAAAGAGAAATTTCCCCCAGCAAGTCCGCCTTCGGACGAATCCCCACAGAGTATCCTCCTGTACAATCCCCCGCAGAATCTCCCCAATACATAAAAAAAAAAAATCCCCGTTGGAATTTCCTCAGCACATCCCCAGCGAGTCCCTTTGTAAATATTCCCCAACAAGCTTACCCCAACAAACCCTGGAAAACTCGCTTTGAAACAAATACCCAGCATGCCCCATTGTACAAAATCCACACAAAGAATCCACTTTGTAAATATTCCCCACAGAGCATCCTTTTGTACAAATTCCCACAGAATACCTCCAATAAAATCCCCGTTGAGAACCTCCAATCAAAATGGGACAAAAAAAAGAGAGATAAAAGAAAAAGAGCCTTAACGAGGCAAATCATCACAGAATCTGGAAATGCAAGCCTGAGCAGTCTAAAGGGTCCCGACATATGAATAGCGGGACTTCGCGACAGAAATGAAGACGCAACAAAGCAACTGGGAACGATCAAGGTCACCGAACCGACCGTCATTTCCGAACTAACAATTGTTCTTTGTCTGAAAAGTTGAAACAGGTATAATCCAATACAACCATTCAAGAAGCAGGTGTCGCCCAAAGAGGAAGGTACACGGGTACAAGAAATACTTTGGCAATGATGAATTCACTCGAAAGGTAAGTTTCCACGAAACTCCCTTTTATCTTCTACTAAAACAAGAAAATTCAAAAAAAGAGGTCGCTTAGTATTCTCGAACTTTGGCCCCAGCCAGCCAGCATTAGGGTTTTAAACCCTAAACTGAGCTTTTCCATGCAATCAGCATTAGGGTTTTAAACCCTAAACTGAATTTTTCCTTTAGTCAGCATTAAGGTTTTAAACCTTAAACTGAACTTTTTTCCCATTCAGCCAGCATTAGGGGTTTTAACCCTAAACTGAGCTTTTCCATGCAATCAGCATTAGGGTTTTAAACCCTAAACTGAATTTTTCCTTTAGTCAGCATTAGGGTTTTAAACCCTAAACTGAACTTTTTTCCATTCAGCCAGCATTAGGGTTTTAAACCCTAAACTGAGCTTTTCCATGCAATCAGCATTAGGGTTTTAAACCCTAAACTGAATTTTTCCTTTAGTCAGCATTAGGGTTTTAAACCCTAAACTGAACTTTTTTCCATTCAGCCAGCATTAGGGTTTTAAACCCTAAACTGAGCTTTTCCATGCAATCAGCATTAGGGTTTTAAACCCTAAAATGAATTTTCTTTTTAGTCAGCATTAGGGTTTTAAACTCTAAACTGAACTTTTTCCATTTCAGCCAGCATTAGGGTTTTAAACCCTAAACTGAGCTTTTCCATTCAGCTAGCATTAGGGTTTTAAACCCTAAACTGAGCTTTTCTATGCAATCAGTATTAGGGTTTTAAACCCTAAACTGAATTTTCCTTTTAGTCAGCATTAGGGTTTTAAACCCTAAACTGAACTTTTTCCATTCAGCCAGCATTAGGGTTTTAAACCCTAAACTGAGCTTTTCCATGCAATCAGCATTAGGGTTTTAAACCCTAAACTGAATTTTCCCTTTAGTCAGCATTAGGGTTTTAAACCCTAAACTGAACTTTTTCCATTCAGCCAGCATTAGGGTTTTAAACCCTAAACTGAGCTTTTCCATGCAATCAGCATTAGGGTTTTAAACCCTAAACTGAATTTTTCCTTTAGTCAGCATTAGGGTTTTAAACCCTAAACTGAACTTTTTTCCATTCAGCCAGCATTAGGGTTTTAAACCCTAAACTGAGCTTTTCCATGCAATCAACATTAGGGTTTTAAACCCTAAACTGAATTTTTCCTTTAGTCAGCATTAGGGTTTTAAACCCTAAACTGAACTTTTTTCCATTCAGCCAGCATTAGGGTTTTTAACCCTAAACTGAGCTTTTCCATGCAATCAGCATTAGGGTTTTAAACCCTAAACTGAATTTTTCCTTTAGTCAGCATTAGGGTTTTAAAACCTAAACTGAACTTTTTCCATTACGCCAGCATTAGGGTTTTAAACCCTAAACTGAGCTTTTCCATGCAATCAGCATTAGGGTTTTAAACCCTAAACTTAATTTTCCTTTTAGTCAGCATTAGGGTTTTAAACCCTAAACTGAACTTTTTCCCATTCAGCCAGCATTAGGGTTTTTATCCCTAAACTGAGCTTTTCCATGCAATCAGCATTAGGGTTTTAAACCCTAAACTGAATTTTTCCTTTAGTCAGCATTAGGGTTTTAAACCGTAAACTGAACTTTTTCCATTCAGCCAGCATTAGGGTTTTAAACCCTAAACTGAGCTTTTCCATGCAATCAGCATTAGGGTTTTAAACCATAAACTGAATTTTCCTTTTAGTCAGCATTAGGGTTTTAAACCCTAAACTGAACTTTTTTCCATTCAGCCAGCATTAGGGTTTTTAACCCTAAACTGAGATTTTCCATGCAATCAGCATTAGGGTTTTAAACCCTAAACTGAATTTTCCTTTTAGTCAGCATTAGTGCTTTAAACCCTAAACTGAACTTTTTCCATTCAGCCAGCATTAGGGTTTTAAACCCTAAACTGAGCTTTTCCATGCAATCAGCATTAGGGTTTTAAACCCTAAACTGAGCTTTTCCATGCAATCAGCATTAGGGTTTTAAACCCTAAACTGAATTTTTCCTTTAGTCAGCATTAGGGTTTTAAACCCTAAACTGAACTTTTCCTTTAGTCAGCATTAGGGTTTTAAACCCTAAACTGAACTCTTTCATTCAGCCAGCATTAGGGTTTTAAACCCTAAACTGAGCTTTTCCATGCAATCAGCATTAGGGTTTTAAACCCTAAACTGAACTTTTTCCATTCAGCCAGCATTAGGGTTTTAAACCCTAAACTGAGCTTTTCCATGCAATCAGCATTAGGGTTTTAAACCCTAAACTGAATTTTCCTTTTAGTCAGCATTAGGGTTTTAAACCCTAAACTGAACTTTTTCCATTCAGCCAGCATTAGGGTTTTAAACCCTAAACTGAGCTTTTCCATGCAATCAGCATTAGGGTTTTAAACCCTAAACTGAATTTTCCTTTTAGTCAGCATTAGGGTTTTAAACCCTAAACTGAACTTTTTCCATTCAGCCAGCATTAGGGTTTTAAACCCTAAACTGAGCTTTTCCATGCAATCAGCATTAGGGTTTTAAACCCTAAACTGAATTTTCCTTTTAGTCAGCATTAGGGTTCTAAACCCTAAACTGAACTTTTTCCATTTCAGCCAGCATTAGGGTTTTAAACCCTAAACTGAGCTTTTCCATTCAGCCAGCATTAGGGTTTTAAACCCTAAACTGAGCTTTTCCATGCAATCAGCATTAGGGTTTTAAACCCTAAACTGAATTTTTCCTTTCAGTCAGCATTAGTGTTTTAAACCCTAAACTGAACTTTTCAGCCAGTCAGCATTAGGGATTTAAACCCTAAACTGAACTTTTTTCCTTTAGTCAGCATTAGGGTTTTAAACCCTAAACTGAACTTTTCCTTTAGTCAGCATTAGGGCCCCAACCCTAAACTGAACTTTTCCCCAGTTGGTCAGTATTAGAGTTTCAACTCTAAAATTGAACTTCTCCCCAGCTAGTCGGTATTAGGGCTCCAACCCTGAATTAGGCATTCATATCTTATTTCATCAATTTTATGAACTTCTTGGCGAATAATTCACGAAATTTTCCTAGTGAAACTGGGGAAAAAAATTTCGTTCGTTTGTTTTTCCCGCGGGTCTAACCTCGAGCCACACGGATCGAAATGACCCACGAGATGAGTCTCAACTCAGAATCTAAGAAGAAAAAGACAAAAATAAGATGTCCCGAGATATTCGGAAAGGCGAGAGGCGGATCGTTCAAAGGTTTGATCAAGGTCCTGAGTTCTACCAACCCCGCCCTATTCAGTATCGTAGAAATAAATAGGCGCCTGCAACTTGCAAGCATCAAGATTCAGATCGGAGTCTACAAGCAGAATCAGCTAAGACCCAAGATCAAGTCGCAAAAGAATCATAGATAGGAATCTTGTAACTAGCAGTTGACATGCATATAAGTGTTTAGTTCAGTTTCAATTTTTCTTTGGTTGTAATAAGGCGGTCAGTGACGTAGTAGTGACAACAACAACAGCAGTAACAGCAAGCATTGCAATCCCATGGTAGTCCCAGCTGTCAAAATTTTCCCGAACTATATTGACCTGATTCCTGTTTAGCCCGGGATATGTAGGAAATCTTTGAAGCAAGATTCGGTCAGATCTTTCAAAAACATGCTTCGCACGGAGTAGTCCATAGGCAAAAATCGCTCATACACGCTCACTTTATCTTTGCACGAAAACTCTTCGTGTTTCCGAACAAAGAGGGGCAGCTGTGAGCACGTGATTTTTGTTTCGCGCGACAATCGCTCCAAAAGAAATAAAAAATAATAACAATTGGTCCTGCTGTACAATTTTTGGATTTTTACATGGCACTTTGTTAATTATTTACGATTTTTGCCCATTTTATTTTATTAAAACAAAATACAAAAAATGTATGTGTCATGCGTAATTTGAACCATAATCCGGTTGTTAAATAGAAAATCATAAATAGGCATCTTGGTCCGTGATTTTTGTTTTGTTTGATTTTACCTGTTTTGAAATATTTTAATGTGTGTGCAAATAATTGTATTAAGTGTTTATTTAATTTTAATTTGATTTACTTAGGTTTGTTTTTTAAAATAAAGAAGAGAATAAAATAATAAAAAAAAAATCTTTTTTCCGGACTTGGGCCAATTTTGAACAAATTGGCCCAAACAAACTAAGCCCAAAACCCAGGCCTGCCCGGTCCGTGAGCAGCCTACTCTGAGAACATACAAACGACGACGTTTTAATCCAGGCTGATCTGAGCCGTTGATCTCTGAAAGATCAACGGCCAAGATCTCTCACCCCGAACCCACTAACAGACCCGACCCGTCTCACCCGGACCGACCCCAACCCTTTACCCTTGAAATGACGTTGTTCCCTGTTAGTCGAAGGATCCTGGCCCTTCATCACATCTCATCCAACGGCCAGGATCCACCTACCCACTAACTATATAAGCTCGTAACCTTACCCTGCCCCCCCCCTATCCGAACCCCAGCCTTCATCGTCTTCACAAGAACCCCAAACCCTAGAGCCGCCTTTGTACCCCTTCACCATGAAAGCCGGCGGCATGAACGCCGATGACCTTCACCTTAACACCCTAAAACCACCTTGACACCCTGAACATGGATCTGTAGTCCGTTTAGTTCGAATCATCCTCTAGGTCCTCGAATCTTCATTTGAAGATTCGAGCAAAACTCGATCTACACCGATCTGCCTTAGATTCATACCAGACAACCCTCGGACCCCCCTCGTGACCATACCATGTTTGGTTTGGTCCGAATCTAACCCTGGAATCCCAAGTTCCAAATCTACCTTCCACAAAACCTAAAAACCCCAAGCCTGGTCCGTACCTGTTAAGCCAAGAGGTTAGGGCCTAATGGACCTTAATCGAAGTGTTTCTCATCTGAGAAACACTTCGATTAAAGTCTGTTCAGCCTTAAGAAAGGTCTGTTCGAATCCAAGTCAAGATTTTTTGATTTTTTGGGTTTTAAGGTGAGTTTGCTTTCTTTTCTTTATTTGTTTTAGTCCATGTGATTGTTCTAAAAGCTGTTCATGTTTGGTGAAATCTGTTGTTTTGAGTTTTATTAACTGTGTCCTATCCACCTTGCCCGAGCCTTTGTGTTTGATTGTTTCTTTCTTCTACTTGTTACTGATAATGTGTATATGTGTATGTGTTGTGCGAATAATTGAGCTTCAAATTTGAACTGATTAGCTGACTCCTCGAGTACAATTCTGCTTAGTCAGTATAATTCAAATCATGTGCTTGATACTTTTAAATGTCTGATTTTGGCTACGATTGTACCTGTTATGATTAATATAGTCGAGTCGACATATGTCGTCAATTAGTTTTAACTATCTGAACAATAACAAATTGACCTGCTGCAGTTAAACATTGCCTGAATCAATTAAGAAATGAGTCTAGTGCTTATAATTGTTAATTTGAATCAAAAATGTAAAATCAATGTTTTGTTTAGTTACAGTTTTGAAATTGGAGGGCATGTGCACTTGTGCACAACATGTGCATTTGTGAACAGCCTGTGCCCTGCCTAAGGGCTTTTTGAATTAAATAGTTTGACAGCATATGCTGTCAGACTACATCCTGCTGCCCACACCCTACTTTAGTTTCAGAAATAATAAACATTACTAAAGGTAAGCCTGCCAAGGGAATATCATGGGGTTTTGTTTATACTTAATTAGCTAAGTGGAAACTGAAAAGGGGCAGCACATGGGAGGGTATTCTGATGGTCTAAACAGGCTGTTAAAGGGATGACTTTAGGCTTATAAAAGAGGAGGACTTCCATCAGTTTTAGATAGAGAGGTAGGAGGGAGGACATTTGATTAGAGAGACAGACATAGGGGATTAAGACTGAATCATTGAGGGCTGAAGTTCTGAGAAATAAAGACACACACAGAGACAGACATTGATAAGAACAGAGTGAATTGAGAGGGAACACTTTTAGAAGAGTGAAGTTCTGAAAACAGAAAACTGGAAAAGAACTTTGTCTGATTAACTCAGACAGACAAAACTAGAAATTGCATTCTTCTCTGCTGTCTTGATTTCACTAGCCTTGATCTGTTTGTTCAACACTGATTTCTTCTAAATCCTATTGAGTCTGCTGGTTGTCTGTTGGTTTACTCTGGAACTTGGTCTAGTTGTTTTCTTAATTCTACTTGCCTCGTTTGTTGTTGTTGCTGTTGTTCTGCTTTCTGCTGCTGCTGACCCCTTTAATTCCACTTGTTCTTTGCATTTCAGTATTCAGTATTCAGGTACACATTTCAAGTCCCATGTTGGTGTAAACTGTAATAGTTCGAAAGCATGAAATGAAAGGAGTTCGAAGAAGTTTAAATGTCTGTTTGTAATGCTCATGGTCTATTGATTTCTTTGTATAAATTGATTAGTGTGTGATTCAATAGCAAAAAAAAAATCTAGTTAGTTAATACTTAACTGCGTTTTAGCCTCTTGTATCTTAGTTTATAGTTGTTTGTTGATATGAGTTAAGTAATGGTACAGTACGTAGAATGTACAAATATTTGACATAGTGACTGACCGGATTCCTGTTTAGCTATAATGATATGCATAGGATAGAATACTTCCACCTTACACAATGATGTTCTGTTTTATTTTAGTTTCTTTCATCAGGACCCGCTAGGCAGTATATAGGAGCACGTTCGAACCCCCAGTGGTAATAATGCCTAGTGGGTTAATTCCCTTAATCTAGCCTAAATGAGTCTAGTTTGAATTCAATTCAAGAGATATTTTGGATATAAGCATAGCATTTTGTCATGTAATTTCTTTGTCAAATTAGAACATTTTTCATAAAGTATGACGTTTTTTTTTACTTTATAAGTAATTAATCAGAAATTGATAAGAATTAGGCCCAAAGCATATACTTGAATTGACATGTATCTTCCTTCTTCTATTTTAGACTGAACATAGTAAAGATGTAGTCACTGCAGGTTTATCCTTTTAAATAAAATGAGACGAGCCTCGACAAAAAAAATGCACAAGCTGCGGGGCCCTCTAAATGTATATATTAAAATACTTAGAATTCGGGACAGGCCGTTTAGCGAATTTTACGGCCTTCCCAAAATAACAATACGCTAGTTGCTTTAGGCGCGCCTTTAATGATTTAACCTTCTTAAACACGGGTGCACATTGATGTGACCCAAATTCAAATCTCAACGGAGTCGAAATGTGTTAACAACTACGGGTGCATTGATCGTGACGTGGTTCGAGATGCATTTTCATGACGTTGCAATTCTATAAAAATAAATGATAATAATAAAAGTGGTTTAAACTTAATAAAAGCACATAAGTCACAACATGTATTTAAATCAGATATTTAGCCATTATAACAATTTAAGCGACCGTGCTAGAACCACGGGATTCAAGGGTGCCTAACACCTTCCCTCGGGTCAACAGAATTCCTTACTTAGAATTTCTGGTTCGCAGACTTCATTTGGAAAAGTCGAAAATTTCCTCGATTTAGGATTCAAGATAAACCGGTGACTTGGGACACCAAAAGCCAAACCTTTCCCAAGTGGCGACTCTGAATTAAATAAATAATTCCATTTCGAATATTGTCACTTAAATTGGAAAAACTCCCTCGCGCATTTAACCCTTCGGGGCAGGGTGCGCAAAAAGGAGGTGTGACATGAACTGCAATCGAATAAGCCTGGACCAAGCTCTTTTGAGATCTAGCCTCGAGACCATAATAATCGAGCACGTAAAAGCCATGGGAGGTGGATATAGGTCTCCGATGACTTTGGGAACGATAGATTTGGGGAGGTATTAGGGTTGTAGTTAATGGCGGCGGCTAGGGTTTAAGAGGATTTGAGAGAGAGTTGACAGAGAAGGTGTCACGACCCGATTCCCGAACCCGGTCATGATGGCGCCTCTCGTGAAGACAAGGCCAGCCAGACCAAAACGGAACTCCTCTTTTAAATAGTTAATTATCATAAATAGCAATAAAACATAATATAATATCCATAAATTGCGGAATTTAACGATAACAATAGTAGAAACCATCCCAACACAGCTCAAACCGGGGTGTCACAAGTTATGAGCAACTAAGAAATTTGGATACAAGTCTACTGAACACTAAATCTGATACAATAGTTCTAAGAACATGAAAAATGATAAGATAAGGGAGGCACGGGGTTGCGGACGCCAACAACTACCTCGTAGTCTCTGAATCACTGCCTGGACTGGGAGGATCAACACTAAGGAGCGAACTATACTGCTTGAATATGCACACATGGTGCAGGGAGTAATGTGAGTACTCCGACTCGTGGCATCATCACTCGGCACTCGGCCTCACATCACTCAAGCCACCTCGTGGCATATAAAGTATCTCAGGACCTCAGCCTCATATCACTCAGCATATCCTCACATATGGCCCTCGGCCTCACTCAGTCCGAAAATCATCACAAGCCCCTCGGGCATTAGTAAAACAGTAGTTCTCAGCCCAAAACATCATTTAGAAATATCATTTAAGTTTCAAATATGAGTAACAGTGGCTGAGTTTGTAAATCAGTAAATATCAATAGGACTGAGTTTAGGTAATAAGTCAAAACAGTAAGGAAATAGTAATAAAAAATCCCCGGAGGGTTCAAATAGTTGGCACGAAGCCCAAATATGGCAATCATCCCAAATCATGATAGTAACAAACAAGTTTCAGTCAAATACGTGGTAAAAGCATCAACCGGGACGGACCAAGTCACAATCCCCAATAGTAAACGACCCCACACTTATCATCAAGCGCGTGTCTTACCTCAATATAGCACTACGATATGCAATCCGTGGTTTCAAATCCTCAGGACATCTTTTACGATCATTACTCACCTCGAGCCGGCTACAACTCTAGCTCGCGACGCCTTTGCCCCTCGAATCGGCCTTCACGCGCGTCGAATCTATCCAAAATCAGAATGAATACGTCACAATATGTTAAGGGAACAAAACCCAAGCGAAAACAATCGAAAAATATCAAAAATCCTGAAATTACTAAAGCCCGAGTTTCAGTCAAATGCGTGGTAAAATCATCAACCGGAACGGACCAAGTCAAAATCCCCAATAGTAAACGACCCCACGCTCATCATTAAGTGTGTGTCTTACCTCAATATAGCACTACGATATGCAATCTGTGGTTTCAAATCCTTAAGACATCTTTTACGATCATTACTCACCTCGAGCCGGCTACAACTCTAGCTCGCGAAGCCTTTGCCCCTCGAATCGGCCTCCACGCGCGTCGAATCTATCCAAAATCAGAACGAATACGTCACAATATGTTAAGGGAACAAAACCCAAGTGAAAACAATTGAAAAATATCAAAAATCCCGAAATTACTAAAACCCGAGCTCCGGTCCCACTTCTCGAAACTCCGAAATTTTCACATCGTTAGATTCCTTATCACCCCACGAGTTCATACATAAAAAAAGTTCTCAATTCCGACCTAAAATGGTCCCTCAAATCCCAATTCAAAAAATACCAAGCCCTAGTTCTTCCAATTTTTTGCTTAAATTCCATGAATTTATAGGTTAATTTCACAATAGAATCACGTTTTATGTTCATAAAACATACCTCCAATCAATTCTCCTTGAATCCCTCTTCAATCTCCCTCAAATAGCTCTCAAAATGATCAACTATGGTGGAAAAATGGCTCAAAATCGCGGATGAAATGTTTTTATAACTTTTTGCCCAGCTCTGTGATTCCTTCATCGCGTTCGCAACCTCAGTTTCGCGAACGCGAAGCACATTGTTAAATTTGGCAAAATTAACCTTACACAAACGCGATGCTTCTTCCTCCTATACCTTCACGAATGCGAGATTCTAGCTGTGAACGCGAAGCACAAGGACAGAGCCCTCCGCGAACGCGATTCCCCAAACGTGAATGCGAAGGCCAAACTCAGGCCAGCCCAAAATCCTTCTATGCGCACGCGACAGTACTCCTCGCGGACGCGATGCACCAAGCTCACTCCCCTTCGTGAACGCGAAGGCCAATTTCACACCTTTCTCCTCTTACTCTTCGCGAACGCGAGGACCTTTATGCGAACGCGAAGAGATAAATTGCTGCAACTGCTGAGATCAATTTCTGCAACTTTCCAAACTCAAAAGTGGTCTGATTGACCACCCGAAACTCACCCGAGGCCTCCGGGACCTCAACCAAAAGCACCAACACATCCTAAAACCTCATTCAAACTTGCTCCAATCATCAAAACACCTCAAACAACATCAAATTACTCAAAACTCATCGAATTCAAGCCTATGTTTTCTAAAAACTTCTGAAATATGCTCTCGATCAAAAACCTTACCAACCCACATCCGAATGACCTGAAATTTTGCACACACATCACAAATGACATAACAAAGCTATTGCAACTCTCGGAATTCCATTCCAACCCTTGGATCAAAATCTCACCTACCAACCGGAAATCGCCAAAATACTAAGTTCGCCAATTCAAGCCTAATTCTACACCGAACCTCCAAAACCAATTCCGATCACACTCCTAAGTCATAAATCACCTCCCAAAGCTAACCGAACCATCAGAACTCACATCCGAGCTCTCTAACACATAAGTCAACATCTAGTTGACTTTTCCAACTTAAACCTTCTTAAAAGAGACTAAGTGTCTCATTTCTTACCAAATCCACTCCGAACGAAACTAATCAACTCGATCATATAAAACACGTATAATGAAGCATAATAAAGTAGAAATGGGGGAAACGGAGCAGTAATTCATGAGACGACCGGCCGGGTCGTCACATCCTCCCTAACTTAAACAAACGTTCGTCCTCGAACGAGTCAAGAAACATACCTGAAGCCTCAAATAGGTGAGGATATCTGCTTTGCATATCCTGCTCGATCTCCCAGGTAGCCTCCTCTATGGGATGACCTTTCCACTGCACTTTCACTGAAGCTATATCCTTAGACCTCAACTTCTAAACCTGACGACCCAAAATAGCTACTGGCTCCACATCATATGTCAAGTCATTATCCAACTGAACCAAGCTGAAGTCCAAAACATGAGACGGATCTCCAATATACTTCCGGAGCATAGAAATATGAAATACCGGATGCACGCTAGACAAGCTGGGTGGTAAAGCAAGATCATAAGCCACCTCCCCAATCCTCCGAAGCACCTCAAAAGGCCCAATGAGCTGCGAACTCAACTTCCCTTTCTTTCCAAATCTTATAACACCCTTCATGGGCGAAAACTTCAGCAAGACCTTCTCACTAACCATGTAGGGCACATCTCGGACCTTCTGGTCCGCACAACTCTTCTATCGCGACTGCGCTGTACGAAGCCTCTCCTGAATCACCTTCACCTTCTCTTAGGCATCCTGAACCAAATCTGTCCCCAATAACCTAGCCTTACCGGGCTTGAACCAATCAACTGGAGACCTACACCGCCTCCCATACAAAGCATCATATGGAGCCATCCGAACACTTGATTGGTAGTTGTTGTTGTAAGTAAACTCTGTAAGCGATAAAAACGATCCCATGAACCTCCGAAATCAATAACACAAGCACGCAACATATCCTCCAATATCTAAATAGTACGCTTGGACTGTCCGTCCATCTGAGGATGAAAAACTGTGCTCAACTCCACCTGAGTACCCAACTCTCGCTGAACAGACTTCTAGAACTGGGAAGTAAACTGAGTACCTCTATCTGAGATGATGGAAACCGGAACACCATGCAACCGAACAATCTCCCGAATATATATCTCTGCTAACCGCTCTGAAGAATAAGTAGTACACACAGAAATGAAGTGCGTGTACTTGGTTAGCCGATCCACAATCACCCAAATAGCATCAAACTTCTTCAAAGTCCAAGGAAGTCCAACAACAAGTCCATAGTGACTCTCTCTCACTTCCACTCGGGAATAACCATTTGCTGAAGCAAACTGCCCAGTCTCTGATGCTCATATTCCACCTGTTGACAATTGAGACATCGAGCTACAAATCCCACAATATCTTTCTTCATTCTTCTCCACCAATAGTGCTGCCTCAAATTCTGATACATCTTTGCGGCACCCGGATGAATAGAATACCGCGAGCTATGGGCCTCCTCCAGAATCAACTCTCTAAGCCCATCTACATTGGGCACACAGATCCGGCCCTGCATCCTCAACACACCATCATCACTGATGGTCACATCTCTAGCATCATCATGCTGAACCCTGTCCTTAAGCAAATCAGTGAAGAATTCAAATGGAATCCCTTTTAAAACAAGTAAAACAGGTAATTTAACATGTAAATAACAAGTATAAATCTGCCCATCAGGCATAGTATCAATCACTCAGAACAGTATCAGCCCCTCGAGCTCACTCTCAGTATAGTATTATCCCCTCGGGCTCAGTATCAATCACTCAAAACGATATCAGCCCCTCAGGCTCACTCTTAGATCATAAAGGGTACCCGTGCTCGCTGTGGGTGAGCAGACTCCGGAGGGACCCCTTACGGCCCAAGCGCTATATCAAGCCACCTCGTGGCATCATCACTTAGCACTCGGCCTCACATCACTCAAGCCACCTCGTGGCATATAAAGTATCTCGGGCCCTCGGCCTCATATCACTCAGCATATCCTCACATATGGCCCTCGGCCTCATATCACTCAGCATATCCTCACATATGTCCCTCGGCCTCAATCAATCTAAAAATCATCACAAGCCCCTCGGGCATTAGTAAAACAGTAGTTCTCAGCCCAAAATATCATTTAGAAATATCATTTCATTTTCAAATATGAGTAACAGTGGCTGAGTTTGTAAATCAGTAAATATCAACAGGACTGAGTTCAGGTAATAAGTCAAAATAGTGAAGAAATAGTGATAAAAAATCCTCAGAGGGTTCAAATAGTTGGCACGAAGCCCAAATATGGCAATCATCCCAAATCATGATGGTAACAAACAAGTTTCAGTCAAATATGCGGTAAAATCATCAACCGGGATGGACTAAGTCACAATCCCCAATAGTAAACGACCCTACGCTCATCATCAAGCACGTGTCTCACCTCAATATGGCACTATGATGTGCAATCCGGGGTTTCAAACCCTCAGGACTTCATTTACAATCATTACTCACCTCGAGCCGACTACAACTCCAGCTCGTGATGCCTTTGCCCCTCGAATCGGCCTCCATGTGTGTCCAATGTATCCAAAATCAGAACGAATACGTCACAATATGCTAAGGGGACAAAACCCAAGCGAAAACAATCGAAAAATATCAAAAATCCCGAAATTAGTAAAACCCGAGCTCCAGACCCACTTCTCGAAACTACAAAATTTTCGCATCATTAGATTCCTTATCACCCCACGAGTTCATACATACCAAAAGTTTTCAATTTTTGACCTATAATGGTCCCTCAAATCCTAATTCAAAAGTTCAAAATCCCAAGACCTAGTTCTTCCAATTTTTTGCTTAAATTCCATGAATTTCTACGTTAATTTCACAATAGAATCGCGTTTTTGGTTCATAAAACTTACCTTCAATCAATCCTCCTTTAATCTCCCTCAAAGAGCTCTCAAAATGACCAACTCTGGTGGAAAAATGGCTCAAAAGCACGGATGAAATGTTTTTCTAACTTTCTTCCTAGCTCTGTGATTCCTTCATCGCGTTCGCAACCTCAGCCTCGCGAACGCGAAGCACATTTTTAAATTTGTCAAAATTAACCTTACGCAAACGCGACTCACCCTACGCGAACGCGATGCTTCTTCCTCCTATACCTTCGCGAACGCGAGATTCTAGCCACGAACGTGAAGCACAAGGCCAGAGCCCTCCGCGAATGCGATTCCCCAAACGCGAACATGAAGGCCAAACTCATTCCAGCCCAAAATCCTTCGATGCGCACGCGACAGTACCCCTCACGAACGCGATGCACCAAGATCACTCCCCTTCGCGAACGTGAAGGCCAATTTCACACCTTCCTCCTCTTACTCTTCGCAAACGCGAGGACCTTTATGCGAACGTGAAGAGATAAATTGTTGCAACTGCTGAGATCAATTTCTACAACTTTTCAAACTCAAAAGTGGTCCGATTGACCACCCGAAACTCACCCGAGGCCACCGGGACCTCAACCAAAAGCACCAACACATCCTAAAACCGCATCCAAACTTGCTCCAATCATCAAAACACCTCAAACAACATCAAATTACCCAAAACTCATTGAATTCAAGCCTAAGTTTTCTAAAAACACCCGAAATATGCTCTCGATCAAAAACCCAACCAAACCACGTCCGAATGACCTGAAATTTTGTACACACATCACAAATGACATAACGAAGCTACTGCAACTCTCGGAATTCCATTCCGACAAAATCTCACCTACCAACCGAAAATCGCCAAAATACTAACTTCGCCAATTCAAGCCTAATTCTACACCGCACCTCCAAAACCAATTCCGATCACACTCCTAAGTCATAAATCACCTCCCGAAGCTAACCGAACCATCGTAACTCACATCCGAGATCTCTAACATATCGGTCAACATCCATTTGACTTTTCCAACTTAAACCTTCTTAAAAGAGACTAAGTGTCTTATTTCTTACCAATTCCACTCCGAACGTAAACTAATCAACTCGATCATATAAAACACGGATAACGAAGCATAATAAAATAGAAATGGAGAAAACAGAGCGGTAATTCATGAGACGACTAGCCGGGTCGTCATAGAAGGGTATTCAGTGGCGGTGGAATTGGAAATGAGGCTAGTGTTTGGGGTCATTTGAATTAAAAAGGCAAGGATGGTTGTTGGCCATTGATCTGAATGATCAACGGCCTAGATCAAAACGGGCGAGTGGGCGGGTTATGAAGATGGGTTTGGGTCGGATTATATCGGAATTGGGTCGGGGGTTCAAATGGTTTCAATTGAGTTCAATTGGGGTCAGAATTGGGCTATAATCGAAATGAAATTGGGCTCACATTTAAATAGCCAATTTTCCCTATTTAATTTACAAAAAATAATAAATCAATTTTTGGAAATAAATTAAAGGTACCAAAATAATTTATAGCACATAATTAACTATTTAAAAAATACCAAACCTAATTTTTATGAATATAAATGTAAATAATCTTAAAAGAGGCTAATGTTGTAATTATATACAATTTAACTTTAAAAATACTAAATGCCTTTGTAAAAATATGCAAAAATTATATTACCTATATTTTAGTATAAATATGAGAATCCAATAAATGAATCACCAAAATGATAATTTTGGGAATAATTATTGGGTTTTTATGAATAAAATAGGGCAATAAATCGATTTAAAAAATTTTAAAGGAAAAATAATAAAACAATTGGACATACTTATATATGCATACATATGCTATTTTGAAAGTATTTTTCATATTAAAATATACAGGGAAAAATTGGATATCAACAACTGCCCCTTTTTACCCGGGAAGGATGAAAGAGTTATCGGGTAAAGATATGATGGCCAATTTTGACCGAACGAAATGGTTCGAGGAGGTTTAGGCCATGCCCTGGCTTCCAAACTTCGTACATATCCCTGGTCTTACAAGAATCAGGTCATATGTAGTTTCGCATCCGTTGGCGTAGTACGCCGATGGAGACTTTTCATGAACGGACGCAATATCTAGGGTCGGGTGTGTGGTAGGTTTGTGGAAATGTTTAGGTTTGATATGGCTGCAGGAATTGGAGCAGAACCGCTCCTGTCAATATGGTCGTTGCTTTCCGGTTTACCTGCGAATAAGCAACACAAGCATATATTGTGCATAAATTTAAGCATGATGCAATTTCCCGTCGGACCATGAGGATTGTCTTCGGACGGTTAGAATGACGTCCTTAGACCATGATGTCCTGGGCCATGAAGTGTGTAATAAAGGATTCGCGGTCCATGAAATGATGCTCTCGGGCTATGAGAATGATGCCTCCAAACCATGATGCCTTTGAATAATGATATGCAAAAGATTAAAAGGGGTCCTCAGGCCATGACATGGCGTTCTCGGGCTATGAAAATGGTGCCTCCGAACAATAATGACTTTAGATAATTTGGCGATCTTTCAGCCCATGAGATGCAGTAGGTGGCGATCTTTTAGCCATGCAAATGTAGAGGTGGCGATCTTTCAGCCATGCAAATGTAGAGGTGGCGATCTTTTAGACCATGCAAATGAATAGGCGGCGATCTTTAAGCCATGCAAATGAAGAGGTGGCGATCTTTCAGCCATACAAATGTATAGGTGGCGATCTTTCAGCCATAAAAATGTAGAGATGGCAATCTTTCAGCCATGCAAATGTAGAGATGGCGATCTTTCAGCCATGCAGAATGAAAAGGTGGCGAGCTTTCATCCATGCAAATGTAGAGGTGGTGATCTTTCAGCCATGAATGTAGAGGTGGCGATCTTTCAGCCATGCAAAATGAAGATAAGGAGGCGATCTTTCACCCTTGCAAATGTAGAGGTGGTGATTATTCAGCCATGCAAAATGAAGATAAGGAAGCAATCTTTCAGCCATGCAAATGTAGATGGAGATAGTGTTTAGTCTCAGAAGGCAGAATGGTAGCCTTATGCAATGCAGAAAATGTAGATGGAGATGGCGTTTAGTCTCGGAAGGCAGAATGGTAGCCTTATGCAAGAAATAAAGTAGCAAACGGTAACAGAGATTTCTTAGCAGATAGTAGGTTGCGATATTGTGACTGTTGGGGATATTGTGCCACACGGAATATCATCGACTTGCGTGGATAGCAAATGTTGATAAGTGGAATAATTATGAGAATTGTGTTCCTGAACAATGTTTGTCTCGTGAGTGTATAGCATGTCTGATGCTTTCGTAATCTAAGTGTCTGCATCCAAAGAAAAGCAATGAGTTTTGTAAAAGGAGGAGGTTAGTTCGTATCCTTGTTGGCTCTGCTTGATCTGCTCGGCTTTGATCTAGTGATATTGTATGTATCATTGGGGTAGCATTGCTAAACAGGGCAACTTCAGTAATAAACATGTATGATTTTGTAAAATATGACATAAGTATATAATTAAGATAGTTTTTTAGATGAACCGACGACTGTGACATGGTTCGAGACATTGTAACCTCTCTTGCTACGGAATTTTAAGGGTCCTCCTCAAAATTATGCCCTAGTTTTATGGGTTGATGTTTCTGACTGTTGCTCGTGCGGCGATCGGCTGAAATAACTTCGGAATTTTGAGGGTCCTCCTCAAAATTCTGCCTCGGTTTCCAATTTTAGGGGGAAATGAAAATTTTATTGAGTTGTGACCGAACCCATAGGGCTGCCTACGTATCCCCTCTTAAACGGGAATTAGGTCAGGCGTAGTTCAGTTTACATCATATAAGGGAAGCATAAATATTACACATAGTAACGCTTGACTGCATCTGAGTTGATAGGTTTAGGTCAGACTTCTCCGTCCATTTCTACAAGTATAAGGGATCCTCATGTCAGAACCCGATGAACCATGTATGGACCCTTCCAGTTGGGAGAGAATTTCCCTTTGGCTTCATCTTGATGCGGAAAAATTTTCTTTACCGCCAGCTACCCTGGTGTGAACTGTCTCAGCTTGACTCTTTTGTTAAAGGCTCTGGACATTTTGTTCTGATAGAGTTTACCATGGCAAACTGTGTTCATTCTCTTTCCGTCTATAAGGGCTAGTTGCTCATAACGACTTTTCACCCAGTCTGCATCGTCGAGCTCAGCTTCTTATATGATCCTTAAGGAGAGAATTTCTACTTCGGTGGGAATTACGGCTTCTGTACCATAAACCAGCATATAGGGGTTGCCCCGGTTGATGTGCGGACTGTGGTGCGATACCCCAATAAAGCAAATGATAATTTCTCATGCCACTGTTTATGCTTCTCTACTATTTTCCTCAATATCTTCCTGATATTCTTGTTGGCGGCTTCTACAGCTTTATTCATCTGAGGCCTATAGGTTGTAGAATTCTTGTGTTTGATCTTGAAAGTTCCACACATAGATTTCATCAAGTCACTGTTAAAGTTGGAGCCATTATTAGTAATAATTGACTCTGGAATCCCGAATCGGCAAACAATGCGGTCGTAGACAAAGTCTGCCACGGCTTTCTTGATTACTGCTCTGAAAGATGTTGCTTTGGCCGATTTGGTGAAATAGTCGATTGCCACTAAGATAAATCTGTGTCCATTGGAAGCGACGGGCTCGATTGGTCCTATAATATCCATCCCTCAAGTGGCGAACAGCAATGGTGAGCTTGTTGCATTAAGCTTATTTGGAGGTACCTTTATCACGTTTGCATGTACCTGGCAGCGATAGCACTTCCGAACATACTGGATGCAGTCTGTCTCCATAGTCATCCAAAAGTAACCAGCTCAGAGTATCTTCTTTGCTAAGACAAAACCGTTCATATGCGGACCACAGGTCCCAGCGTGAATTTCTTCTAGTAGCTTGGATGCTTCCTTTTCGTCGACATACCTTAATAGTCCCAAATCAGGAGTCCTCCTATACAGGATTCCTCTGCTGTAAAAGAAATTATTGGACAACCTCCGAAGTGTGCGTTTCTGACCAGGATTTGCAAGTTCTGGGTATTTGCCTTTTGCCCAATATTCTTTGATATCATGAAACCAAGGTTTTCCATCTGCTTTTTCTGCAACATGGGCGCAATAAGTTGGCTGATCATGGATCTTTACTGGAATGAAATCAATAAAGTTTTTGTCTAGATGTTGTATCATGGATTATAGGGTAGCCAATGCATTGGAGAACTCATTCTGGACTCTGGGAACATGTTGGAACTCCGTCTTTGCGAACCTCTTTCTTAATTCGTGTACATGATGCAGATATGGGAGTATCTTGGAGTTCTTTGTTGCATATTCTTCTCGTACCTGGTGTATAAGCAAGTCTGAATCTCCAATCACTAGCAACTCTTGAATGTTCATGTCAATAGACATCTTGATACTAGATGCAGGCTTCATACTCTGCCATGTTGTTGGTGCACAGGAATCTAAATTTGGTGGACACCGGATAATGCTGACTGGTTTCCGATACGAGGACTGCTCCTATGCCAACTCCCTTGAAGTTTGTTGTTCCGTCAAAAAACATTCTCTAACCGTCATAGGATTCTGCAATATCTTCTCCTATAAATGATACCTCTTCGTCAGGAAAATACATTTTTAGGGGTTCGTATTCTCCATCTACGGGGTTCTCAGCAAGGTGATCTGCTAGTGCATGTCCATTGATTGCCTTATGGGTTATGTAGACAATGTCAAATTCACTCAACAAGATTTGCCACTTGGCTAGCTTTCCAGTGGGCATGGGCTTTTGAAAGATGTACTTCAGAGGATCCATCCTTGATATGAGATATGTAGTATAGGCACAGAAGTAGTGCTTCAACTTCTGAGCTACCCAAGTCAAAGCACAACAGGTGCGTTCTAATAGAGAATATCGGTCCTCATACGGGGTGAACTTCTTGCTGAGATAATAGATGGCATGCTCCTTCCTCCCCGTTTCGTCATGCTGCCCCAGAACGCAACCGAAAGCTCCATTCGATACTGCAAGATAGAGTAATAAGGGTCTACCCGGCTCAGGCGGGACTAAGACTGGTGGTGTTGACAGGTATTCCTTAATTCTGTTGAAGGCTTTTTGGCAGTCATCAGTGTGAGCACGTGATTTTTTCCCTATATGAATTACTCCCATAGATTCAAGAAAATAAATTTTTCCCATTGTTCGCAATTTCGTGGATTTTGTAGCATTTTTTGTTAATTACTTGCATTTGTCTGTGTACGTTTATTTTATTTAGTTCATGAAAATACAAAAAAAAAATACATTGCATTTACATTTAGGATATAATTTCGTATTTTTAAATTAATTAATAATTTAGTTGTGTTACAAAAATAGAAAAATCACAAAAATGACTCATTTTTGCATTTAGTTTTGAATTTTGTACTTGTTCTTTTAATTTGGTATTTTAATTAATTGTGGTAATTATTACTTAGAGTAATTAGCTTAATTTAGTATAATTTGGGGTTAGGATTTAGTTTAGGTTTTATTTTAATTTTGAAAAAAAAAAAGAAAAGAATTTTGAATAATTTGAAAAGAAAAGAAAAAGGGAAAGAAGTAAAAGAGATCGGGTTTTGGGCCATTTGGATTTGAGTTCCCCAAGCCCAATTTAATTCCCATTTCCCCTCCCATACTCGTCCAAAACCAGCCCACGACCCGCCCCAAAACCCGGTCTCCCCACCAACAATCCAAACGACCCCGTTCAGTTGCCAAATGACCCCATTTTAGTTATTTTTAATCTGGACCGTTGATCTCGGTTGTTCTTAATATTTAAGTGTCCAAACCCCCTGCACCCCCCCCCCCCCCCGCTGTCTCATCTCTCTCAACCCCTTCTTCAGAGAACAAGTAGCAAAACCCTAGAAGCCGCCATAAAATCCCCACCCTTTCCGGTGGTGGCGCCACTACCAAATTGGCCCAATCTCACACCACCGAACCCCCTGTACCTCCTCATCCTAAATCTCTATTCCTTTTCCCTCGAATCGAACCCAAGCTCCTCCTCAAATCTTAAATTTAAGGTCGAACCCTAAAAACTCAAAAGCAAGATCTGTGCATGTAGGGGGATTTCCTTCATTTATTTGTTTGATTCAAAGCCAATCTATCTCGAAGCAATGATGTTTGCTGGTTCTTGGCGAAGAACAAGCTATCGACATTGTTTTGGGGCAAATTGGAAGGCCAGTGTCGTTCTCAAGCTTAGTTGGTAAGTTCCTTGTTTTTTTCTCTCTTTCTTTTCTCTCTGTCCGCTTTTATTTCACTCTATCTCTTATTCTTCTTCTTTTCTTCTCTATTTACCTAGAGTGGTCTTGTCTACTGTGAATAGTTTCGAATTTAGTTTTTCCCCCTTTAGATTAATTTGTGGTTTGTACCTAATTCCGTTTGGTTTTAGTGTTCTTTTCAATTTCTAAAACTTGTTCACTAACTCTCTTTGTCCGTTTGTTTAACTTTAGGTTTAAGTTTCTAATTTCCTTTTTGTTAGTCGCTTTAGTTTAGTTTAATTAGTTTATTTTGATTTATTAACTTAGTTAATTCCCTACCTAGTTGTGAATTGATCAGTAATTTAATTAGGATTGTCTTTGAAATCATTTCACGTTAACCTGGTTTGCCGATTTTTCTCTTCATTTAGATAAGTGTTCATTTGGGTTTTGGGTTGTTTCTGATCCATTTGGCAAAGAGCAGCCCGTCCAAATCGGTTTAGGTTATTGGGTCAATTTTGACCTATTTTGGTCTGGTTTTCAGGGGTAATTAACTAGGCTTTAAAGGGTAGACATGGAAATCTAGGTGAAAGAATCTCTTTTAACTGAATTAGGAAGCTTCCTAGAAGCTGGGGGAAGGGATTAAACTAAAATTCTGAATTTTGCACTAACGGTGTCTAAGCAAAAACCAAAATTTCAAAAGGTTTAGGGTGCAAAACTTAGCCCATTTTCTGCAGCCCTAATACCTTGCCTATATAAGCAACTTTACTTCACTAGTTGGGGGAGAGAAAAAGAATCATTCAGAAACTGAAACAACTGCACTCAGAATTCCCTGCATTTTTCTGGTTGAAAACTATAAATTTTGCTGGTTTTTTGGTTTCATGTTCCTCATCGCTTAGTTAAAGTTGCTGAAAATGACTAGGTCTTGCATTTGGGTCGAATTGGTTTGAGTTTTGAATTTTTAAAAGTTTGGTTTGAAGCTTGTTGTGGTTACTGTTCGATTGAAACTAGTTTTTTGGACTGCTGCACATCATTTGTTGGTTTGGAATTGGTTTCGCTGGTTATTTTCTGTTGTTGGGTTCTTCTATATTGATGCTTGGCTACTGACCTCACATTGCTTTATTTCCTTTCATATTCCAAGTATATTTTGGCCCTATGGACATCACTTAAGTGTAGTTTGAAGTGTAGATTTATAAAAGTTAATGAAATCTGATGCTGTTGTTTGAGTTTCATCTCTTTTTCTTTCAATTTCATTCACAACATGTAATACTTAGTTTGGAGATGTTCTGATTAGTATGTTTGTCAATAAGTATGATGTAGTCGAAATCTAGAACATGTTGGTTCATTAGGTGTTGCTCCTTTACATTTTGTTTCATCAAACTCTATATTCATTGTTGGATTTCGTTGCCATGTGTGCTCATCTCTGTCTTTACCTTTGAACCTGGCTTGTACTGAGGGAATAATTTATGAGTTGAGCTCTTTTAGTTTACATGAGTTAGAATCGCAATCATTTTCATTCAATTTGTAGTATTATGTCTGTGCTAGTACAGCTGGAATCAGTGGATTGTTTGGTGTAGATTTCTGATTGTTACCTTGTCTAGTAAAGGTTGAGATAACTTATTGTTAGGAGTATGGACTAGCAGATGTTTTTTTTTTTATTTCTGTCACTTTGAGGATATGCATGTTGATTGGTTAAAAATGATTATGGATATGAATGCTGGAAAACAGAAGGGATTGCTGTCTTATTGTACTTTCTGCATAGAAATCTATTGATTTTAGATATGCCATGGTATTGGTGTAAAAGATGATCAATATTTGTTTTAAATTTTCGTGCAACGATATGATTTTCAATTGTGGATTCGAGTGCCTCAGGTTTTGTGCCATGTGAAGACTCGATCTCAGGTCCCAAGCCTGCTGGAACTGGTCCATCCTCCAGTTTGGGTTTTCTTTCGGGCCCAATGTAATTTCGTTATGAAATTGGCAGTTTGGGGCAGCCTTGTGTCATGTAGGCTGTTGGGCTTCACGCTAAGCCCAAACAGTTTCTTTAAATAGTCAGCATATCCTTCTAAAAAGACAATATCTTTTCAATTAGCCTGGATAGTAGCAGAATGCCCGCTCCATTAATGATTAAGTAATTAAGTTTTTTTAAACAGTTGAGGCGAGTCGTTGAATAAGATATGGTCATGGCCCTCAAGAGTTTAACATGAATTCCCTTTAAAATTGGAATTGAGGCATGTCGTGCCAAACAAAAATCTAAAAATGCATAGCCCTCTATTAATTTCTTATGATTTAGATATAAAATAACAAATGTTCGTAGTTTGCTTTAGGCCCGTTTAATATACCATCGCGGTTGTGGATACGTTCGCGTGACATGATTGTGATTTCTAAAAACAAAACCTGAGTATGCGTTCGTGCAACTTCGGTTAAACTTTCTTAACAATAATAAAGCGGGTTGTTAATTGTGGACACGTTCGCGTGACATCATTTTTGATGCGCCAAACAAATGGGTACACGTACACGTGACTCGTTTCAAGATAAATTACAAGAGGTGAGAGCACGTAGGTTCCAAAATGAGTAATTAAACAATTTGATTAAGCCAAGTGTGATCAAAGCGATCATGCTAAAACCACTGAACTCGGGAGTGCCTAACACCTTCTCCCGGGTTAACAGAATTCCTTACCTGGATTTTTGTTTTCGTAGACCGTAAATAAGAGTCAACTTCCTCGATTCGGGATTTTAAACCGGTGACTTGGGACACCAATAAACTATCCCAAGTGGCGACTCTGAATTTTAAAAAAATAATCTTGTTCGATTGTCACTTAATTTGGAAAAACTCCCTTATACTCCCTCCCGGGGTGTAGTAAATAGGAGGTATGACATCTCTGGCGACTCTGCTGGAGAACGAACCCAGAATCTCTGGTTCAGGGTTCAAGAATTCGAGCTTTTTAATATGATTTTTACTTGGCTTTATTTGTTGTTGATATTACTGTATTCTGTGAACCTTTTGTGCTAAATGTTATCTGTTTACCGCTTTAATATTGTTTGAATTGTATATAACTGTCTTCTTACGTCACCCCTCTGAGTCTTCTAAAAATGGTGCACACGTTCGCATGGCCCACTTTTTCTGTAGAAAGTATACCAAATAGAATGAGGTTGGGCAAGCGACAAGGCCGGGTAGACTTCAGTGCTCCCGGTACGTCGCCCCCTCTTCGACCCCAATTGTTTGCTCGGGTACCCCAAGTCTAGAACAAAACCCCAGGATTTAAACCTAGAAAAACACAACTTCATGCCGGATCCCTAGTAGGAACGCTTTTCTGCATCACGTGCATTTGTCTTAGGGGGCTCGACGCAGGGGTTAGGTCCGTCTATGATAGGTGTGCCCAAAATAACAGACCATCCTGATGCATTCTATTTGCTATATGAACATTTATTTGTTTCAGCTTGCATGTTGACCAGCTAGGGAAATTAAAGCAAAAAGAAAAACCAAGAGTGAAGTATGGAAGAAAATAAAGCATGGTTCTAAAGAAAAACCCTGGTATCTGAAAACATCCCGAAACTCTACCAAAATCTTTCAAAAAAAGAGTTATTTCAAAAGAGTCAAACATTGTGTCCTTTTCAAATGTGTCAAAGCTGACCGAACTACGCAGGTCTAATTCTCACCGGATATGGAATACGTAGGCAACCCACATAAGGTTCGGCCTCATTTTTACAAATAATAAATAAAGGGTGTTTCAGGGCTTTGGTCAAAATAATAAGCCGACCCAACTTTGGTTCTATTTTAAATCATTTCTTATCGGAATAGCCTTATATTATATTTCAATTGTCGAAAGGCTATTTTTGGGAGGGACAAGCAAGTTTGTTTAAAAGGTGTCTTTTTCAACTAAATACTTACCCCCGGGCCTCAAAATTTGTTCGAAATTGTGAAGGGACCATGTTCGCAAAAACGATCATTTTTTCCTAAAGTAGCAATGAAAAGGGGTCTATTTCCGTTGATTTTCTTTAGAAAACTTGTTCTGCAAAAGAGTCTACAAGAGTCAGCCCTAACCTTAACCCTCTGTAGGTACAAATGAATATTGTCCAGGAATCATCGCAATCTGTCATAGAACGGGCTCGGTTGCAGCTTCGCAGATGGTGGGATAATTTAGATGAAGATGGGCCGAGGTTAGGTGAAAGAATAGTTGGGCTCCCTGATAGACATCATGCACATCAAACCCCGGGAGGATTTAATCGAAGCCTTGGTAGCCTTTTGGGATCTCGTCCACAATGTGTTCCGTTTCTCGGATTTTGAGCTCACCCCCACTTTAGAAGAAATAGCCGGTTATATTGATTTTGGCCAAGAGTTAAGAAAGAAGAAACTTATATTCCCTAGGGCCCCCTCGGTGCACAAGTTCTTCGATCTTCTGAATATCAGCAAACAAATGAACAAAGCCCGCGTGAGAAACGGGTGTTGTTCTTTCTACTTCCTATATTACAGGTTCGGGCACTCAGCCAGGTTTGAAACACATGAAAAGTGGTTGAGTAACAGACAAGACAAGAGCATATGGAAAATTCATCGTCGGTTTGCTTTCATCGTGGCATTTCTAGGGGTCATGGTCTTTTCGAATGCGGAGGGCACTGTAGACGTTGGTATGGCTAGAATCGCACAGATCCTTGTCGACAAAAAAGATCTCGCACTTGTCCCATTAGTGCTGTCGGACATTTATCGGGCATTAACCTTGTGCAAATCTGGGGCTCAATTTTTCAAAGTTTGTCAGGTTCTTCTTCAAATGTGGATGATCGAACACCTTCGCCGTCATCCTAAGTTCATGAGATATGCTTCAGACGGGAACAATTTCATCAAAAAGTATGAGGAAAGTGTAGAAGACTACAAACCACCAGAAGGGTCAGAAGCTTGGGTTTCCTATTTGAGAAAATTGAGAGCAAATCAAATTGAATGGACCATAGGATGGCTTCCTATAACAGAAGTCATTTACATGACCGCTTTAAAGGGCTTAGAATTATACAACCATATGCACCGCAAATAGTTCTGAGACAACTGGGAAGATATCAGGTGATACCCGAAGAGGCAGATCTAAGCACCCAAGTCATCGAATTACACCCAGAAGCAACGCTACCCGAGGCTTTAGTTCAAAGGGACTGGAATGGCTGTCGGTATCTAAAAAATGACACCCAAGTACCAGACCCGTCTAAGGGAAAAATTGATCCCAATTATGCTGCTTGGTTTGAAAGAACTTTTTATGTGAACAATGAGCCGAAGCCCAAGCCCGAACCCGAGAGGCCCGCCAAAAGGGCTCATGTTCAAGCCTTCGATGACAAAATGCAGGAAAGATTAGCTTGGGGGAAAAGGAAAAGAAATACCAAGCCAGCATTCACGCTTTGCGAGAAGAGTTGAGAAATGTCACCTTCAACAATGATATACAGGCACAAGAGGCCGAGGGTGAAAAGAAAAGTTAGCCAAAGAAAATGAGGCCCTTCGAGCCCAGATTCGAGAAATAATGATAGCAGCTGAAAATCCCGCCAGAAGTGAAAAAGATGAAAAACTTATAAAGAACCTTAGGCAGAAGGTGAGTGAGTATGGTTTTGATTTGAACAAGGCAGAGGGCGAATTAGCAAGGGCTCGAACGAAGTTGGCTAAAAATATGGAGGAACGAGAGCGCTTGGTTAAACAGTTAAAAAAGAAATATGACAATGAGGTTGGGGGTTGAAGAAAAGGGTCACCATTGTTGATAACAAAATGATCAAGCAAGCAAAAGACATTAAGGCGGAAAGAGAACACTGTTACGCAGCAGTGGCACAGTTAGAAAGAGATTTGCAACAACTTCAAGAACAGAATCATGTAGCCGAACAAACTTTGGAGGCAAGGGCCCAGCAGATTGGGCATTTGTTGCAAGAAAAGTGTGTCATAAGAGAGAGAGTCAGAAGAATCGCCGACTACATCGTGATGAAGTGTAGTAGTTGTAAGGATATGACTAGATCCATGTTCTTTACCACTGTGATGACCTTTGTCCGCCAGATAATGGAAGATCTCTACCACCTCCAAGGGTATTTAGCGCACAGGCCCGTGGCGAGACCGAATAATGTCCCACAGGCCCCACTAGGAGTTGAGGCGTTGACGTATTCGTGATTTTTATTGGAGTCTGTTAGTCTATTTTCGAGTTTGTATTTTCATCTTTTGTTGGAATTTGTTAGTTTGTTTTTGAGTCTGTATTTTTATCAAATTTCGTCAGTGTCTTTTTGAGTCTGTTAGTTTTTGAGTCGTTGTAATCAAAGCATCTTTCTTTTTATGAAAATTTGAAAGTCCCAAAATATTTTATTACTTATTTTTATCCCCAAGAACTACGCTTGGTCTGATTCATGCGGGGTCATGATACGTAGGCAATCTCCATAAGATTCGGCCATAACCAAAGGAAAAAGGAAAAGAAGAGAGAGGAAAATAAGCGAGAAAAGAAAAGAAAAGAGAGAGAATAAGGAATAGTGAGAGGGAGACAATGGCAAAGCAAGAAAGAGACATGAGAGAATAAAAACAAAGAGAGATCAAGCAAGGAAAGACAATAATGAAAAAGAGAAAAAAGAGAAAAAGAGAAGAGAGAAAAGGGAAGTTGCAAATAGACATAGGGAAAAGCAAGGATGACGCAAGCTACCAATCAAATGCATAATAGAAACGGTTAACTGCTTAGGTGCATTCACTCCTCAAATGTGCGGTTGCCTATCTGTTAAAACCCTAATCGCTAACAAGTTTGTTATTGATGAAATTCCAGTTCAGGCAGGTGGTTAGTTTGATTGGCATTCTGGAAACTCACTCCTACAACACCCGGTCCAAAAACAAGCCGAACATGGCTAACCAGGAACTTGAGGCAAGTAGTTTCGATCCTTCAAAAGAGGTGGAAGAATCGGAGGTTAATTTGAGAGATGAGTTGTATAAGCTGAAGCAGCAGATGGCTGAAATATAGCAAGCATGGACAAAATGGCACCCACCGCCAGTTTACCCCGCCAACCATCTTTTATTCCGCCATTGGCCCAGCCCCAAGAACCTCCCACTGTGAACTCATCTCCGGCCTTTCCCCTATACCAGCAATGCCACGGCACCACTTCTCATGCATCACAAGCTCCACCACCCAAACAAATCCCGTACCTTCCTCCACCAGTCACTCCTGTTTTTGTAGCACCCCCACCTGCTGCATTACACCGATCCTCTAGTGAGCCTCTGTTCCAGACTCTCGACAACTAGTATTACCCCTCAGAGCCCACTTTCAACGTTCCAGAACCATATTCCTACACTCCTCATTTTGACCTCCCTGCGGAAATCGAAAAACCATCTAAAAATTCTGAATAGGAGGAAATGTTCAGGAAAGTTAAAAGCCTGGAATAGTCATTCAGAGACATGGGGGGTTGAGAGGTAAAGTAAGTGTGGCTTACAAAGATCTATGTCTATTTCCAGATGTGCAACTACCGCCAGGGTTTAAAATGCCCAAGTTTGATTTGTATGATGGGCATGGCGATCCAGTGGCGCATTTGAGAGGTTTTTGTAGCAAAATGAGGGGAACTGGCGGGAAAGACGAGTTGCTAATGGCATATTTCAGTCAAAGTCTGAGTGGTTCGACGCTGGAGTGGTACACTCGGCAAGATCACGGAAGATGGTACACATGGGATGATCTAGCCCAGGCATTTACTTGTCACTTCCAGTACAATCTAGAGATTATTCTCGATCGTCTGTCTTTGACAAAACTTGAGAAAAAGCACAATGAGAGTTTCAGGAAGTATGGTTTTAGGTGGAGAGAACAGGCAACAAGGGTTGACCCTCCAATGAAAGAAAGTGAAATGGTGGATTATTTTCTGCAGGCCTTAGAACCCACTTATTACGGACATCTGGTATCGGCTATAGGCAAGTATTTCAATGAAGTGGTAAAAATGGGAGGTATGGTAGAAGAAGGGATCAAGACAAACAAAATCATGAGCTATTGGACGATCAAGGCAACCACCCAGGCCATTCAAAGTGGAACTGGAGGAGTAATTGGAAAGAAAAAGAAAGAGGATGTCACAACAGTTGAATCAGGAGCTTGGTTCGGACCCAGGGGTTCGCCTCACCACTATCATCAGCTTCATCCCCACCACCAAACCTATCCCCACACCCCATTTAATCCACCCCAACATTACTATCCATTACCACACCCCCATATTTCTGTCCACCATGCCCAAACATACAGCCAACCTCCGGCCCACGTACAATGGTGTGCGCCAGTCCCACAAAATACATACCCATCTCCACAAAATGCCTATCCACCCCCAAGAGCCTACCGAAACCCTCCTGGATCAGGTTTCCGTCCCAACCAAGCATTTAAGAACAAGAGGTTACAAAAGAAGAAAACCTTCACTCCATTGGGAGAATCCTATACCAATTTTTCCACAGGTTGAGACAATTGGGTATGCTGAGTCTGATCGAGCCAAAACTGCCAAATCCTCCCCCTGAGTTGCGGATATTGTTCTGGTGCTCTGAGGCACGACATAGAGAAGTGCTGGCAATTGAAAACAGCTATTTAAGAGCTCATTGATACTAATCGTATTGAGGTCCAAGATCCGGATGCACCTAATATCAATCAAAACCCATTGTCGGCCCATCATGAGACAAATATAATTGAGATAGTGCATAAGGGAGGGGAGCCTAAGAAGCCTTCGTAAACTGTTATGATGATTCGGTCCAGTGAAGCCAGGCCATTTGAAATGTCAACAAGTGAGAAGTTTGTGATCAAGTTGAACGGGGCAAATAGTGAACCATTTGTGGTGGTCAAGAAAGGGTCCCCAAGTGATGTGGCAGTAAAACAAGAAAGAGCAAAAGTGATTGTGCCAGGAGTGGCGAACAAGCCTGTTGTAATTGTGGAGGGTGCCCGTACATATCCTGTTATTATCAAGCCGGTATCTCAATAACCGATAGTCAACAGCAAGGTGATCCCATGGAATTATGAACGAGTGACAGTGACTTACAAGGGGAAAGAGGTTAAAGAAGAAGTTTGTGAAACCCATGGTTTGACTCGGTCGGGGCGATGCTTTGCCCCCGGAGAGTTGAGAAAAGCTAAGATCTCCAAAGATAACCCATTGTTAGTGAAAAAAGTTGTGACCGAGGAAGAAGCAGAGGAATTCTTGAGAAAGATGAAAGTGCAGGACTATTCCGTAGTGGAGCAGTTGAGGAAGACACCGGCTCAGATTTTGCTATTGTCATTATTGATCCATTCAGACGAGCACCGTCGGGCTTTGATGAAGATCCTGAATGAGGCCCACATTCCTGACAAAATCTCTGTAAACCACTTGGAAAAGATAGCTAATAAGATATTTGAGGTAAACAGAATCACTTTTTCTAATGATGAGTTGCCCGTGGAGGGTACTGAACACAATAGAGCCCTCTATCTTACGGTGAAATGCGAAGATTCCGTGGTTACTCGGGTACTGGTCGACAGTGGTTCTAGTGCGAACATTTGCCCTCTCTCCACTTTTAACAAGTTGAAGGTGGATGATGAAAGAATTCACAAGAATAGTATCTGCATTCGAGGATTCGACGGTGGAGGGAGAGATTTAGTCGGGGACATAGTGCTTGAGCTTACAATAGGGCTAGTTGAATTTACCATGGAGTTCCAGGTGCTCGATGTGGCTGCTTCTTACAATCTGTTGTTAGGTCAACCCTGGATTCATGCTGCCAAAGCGGTCCTATCTACTCTGCATCAAATGGTCAAGTTTGAATTGGATGGACAAGAAATTGTTGTGCACGGCAAAGACAATTTGTGTGTTCTCAGTGATGCCATTGTTCCGTTCATAGAGTTTGAAGATGACAAGGGGCCATGGGTTTATCAGGTTTCTGACACGGTATTGGTAGAGAAACTTCCAGAAGGGAAGTGCGTTCCAACTCTGAGGGTAGTTGCTGCATCAGTCATGGTAGCCGTTGAAATGTTGAAAAATGGTTTCGTACCGGGCAAGGGTTTGGTTGCATCTCTGAAAGGTATCGTACAGTCGGTGTCTCTCCCCAAAAACATCGATACATTTGGTTTGGGGTTCAAGCCCACAGTTGTGGACATAAAAAGAGCCTGCAAGTTGAAACAGAGGGCATGGGTCCTCCCAAAACCCATCCCACGTCTCTCCAGATCATTTGTCAGGCCTGGTACTAAGAAATGCCCCGTAACAATAGTTCCCAGTTCTGTGGTTGGTCCTGATAAGGAGCTTCTTGAAAGGTTTGAGAAGTTATTCGACGAGGTGAACATGGTGGAAGCTGGAGAGGGTTCTAGCAAGGCGGATGTGCAATTTGTTGGGCCTAGTGCAAAGATTAACAATTGGGAAGCTACTCCTCTCCCCACCCGGAGGGAGTTTTGGTAGTTTGCTTTGATTTTCTTTTAGTTTATCTGGATTATTCCAGGGTTGTAATTCAGATTCTATGTTCTGTCCGTTTGGATGTATAAACCTTGGTATCTTTAATTTCAATGAAATGCAATTTCCCTTTTTCTTCCTTCCTAATATTTTATTTTTGTTTTTCTTTTCTTCCTTGTACAGTTCTTTTTATGTTGGTTTCAATGGTATGACATGCATTAGGAATCTCCGGCCCAATCTTAAAACCAATCTAATTCTAAAATAGTAATTCAAGAAATAGAGTGTGATGATGAATCGGAATATGGTGAGGATGAGGCCTTTGAAGAGATTAGTAAAGAATTAAGCCATTTTGAAGAAAAGCCCAAGCCTAACTTGAGTGATACAGAAGCAATCAATTTAGGGGACCCAAATAATATCAGAGAAACAAAGATAAGTGTCCATCTTGAACCTCAACTCAAGGAGGAGATAATTAAAGCGTTGTTTGAGTACAAAGATATTTTTGCATGGTCATATGATGACATGCCTGGTTTAAGCACTGACTTGGTGGTTCAATAATTGCCCACTGACCCGGCATTCCCTCTTGTCAAGCAGAAGGTGAGGAAGTTTAAAACTAATATGAGTGTGAAGATTAAAGAAGAGGTCACCAAGCAGTTTGATGCAAAAGTCATTCGGGTCACTCAGTATCCCACTTGGTTAGCCAATGTAGTACATGTGCCAAAAAAGGACAGCAAGACCAGGATGTGTGTTGATTACCGTGATCTCAACAAGGCGAGTCCCAAGGACAACTTTCCATTGCCTAATATCCACATTCTGATTGACAATTGCACCAAACATGAGATTGGGTGTTTGGTGGATTGCTATGCGGGCTATCATCAGATCCTAATGGATGAGGAAGATGCATAGAAGACAGCATTCATCACGCCATGGGGAACATACTGCTACAGGATCATGCCTTTCGGTTTGAAAAATGCTGGGGCAACTTACATGAGGGCAATGACGACCATATTCCACGACATGATACACAGAGAGATCGAGTTCTATGTGGATGATGTGATCATAAAGTCTAGAAAGTAGTCTGATCATGTCATAGATTTGAGAAAATTCTTCTAAAGGCTTCGCAGGTACAATCTTAAGCTCAATACTACAAAATGCGCATTTGGTGTGCCATCTGGAAAATTGTTAGGGTTTATAGTCAGTCGTCGAGGTATTGAATTAGACCCGTCAAAGATTAAAGCTATCCAAGAATTGCCACCTCCACAGAACAAAACTGAGGTGATGAGTTTATTAGGGAGGTTGAATTATATTAGCAGGTTTATTGCTAAGCTTACGACAACTTGTGAGCCTATCTTCAAACTGTTAAAGAAGGATGTTGCAGTCAAATGTAAATATGAGTGTCAAGAAGCATTCGATAAGATAAAGGGGTACTTGTCAAACCCACCTGTGTTAGTGCCACCTGAACTAGGGAGACCTTTGATTCTGTATTTGACGGTTTCGGACAATTCATTTGATTGTGTGTTGGGTCAGCATGACATCACCGGCAGGAAGTAGCAGGCCATTTATTATCTTAGCAAGAAGTTCACATCTTATGAGGTTAAGTACACTCACCTTGAGAGGACATATTGCGCCCTAACTTGGGTGGCACAAAAGTTGAAGTATTATTTGTCATCTTACACTACTTGCCTCATCTCTCGTTTGGATCCGTTAAAGTATATCTTTCAGAAGCCTATGCCTACAGGGAGGCTTGAAAAGTGGCAGATCTTCCTCACAGAATTTGACATCGTCTATGTGACTAGGACGGCGATGAAAGCCCAGGCATTGGTCGATCATTTGGCTGAGAACCCAGTGGATGAAGAATATGAGCCTTTGAAGACTTACTTCCCGGATGAAGAGGTAATGCATATTGATGAGTTGGAACCAGTTGGAGAGCCAGGTTGGAAACTTTTCTTTGATGGAGCTGCTAACATGAAAGGCATCGGGATAGGGGTTGTACTTATTTCCGAAATAGGGCATCACTACCCTGTTACGGCTCAACTTCGTTTCTATTGCACTAACAATATGGACGAGTACGAAGCATGCATTTTTGGTTTGAGGTTGGCTGTAGACATGGGTGTCCAGGAAGTCTTGGTCTTGGGAGACTCAAACCTCCTGGTATACCAGATTCAAGGGGAATGGGAAATACGGGATTTGAAACTCATACCGTAGCAGCAATGTTTGCATGATCTTTGTCAATGGTTTCGATCAGTAGAGTTCAGGAATATTCCAAGGATCCATAACGAGGTTGCCGATGCTTTGGCTACCTTAGCATCAATGTTACATCATCCAGATAAGGCTTATGTGGACCATTTGCATATTCAGGTCCATGATCAGCATGCTTACTGTAATGTGGTGGAAGAAGAACTTGATGGTGAGCCTTGGTTTCATGATATCAAGGAATATATCAGGATGGGGGTGTATCCAGTACAAGCCACAGGTGATCAAAAGAGAACAATTCGGCGGTTGGCAAGCGGATTTTTCTTCAGCAGAGGGGTTTTGTACAAAAGGACTCCGGATCTTGGATTGTTGAGATGCATAGATGCTACACAGGCCACAACTATCATAACCGAGGTACATTCTGGAGTCTGTGGACCGCACATGAGTGGGTATGTGCTGGCAAAGAAGATTCTCCGAGCAGGTTATTATTGGCTCACTATGGAGCGATATTGTATCAGTTTCGTGCAAATGTCATCAGTGCCAAGTGCATGGAGATTTGATTCATTCTCCACCATCTAAATTGCACACAATGTCTGCACTGTGGCCTTTTGTTGCATGGGCATGGATGTCATTGGGCCAATTGATCCATCAGAATCAAATGGGCAAAGGTTCATTATAGTGGCCATTGATTATTTCACTAAGTGGGTTGAAGCTAAAACATTCAAGTCCGTGACCAAGAAAGCAGTGGTTGATTTTGTGCACTCAAATATCATTTGTTAGTTCGGGATCCCAAAGGTGATCATTACAAACAATGGGGATAACCTCAATAGTCATCTGATGAAAGAGGTATGTCAGCAATTCAAGATTACACATCACAATTCCACCCCATATCGCCCTAAGGCAAATGGAGCAGTCGAGGCAGCCAACAATAACATAAAGAAGATACTTTGGAAAATGGTGGAAGGTTCGAGGCAATGGCATGAGAAGCGGCCTTTTGCATTGCTGGGTTATCACACTACTGTTCATACTTCAGTAGGGGAAACTCCTTATTTGTTAGTCTATGGCACTCAAGCAGTAATACCTGCGGAAGTTGAAATCCCGTCCTTTCGGATTGTCGCAGAGGCCGAAATTGATGACGATGAGTGGGTCAAAACTCGCTTGGAACGGTTGAGTTTAATTGATGAGAAGAGATTGGTAGCAGTTTGTCATGGTCAGTTGTACCAACAGAGAATGGCAAGAGCATATAACAAGAAGGTGCGTCCACGGAAGTTTGAACTGGGTCAGTTAGTATTAAAGTATCCTTCCTCATCAGGCTGAAGCAAAAGGCAAGTTCGCCCCGAATTGGCAGGGGACGTTCATCATGACGAGAGTGTTGTCCAATGGTGTTTTGTATTTAATAGATGTAGAAGACAAATGTGTAGAAATGTCCATCAATTATGATGCGGTCAAAAGATATTATGTATGATTTCTTTGTTTAAATTGTATTTGTTTGTACTTGACATATTTTGAAGATTGGAATGACGAAGGCATTTTGTTTTGCTATCTAAACACTTGTCCTTTGTTATCACTTTCAGCCTTGTTTATTTCCTTTCATACCCCTCTTTTGGAATCAATAGCAAAGATCAGAAACGCAAGCGTGAAAAAGAAATAAAGGAAAAGAGAGAAATGAAAAGAATGAAAAGAGACAGAAAAGAAGAAAATAGAAAGAAAAACAAAAGAAAAAAAAGAGAAAAACAAGAAGAAAAGAAGATAACAAAACAACAAGAAGAGAAAAAGAAAGCAAAAAGAGAAAGAAAAGAAAGAGAAAATCACAACAGCAAAGTAGTTTCTATGACATGAACGACGTTCGACCTGATTCCTTTTTAAGGATACGTAGGTAGCCTCACGGTTCGGTCCCATCAAAATAAAATCCCAAAAGTCCCCAAGCAAAGAAACTGGGGCAGAAGTTGTGGTTGTTGCAAGAAATATGATTCCGAAAGTTGTAATTTTGAACCCATTCGAATTGTTTTGAGCCTTTTGACAGCCTTTCTTTCTAGCCCTATCCAAAATCCTACGTTACGGTCCAAAGAAAGACCTTCTGATCAGTCTTCGAGAGATGACAAGTCGAGCAAGTGGAGGCGATTTGTATCAGGGGCAACACTTTGGTCCAACCAAGAAAATGAAAATGAGAGAGTCTTATTGGTGAAAACCCTCATGGGCACTGTAAGGCGACGGGAGCTGAGAGAAATTAAAAATGAGAGAGTCTTATTGGTAAAAACCCTCACAGGCACCGTAAGGCGAAAGTGAGTTGAGAGATAAACAAATGAGAGTGGTTTGTTGGTGAAAACCCTTCAGGACACCGCAGGCCGGACAATGTCAAGATTTTGGTGAAGAAATCAGGTTATGGAAACTCCGGGGCAACAAAGTATGGCAACTGAAAGTTGATTGGTAGGACAGACTGGGCCGATTAATCTGAAATGCATGTCATGATTGTTGGTGCCAATTGCTCCACTCAGATAAGTCTCTTTTCTTTTTCCCCCTTCAGATAGTCTTATAGTTTTGGTTTTTTCTTATCCTTAACTCCGAAAGTCATTGCATTTCATCTCTTTTGGGTTTATTTCTCTAAGATATTCCCAATATCAATTATGTTTAAGCAAATAATAAGGAATTTCAAAGCTCACTACCAACTTCCAAAGTTGCACAAGGCACAGTGTGGCCAAAGCATAACAAGGATAGTATAATGCAAAGTGGGATAAAAGGTCAGTAGAAGTTCCATCGGTGAAATGGTGTGGTAATTTCATGGGAAATGCAGAGGTTCAAACAGATGGGTCAGATATGTAACACAACGGTTTGGGTACAGAACACTCGGGTCATCCAAAATCATGGGGGTTTGAAAGTCAGCCGGGAAGTCAAGCGGTTCTTGGCCAGTTCAGAGGAAGCCAATCAAAACAAAGGACGGCAGCGGAGAGACATTCAGCAAAAATGCCATCAACTAACCACCACATTTTAAACTAACAAGTTTTTCTTTGATTGAAATAGGGGCAGGAACTTTTCGATTGTTTGGGGAAACCCTCCGTAAGGAACAACAAGCACCAGACAGGTTTGATGTTGATTTTCAGGACCCTCCTGGAAAATGAGACCTAGTTTAAAATTCAAAACAGTCGTGAGTAGCATAATCTAGCATAAATGTACCCCAAGGAATATAAGTTTGTTTCAAAGTTTGCATGTTTAAGATAGGATTTAATTAAGAGTTGTCAGGACCCTCCTGAATAATGGTACCTAGCTTTAAAATTTCCATTGGATAACAAAACTTAGCGTAAGTTCTGGTGTAGGGTAATATAATTTAGCTGTAAAATAGTCATTCTTAAGATAAAACTTGACTTTTGATTTTCAGGACCCTCCTGGATAATAGGATATAGCTTTAATACTTTCTTAGATAACAAGATGTAGAGGAAGTCATACCTTCAGAAGATATTTTTTAGATTTAAAATTGTCGTTTAACTAAGAGTTGTCAGGATACCCCTGGATAATGGGGTGTAGTTTTGATATCGGCTTAGATAACAAGATATAGCGAAAGTAATACCTTTAGGAGATATAATTTAAGTGTAAAACTGTCGTTTAACTAGGAGCTGTCAGGACCCTCCTAGATAACGGGATCTAGCTTTCAAATTCTTAGTAATATTTGGTAATATGATTCAGTTTAACACTCATATATGTGCCCAGCTACCAAACAGGGGCAGAAAATTTTCTTTGTTTTGTCTATTTTTGTTGAAATCAGGTACCCACTTGGAGAATAGGGAGAAGCAACTCAAATTTAGCAGTCAGGCGCCCACCTGGAGAGCACGGGAATACATTTCAAGTTTAGCAATCAGGCGCCCACCTGGAGAGCATGGGAATACATTTCAAGTTCAGCAATCAGGCGCATACCAAGAGAGTACGGCAATACATTTCAAGTTCAGCAATCAGGCACCCACCTAGAGAGCATGGGAATATATTTCAAGTTCAACAATCAGGCGCCCACCTGGAGAGCACGGGAATACAATTCAAGTTCAACAGTCAGGCCCCACCTGGAGAGTACGGGAATACATTCAAGTTCAGCAATCAGGCGCCCACCTGGAGAGCACGGGAATACATTTCAATTTCAGCAATCAGGCACCCACCTGGAGAGCACGGGAATACATTTCAAGTTCAACAATCAGGTGCCCACCTGGAGAGCACAGGAATACATTTCAAGTTTAGCAATCAGGCGCCCACCTAGAGAGCACGGGAATGCAATTCAAGTTCAGCAATCAGGAACCCACCTAGAGAGCACAGGAATACAATTCAAAGTTCAGCAGTCAGGCGCCCACCTGGAGAGCGCGGGAATACAATTCATGTTCAGCAGTCAGGAGCCCACCTAGAGAGCACGGGAATACAATGCAAGTCCAGCAGTCAGGAGCCCACCTGGAGAGCACGGGAATACAAATCAAGTTCAGCAATCAGGCGTCCACCTAGAGAGCACGGGAATATAATTCAAGTTCAGCAATTAGGCGTCCACCTAGAGAAAGGTAAAGCATCTCAAAATACAGTTCAAGTTCAGCAGTCAGGCGTCCACCTGGATAAAAGGGAAAGCATCTCAGACTACAATTCAAATCGGCAACAAAAGGACCTCACAGGGAGTATACAAGTCAACAGGGCAACAAGAATCACAAGATCAAGTTTGAAGATATAGATAGGACTTTTGTAATTCCTAGATCATAGTTTAGTCTAGCTTATTTTACTTTGTCATGGTCTAGTAAGGAGATCAGTAAGCAGCAGCAACAGGTAATAGTGAAATCACAGCTTCATGGTAGTCCCAGCTACCGAATCTTTCCGAACTACACTGACCTGATTATTTTATAGCCAAGGATATGTAGGCAACCTTGGAAACAGGTTGCGGTTAAATTTTTCAAAAAAAAAAGCTTCTCACGGAGTATTCAAACGGGCAAAAATCGCTTGTATCTGCTCAATTTATCTTTGCATGAAAACTCTCCGTATTTCCGGGCAAAAAGGGGCAGCTATGAGCACGTGATTTTTGCACTATATGAATTACTCCCATAGATTCAAGAAAATAAATTTTTCCCATTGTTTGCAATTTCGTGGATTTTTGTAACATTTTTTGTTAATTGCTTGCATTTGTCTGTGCACGTTTATTTTATTTAGTTCATGAAAATACAAAAAATAAATACATTTCATTTGCATTTAGGATTTAATTTCGCATTTTTAAATTAATTAATAATTTAGTTGTGTTACAAAAATAGCAAAATCACAAAAATGACTCATTTTTACATTTAATTTCGAATTTTGTAGTTTTTTTTAATTTGGTTTTTTAATTAATTATGGTAATTATTACTTAGAGTAATTAGCTTAATTTAGTATAATTTGGGGTTAGGATTTAGTTTAGGTTTTATTTTAATTTTGAACAAAAAAAGAATTTTGAATAATTTGAAAAGAAAAGAAAAAGGGAAAGAAGTAAAAGAGATCAGGTTTTGGGCCATTTGGAATTGAATTCCCCAAGCCCAATTTAATACCCATTTCCCCTCCCATACCCGTCCAAAACCAGCCCATGACCCGCCCCAAAACCTAGTCTCCCCACCAACAATCCAAACGACCCTGTTTCAGTTATTTTTAATCTGGACAGTTATCTCGGTTGATCAAACGGTCCGGAACTGGGCTGTTCTTAATATTTAAGTGTCCGAACCCCCTGCACCCCCCCCCCCCGTCTCATATCTCTCAACCCCTTCTTCAGATAACAAGTGACAAAACCCTAGAAGCTGCTATAAAATCCCCACCCTCTCCGGTGGCGGCGCCACCACCAAATTGGTCCAAACTTACACCACCGAAACCCCCTTTACCTTCCTATCCTAAATCTCTATTCCTTTTCCCTCGAATCGAAACCAAGCTCCTCGAATCTTAAATTTAAGGTCGAACCCTAAAAACTCAAAAGCAAGATCTGTGCATGCAGGGGGATTTCCTTCATTTACTTGTTTGATTCAAAGCCAATCTATCTCGAAGCAATGATGTTTGCTGGTTCTTGGCGAAGAACAAGCTATCAACATTGTTTTGAGGCAAATTGGAAGGCCAGTGTCGTTCTCAAGCTTAGTTGGTAAGTTCCTTATTTTTTTCCTCTTTCTTTTCTCTCTGTCCGCTTTAATTTCACTTCATCTCTTATTCTTCTTCTTCTCTTCTCTATTTACCTCGAGTGGTCTTGTCTTCTGTGAATAGTTTCGAATTTAGTTTTTCCCCCTTTAGATTAATTTGTGGTTTGTACCTAATTCCGTTTGGTTTCAGTGTTCTTTTCAATTTCTAAAACTTGTTCACTAACTCTCTTTGTCCGTTTATTTAACTTTAGGTTTAAGTTTCTAATTTTCTTTTTGTTAGTCGCTTTCGTTTAGTTTAATTAGTTTATTTGGATTTATTAACTTAGTTAATTCCCTAACTAGTTGTGAATTTATCAGTAATTTAATTAGGATTGTCTTTGAAATCATTTCATGTTAACCTGGTTTGTCGACCATCCAAATCGGTTTAGGTTATTGGGTTAATTTTGACCCATTTTGGTCTGGTTTTCAGGGGTAATTAATAGGGCTTTAAAGGGTATACTAGAAAAGCTAGGTGAAAGAATCTCTTTTAACTGAATTAGGAAGCTTCCTAGAAGCTGAGGGTAGGGACTAAACTAAAATTCTGAATTTTGCACTAAAGGTGTCTAAGCAAAAACCAAAATTTCAAAAAGTTTAGGGTGCAAAACTTAGCCCATTTTATGCAACCCTAATACCTTGCCTATAAAAGCAACTTTACTTCACTAGCAGGGGGGAAGAGAAAAAAGAATCATTCAGAAACTGAAACAGCTACACTCAGAATTCCTTGCATTTTTCTGGTTGAAAACTACAAATTTTGCTGGTTTTTTGGTTTCCTGATCCTCATCGCTTAGTTAAAGTTGCTTAAATGACTAGGTCTTGCGTTTGGGTCAAATTGGTTTGAGTTTTGAATTTTTAAAAGTTTGGTTTGAAGCTTGTCGTGGTTACTGTTCTATTGAAACTGGTTTTTTGGGTTGATGTACATCATTTGTTGGTTTGAAATTGGTTTTGCTGGTTATTTCCTGCTGCTGGGTTCTGCTATATTGTTGCTTGGATACTGACCTCACATTGCTTTATTTCCTTTCATATTCCAGGTATATTTTGGCCCTATGGACATCACTTAAGTGTAGCTTGAAGTGTATATTTGTAAAAGTTAATGAAATCTGATGATGTTGTTTGAGCTTCATCTCTTTTTCTTTCAATTTCATTCACAGCATGTAATACTTAGTTTGGAGATGTTCTGATTAGTATGTTTGTCAATGAGTATGATGTAGTCAAAATCTAGAACATGTTGGTTCATTAGGTATTGCTCCTTTACGTTTTGTTTTATCAAACTCTATATTCATTGTTGGATTTTGTTGCCTTGTGTGCTCATATCTGTCTTTACCTTTGAACATGGCTTGTACTCAGGGAATAATATATGAGTTTAGCTCTTTTAGTTTACATGAGTTAGAACCGCAATCATTTTCATTCAAGTTGTAGTATTATAATTGTGCTAGTACAGCTGGAATTAGTGGACTGTTTGGTGTAGGTTTCTGATTGTTACCCTGTCCAGTAAAGGCTAAGATATAACCTCTTGTTAGGAGTATGGACTAGCATATGTTTTTTTTAATTTATGTCACTTTGATGATATACATGTTGATTGGTTAAAAATGATGATGGATATGAATGCTGGATAATAGAAGGGGTTACTGTCTTATTGTACTTTCTGCATAGAAATCCATTGATGTTAGATATGCCATGGTATTGGTGTAAAAGATGATCAATATTTGTTTTAAATTTTCGTGCAATGATATGATTTGCAACTGTGGATTCGAGTGCCTCATGTTTTGTGCCATGTAAAGACTCGATCTCAGGTCCCAAGCCTGCTGGAGCTGGTCCGTCCTCCAATTTGGGTTTTCTTTCGGGCCCAGCATAATATCGTTATGAAATTGGTAGTTTAGGGCAGCCTTGTGTCATGTAGGCTGTTGCGCTTCACGCTAAGCCCAAACAGTTTCTTTAAATAGTCAGCCTATCCTTCTAAAAAGACAATCTCTTTTCAATTAACCTGGATAGGAGCAGAGTCCCCGCTCCATTAATGATTAAGTAATTAAATTTTTTTTAAACAGTTGAGGCGAGTCGTTGAATAAGATATGGTCATGGCCCTCAAGAGTTTAACATGAATTTCCTTTAAAATTGGACTCGAGGCATGCCGTGCCAAACCAAAATCTAAAAATGCATGGCCCTCTATTAATTTCTTATGATTTAGATATAAAATAACAAATGTTCGTAGTTTGCTTTAGGCCCGTTTAATATACCATCGCGGTTGTAGACACGTTCCGTGACATGATTGCAATTTCTAAAAACAAAACCGGAGTATACGCTTCGGTCAAACATTCTTAATAATAATAAAGCGTTGTTAATTGTGGACACGTTCGCGTGACATGATTTTTGACGCGCCAAACAAATGGGTACATATACGCGTGACCCGTTTCAAGATAAATTACAAGAGGTGAGAGCACGTAGGTTCCAAAATGAGTAATTAAACAATTTGATTAAGCCAAGTGTGATCAAAGCGACCGTGCTAAAACTACGGAACTCGGGAGTGCCTAACACCTTCTCCCAGGTTAACAGAATTACTTACCCGGATTTCTGTGTTCGCAGACCGTAAATAAGAGTCAACTTCCTCGATTCAGGATTTTAAACCGGTGACTTGGGATACCAATAAACTATCCCAAGTGGCGACTCTGAATTTTAAATAAATAATCCCGTTTCGATTGTCACTTTATTTGGAAAAACTCCCTTATACTCCCTCCCGGGGTGTAGTAAAAAGGAGGTGGGATAATCAGTCCATTTGGTAGCGGCGTCCTTCTTTAACATCTTAAAGATTGGCCCACAGATAACTGTAGACTGTGCTATTAATCGGCTGATATAGTTAAGTCTTCCCAAGAAACTCATTACGTCCTTCTTGTTCTTTGGCGGTGGCAACTCTTGAATAGCTTTGACCTTTGATGGATCCATGTCTATTTCCCAGTGACTCACAATAAACCCAAGTAGTTTTCCGGCAGGAACCCCAAATGCACACTTTGCGGAATTTAGTTTCAGGTTGTACTTTCGCAATGTATTGAAAAACTTCCTCAAATCTTCCATGTGATCAGTAGCCTTCTTGGACTTGATGATAACATCATCTACGTACACCTCAATCTCCTTGTGTATCATATCGTGGAAAAAATGGCCATGGCCCTCATGTAGGTGGCCCCTGCATTCTTTAACCCAAACGGTATCATCTTGTAACAATACATTCCTTATGGTGTAATGAAAGTTGTTTTCTCAGCATCTTCTTTATCCATCCAGATCTGATGATAACTAGCAAAACAATCTATAAATGATTGCAACTCATGCTTGACACAATTGTCGATTAGGATGTGTATGTTTGCCAAAGGGAAGTCATCTTTTGGACTGGCCCGATTGAGATGCCGGTAGTCGACATAGACTCTGACCTTCCCATCCTTCTTTGGCACCAGTACAATGTTGGCTAACCATGTCGGAAATTCTACTACCCTGAGAACCATAGCTTTGACCTACTTGGTGACTTCTCCCTTGATTTTCAGACTCATATCAGGCTTGAATATTTTGAGCTTTTGCTTTACCGGTGGACATGTCGGATCTGTTGGCAATTTGTGAGCCACAATAGATGTACTCAGGCCAGTTATGTCATCATACGACCAGGCAAATATGTCCTCATATTCTCTTAGAAATTCTGTGTATTCCTTCTTTTCTGATGGCGATAAGTGGATGTTGATTCGTGTTTCTTTGACGTTTTCTGCATCTCCCAGGTTGACAATCTCAGTCTCGTCCAGGTTGGACTTAGGTCTATTCTCAACCTCCTTAACAATCTCTTCTGGTATGTCATCTTCCTCTGAATCTATGTCTATTTGTTGCGTTGTTTCGTTGCATATCACAGTCATTGGTTCATCAAGATAAGTAATAGTAATGTTGTGTAAGTAAAGTAAAGAGAGAAAAATAATAATGAGTGTTGATTCAAAAAAAAAGTCAAAATACTTTGATAAATTGCTTAATCGTTTTGAACATTGAAGATCTTATTGCAGGAATTGAAAACATACGAGAAATAAAAATCTTTTAGTAAATAAGATAGTGCTTGTTTTAGCCTTGCTACCCCGAGGCTTGTCGGGCTCTGGTCGTCCTGATGGTCCAGTTATTGAAGCGTGCCCCTCTGCTTACGGCCTTTATGGAAGGCCTTCCTCCCCCTCCGCCCCGAGAACAACACAACAGTCCATGTCATTGTCTTCTAGGAACAAGTTCTTCACCGCTGCCAGTGCTTCCTCTTTTTCTGACCCATAGAAGACATCGAACGGTTGGAAAAGTCTGATCTAAATGTGGTATTGGCTGCTCTAGCAGATAGTAAGAACTGCGCCATGGTGGCGACCAGATGTTGAATTCTTCCCAAGTGTACTCGTATCCCAGACCGAAAGTTGTGCCGTGTTTCTTGAGTTTTATGGGCTTAGCGATTCCTTAGAGATTCTTTCCGAGTCCTCTGCCATGTTCATACCCACTCTAGTACAGTATACTCTCGATCTTGTTATCCTACCATTTGTCTTTGTCAACAGCATTTACCCGTTCGATGAGATGGTAAGTCTCTCCACCTAGCTTCCTTCTTCCCTCGATTGACGGAATGGTCTGGCGACTGTATATAGTGTTGCTACCATCGCCGTGAATGATCACCTCCTGGTGATTCCATTCAAATTTTACCGCCTAATTCAGTGTTAATGCTACGGCCCCAGCAGCATGAATCCATGGTCGTCCCAACAGCAGATTGTAAGATGTTGGCACGTTTATCACTTGGAAATCAACATCGAACCACGTTGGCCACATTTGTAAACACAGACTAATTTCCCCAATAGTGGACCTCTGGGAACCGTCGAAGGCTTTCACATTTATGGCTTTTTCCTTTATCTCATGCAGTCCTTTCCCCAACTTCTTGAGTGTTACCAGCGGACAAATGTTGAGACTAGAACCCCTATCGATCAAGATCCTAGTGATAAAGTAGTCCTCGCATTGCACAGTGATGTGCAGTACTTTGTTATGACCCAACCCTTCAGGTGGCAGCTCATCCTCATGAAAAGTAATTTTATGACTTTCCAATATCTGTCCTACCATGTTAGCCATTTCCCCACCAGTGATGTTGCTTGGCACGTTCGCTTCACTCAGCACCCTTAACAGAGCATTCTTGTGTGCCTCAGAATTTTATAGCAAAGCAAGGATGGAAATTTGCGCCAGTGTTTTGTTCAACTGGTCGATGACCGAGTATTCCTTGGCATGTATCTTTCTCCAAAGATCATCTGGACCTGTCTCAATGATGGGTGACCGGTTAGAGGCCTTCTTGCTTGACTCAGCTAGGTGTTCCGGGGTATAGACCCTACCAGTTATCGTCATACCCTGTGCGGCAATAGTTTCCTCGAACCTAACCTTGCCTTTCACCCTTGCCTCGGTTGTATAGTCCCATGGTATAGCCATTGTATTGAATGGCGTCATGGTCAACATTACCACTGGGATCGGTATGGGTATCTTTACTCCGAATGGAGCATGTACCTTGGGCTGTAAAATTGTAACTTCGAATGGTGTAGGTGCATTTGCTGGAGATACAAATTCGACCTCAATTAGCATTGGAGTATTTGTAGATGGCATTGTTTCAAACTCAAGTAGCACGAACATATTTACCTCAGTGTCCCCAGAGGGCTGCATCTGGACTACAATCGGATTAAGAGTAACTATTGGCTTCTTTAGGTCATCACTCTCTGCGATCAACCCGATTGATCCCTCGAGATCCCAATCATCCTCTATTTCAATCATGTGAGCACCTCTACCCTTGTGGTCTAGCAGAGGATTATTGCGGACATTCGGAGCGGGTTTCTTCTCCACAATAATCTTGTTGTCAATCTAAGCCTGGATCTTATCATTCAAAGAACGATATTCGTCGATGGTGTGTCCTTTCATGCTGGAATGGTATGCACAGGATTTATTTGGGTTAAACCACTAATAGGGGTTCTCAGGGGTTGCAGCAGGGATGGGGGTAACATAACCAGCAGCTTAGAGTCTCTCGTACAACTGGTCAATAGCTTCAGCAATGGATGTGTATTGTTTAGGAGGTCTGCGGTCAAAATTTGGTCGAGGTCTAGGGAAGTTTTGGTGTGCGGGAGGTGATTGGTAGTGGGATGGTTGAGTATTGTAGGCTTGGTAAATATTTGCAGGTTGGGAATATCTAGGTGAAGTATGCTGATATGTGGGAAGCGGAGGTGATTGATAAGTGGGTGGTGGAGTTTGGTAAGAGGGTGAGGGTGTTTGGTAGTTCGGAGTAGGTTGATATGTGAGTGGAGGAGTTGGGTAAATTTGGTATTTGACAGGAGATTTGGTTCTCTGTGTAACCATTACAGCTCCTACGTCCCTTTTCTTGGACACACCACTAGACTTTAAGGCCTTATTGGTAGCTTGCAAGGCCTCAAAGTTTGTAACAATACCGCTTTTGATGCCTTTTCGATCCTTTCACCCAGCTTGATAATGTCAGAACATTTATGGCTCTCAATCAACATTAGCCTTTCATAATACTGCGGGTCATGAGCCCGGACAATGAATTTGTTCATTTGTTCCTCCTCTAAGGTAGGTCTGACCATAGTAGCTTCGGACCTCCAGCGAGTAGCATACTCACGAAATATTTCTGTGGGCTTCTTCTTTAGATTCTGAATGTAGAACACATCTGGCACATTCTCCGTGTTGAATCTGAACCTGTCCATAAAGTCGGACACCATGCCTACCCAGCTCGACCATTTCTTTGGATCTTGGCTAATATACCAGGACAAAACATCTCCTTTCGGCTCCTCATGAAATGTTTCATGCGGATTCTCTCGTCTTTCCCTACTCCAACCAGCTTGTCATAGTACATTCTCAGATGGACCCTTGGATCGCCTGTACCATCAAACATTTCAAACTTCGGAGGTTTGTACCCCTCGGGCAGTTCGACATCGGGTTGTATGCAAAGATCTTCATAGTTCAGCCCCTTAATCCCCTTGCCTCCTTCAATGCCTTGAATCTGGCTAGTCAATTTCTTAAGTTCCTCAGCCAGGTTCCTGATGAGCAAGTCTTTATCATCAGACTCGGGTGTGTTTGAGATGGGTTGGGGGGAATGTGTCATAGTCTCCACATAGATGGGGTTGTTATGGTGGGTGTAGAAGTGGTCATTTGTGGAGTTTTGGGGTTTTGGGATGAGCAGCGGGGTGTTGTTTGAGGTATTGCAGGTGTTGAGGTAGTGGTGAGGAGCGGGATGGTTTTGTTGCTTTGGGATATTCTGTGTAGAGTTTTGAGCGTTTGGGAAATTGATATATGGAGTGGTGAGGGAAAATGACAAATTTGCCAGATTCCGGACCTGATCAAGTTCTTCTTGAAATTTCAGCAGTTTTTGTTCAAGTTGGGATGCATTTTCCTTAGGGACCAGAGTACCATGACCATGAGTTACCTATATCCATTCAGTTGAGTTTTCCTTTCTGGCATTGTTCAAATCTTCCATCTTCCCTTTGTTCTTGTTTTTGACAGAACTAAGAGGAGGAGTGGGTGGAGGGCCCCTAGATCTCGTGGAATAAGATGATGTTGCCAGAATGCACGAACTAATCTTCGGGGAGGGGAATAATAAAAACAAAGACAAAAATAAAAACAAAAGGTAACCAAGTTAGTGAGGATTATAATAAGGGTTGCAATATTTAAACACATAGTACAAGAATGTAAATCATGTCCTAATTTGGGGACCTCTTTGTGCCTGAGGTGGGCCTAGCAACAAATTGATTTGGAGAACTTAGAATGCTAAATGCCTCATTTTATTGATAAAAAGTAGACGAACCCCAAATCGACACTAAATAATAGGAAATAAAAGTCACTAATGGCCAGTGGCCTTATTACATTTCATAAAAAGAAAAGAAAAACTCCTATATACTTGGTCCCAGAAGGACCTTCCTCAGGTTGAATGCTCTCGTTGATCAAATCCTCCAGTTCGCGTAGGTTTACCAATAAAAATGCCTTGGCCAAGCGTTCTCCTTCGTTTCCCTCAGCGTTCTGGCAGTCGGTGACTTTCTTCCTCACTATTCCTTCTAATTCCAACAGACTGTATTCCATATATTCCAACTTTTTGCTAGCTCTGGCGGCCCTCTCTTTCCACTCATTGATTTGGTCATCTAATGGAAGACTCTTCCACCAGTCTAGTAAGAGTGGGGGCGTGCTAATGATACCAAAACTGCGGACCTCGTTCTTCATTTTTTGCAAGACAAACAAGGTTAGGCCCTTACCCCCTCCAGACTCGACTATTTAACATCAACAATTAGTATAAAGCATTTAGTTCTCCAAATAAATGCACAGAACGTGATGCTGTCCATTTGGGTTTTAGGGAAACCTAGTGGACTTTGGACAAGGCTATCTTAAAGGATCATTATGTGAACAACATAACTGACCAGCTATGTTTGACCATGATGTATGCACAGTTTAAACAGAGTAAGGTTTCTATGGGGTTTTAGACTGGTACCCTTGAGCGGACAACTCAAGGGGGAAAGGCAGGAACCGTCGACTACACCGTTGATCGACTGCTTTTACCGCAAATATGCCTTTTTCGGATTTAGGGGGTAATAGAATAGGAAGAGCGCAACTACCTATTATAAGCGTTGCTATGATATTTGTTTGCCACGAGTGGAATATGATGTTGAGCATGATTATGCAATAATTAAAAACATGTTGTCATGTATTTGCACTTTTAAAAAAGCAGTAAATACAACAGTTTCATAATTTTAAAGTAGTAGTAAAGGAAAGTAGTAAAGGAAAGAAACAAAAAGACAAGTCAGTTTTGCAATCGAAAAGGGGAATTGAATGCTTTAAGGAATTAAACAAGTAATTGCACATAAATTCACAATAATAGTCTGAAATGGTAAAAGCCTAAAAATCCCCAGCAGAGTCGCCATGCTGTCGTGCCCCCTTTTTTCTCGCAAAATTGGGTTTATGACATTTGGAAGGACAACTCGTTCCTTTTGGGAACTGGGTTTTTGCATTTGAAGAGTCGCCACCTAATGATTAAGGTGCATTAGGACACCAATAGAGATTCAATTCTAAGTTTGTTTAGGTAACCAGAGATTGGGTAAGGGCTTGAAATTATCCCAAGGGGAAGGTGTTAGGCACCCCTCAAGATCCACTAGTGTGGTTCCTGGCCAGACAGTTATTGTAAATTTGGGGTGCAATTAACATATAAGCAAATAAGGCTCAAATAAGAGGGGATTCAATGCACAATAGTTTGAAAGTAAACAAAGTTTGAAAGAGCAATTAAAAGAGTTGATTTCAAATAAGGAGTTACAATGCTTAGAAAAGAAGGGGAAATAAAGAAAGGGGGTCCTAGGTTTACAAAAAATATGGATCACATCAATGCAATACTCGGTAATCACTCCTCAAAAGAGAGGTTACACGTGGCATTAGAGCACCGGTCATCATATCCATATCTACCCTTCCCACCCCGTTAAGGTATTATAGCGCGGATTGATGTCGATTACTATTGCATGCTATTACCCATCCCATTCCTATCAGTCCCAGAGGAACTTAGGACTACTACTCCTAAAGGGAGGGGATATTAGGCTGATTGGTTTCAAAGGATAAAAATCTAAGGCGGCATTCAAAAACAGATAATATGGCATATAAAGGGGAAGAATGTAAACAGATAAAAGGCTCATGTATACCTCCTCAAAACAAAAGTACATAACTAGCATGACTTGCACATACTTTTTAGGTCTGATTTAGAGCACATAAAGATGAGGGAAGTTAATTGTTGAGGCAGATTAGTTTATTACATAACTCATATTAGAAGTCCGAATTAGGCCTACATGCTGGTTATAACAATTAATAAAGGCGGATTCAATTTTACAGTTATTGCTCTAAATCTTGCCTAATTGTTTAGACGGGGTCCTATAGGCATAATATCTACTTAATTCAGAAGGTAGTGAAATAGTGATAACTCAAAACATACTGCTTGAAATCCTATAGCCATACTTGCTAAACATTGTTGAAACTAAGGGAACTATTAAACAGAGGTTCAAAATAGACGAATTTGAATTAGACTAGTTCCAAATTCTGCAGATGATGGTACCTACTATTACTGACTCTAATCTACATGGGCATGATATCTAACATTGAATGTGAATGGAACAACTCAAATATATTTAAGAACCCCTATAGGCATGATTTCTATGCGTTACTGCTTTCAGCATACTACTGGGTTATAACCAATTGGGCCCTAAAACAAGTATGATATCTAAACGGTGACAAATGTGCAGAATTTTAGATAATCCCTATAGGCAGGTTATCTGGATGTGATGTTGAACAAGTAAGTCCTATAGACATGGTTTCTAAATGTAATGTGAATATGCAGAATTGGAGCAGTCCTATAGGCATGGTTTCTAAATGTAATGTGAATATGCGGAATTGGAGCAGTTCTATAGGCATGTTTTCTAAATGCGATTTGAACAAGTAGAGAATGCAGTCCTATAGGCATGTTTTCTACCCTTGAGCATGCATAATTTCCCAACCCTTTTTTCAATAGCCAACCCCAAATGTTCATTACAAATTATTACAAACCAAGAATAATAAATTACATCAGAAAAAGTACAAAGAAAAGTTACAACCAGAGGAAGCATGATTCTTGACTTCCTCTCTGAGTTATGAGATAAACCAACTCAAAATACCATTGATCCAAAGCCTTTCTCAGCCTTGAGTGTGTCAGAGTTTCCTAAGGGCCTCAATAGGACCCCGAGCAGTACTCACACCCAAGTTTCATAATTAGAATAGGGACAAGTGTAGTGTGGAAATGCCAGCCCTCATGTGTCCAAGTTCAGAGAGAGCTCATGTGTCCCAAGGCAAGGCTCACATTAGGGGGGCAGAACTTAGGTCTAAGAAGAGAGTGAAAAGTGCAGAAACTGAGTTCTAAGAACTGAGGGAATAAAGGAGAGGGAAAGGGTGAGAGGAGTCAGACATTAATACTTCAAAGAATTGATAACTTCACACAAAGGGTCGGGGGATTGGGAATCCATTGCAATGGGGCCTATATACTTAGGCATGGGTTAATTTTGGGCATGCACAGCAATAGGGAGTGATGTCATGCTTGTAAATCAACCAGAACACACAACATATAAGGGTAACATGGAGGTTATGATCCTAGGAAGATCAAGTTTGGGTCATGCTCAGCAATATCCAATGTTGTCATACCCCAAACTAACCATAAGTATTAATCACATTGGGGTAGGGATTTGGGATTCATAGTATATTGATTCAGAATAGGAGAAAATTTAAACGAACAGTCTTAGACCCAAAACACTGGGATTTTCAATAATAGGAGATTTTTTAAAAGAGAATAAGCAAACAAATCGGACAAAACTCATGCAAACAAACATTCGTTTAGTAAACAGTTAAAAGAAATTAGGGGATTTAACATGCAAACTCAGGTAGAAGAACAATATAAGCAAACATAGCCAAACATGTCAAAGAATCAGAGAAACATTTTGAAATAACTTAACAGAAACCCTAATCAGAAAGATAAGGGGTTTTGAAAGCGGAGTTTTAAAAGAAAATTTGAGAAAAACACTTAGAAGTTCAGAGCAAACATAGATCTGAAATAGATCTAAAAATAAATCGAGGGAACCTTAAAGGCTAAGGTTTCAGATGAACCCCAAGTGGTGAGAAAGGCATTGAAAACCAACGATCTAAGCAGGAGAGTCAAGAGTCTGACTCGAATAGCCATGGCTGGCCGGAGAAAAAGTCGGAGACGACCGGAGAACTATCATGAACTGCAATCGAACAAGCCTGGACCAAGCTCTTTCGAGATCTAGCCTCGAGACCATAATAATCGAGTACGTAGAATCCATGGGAGGTGGATATAGGTCTCCGGTGACTTTGGGGACCATAGATTTGGGGAGGTATTAGAGTTGTAGTTAATGGTGGAAGCTAGGGTTTGAGAGAATTTGAGAGAGAGTTGAGAGAGAAGGGGATTCAGAGGCGGTGGAATTTGGAAATGAGACCAGGGTTAGGGGTCGTTTGAATTAAAAAGGCAAGGATGGTTGTTGTCCGTTGATCTGAATGATCAACGGCCTGGATCAAAACGGGCGAGTGGGCAGGTTATGAAGATGGGCTTGGGTCGGATTAAATCGGAATTGGGTCGAGGGTTCAAATGGTTTCAATTGAGTTCAATTGGGATCAAAATTGGGCTATAATCGAAATGAAATTGGGCTAACATTAAAATAGCCATTTTTCCCTATTTAATTTATAAAACATAATAAATTAATTTCTGGAAATAAATTAAAGATACCAAAATGATTTATAGAACATAATTAACTATTTAAAAAATACCAAACCTAATTTTTATGAATATAAATGTAATTAATCTTAAAAGAGGCTAATGTTGTAATTATATACAATTTAACTTTAAAAATACTAAATGACTTTGTAAAAATATGCAAAAATTAAATTACCTATATTTTAGCATAAATATGAGAATCCAATAAATGAATCACCAAAATGATAATTTTGGAAATACTTATTGGGTTTTTAAGGATAAAATAGGGCAATAAATCGATTTAAAAATCTTTAAAAACTAAGGAAAAATAATAAAATATTTGGACATACTTATATACGCATACATATGCTATTTTGAAAGTATTTAGCATATTAAAATATACAGGGAAAAATTGGGTATCAACACCTACTCACAGGGAATAACCCACATGTGGAAATCACTTTCCGACATCTTCCAACGCTGCTGCACGGGGTACAATAACCCATCCTGAGTCCGAGCTCACTCTCTAGCTGCACAAGTCCATTCACCCCTCGTGGACATCAATTAGATGTGTGGCAATATCCTTCCAATTCAAAGTTATCCTTCTTCATTTCAAGCAGCTCCCTTCCGTTATATCAAATCTCCTGCCGCATAATAGCCCATGCTCCAAATTAAATTTGTAGGCCCCAATCACCAATCTCTAAAATTCCCAAATCGTTCCAAACATTCCTTAAGGTGCATAGTCATCCTGCCGCAAAGCCCATATGCAACTCTGCCATTCTCCCACTTTGGCGGAACTCATCCCTTTAATCGACTACTCGACCTTTGTTTCTTATACTTGGCCTTCTAGAAGTTTTAACCACCGCCTGACACTCCCCACATGTCCTTCCTCATCCTTTGCTGCTCAGCTGTTGCCTTAAATAAAATCCATCTTCGTAGCGCTTGAATACACTAACCGCTACTAACTTTAAATCTCCCCGAGGCCATCTTTCTTGGGCCATCAACACTAGATATACCGATTCAATCCTGAACCACCGCACATCGCGATCTCTGACAGTCGCCTCTCTATTATTATTTCACAATATCCTGCCCCAAAGACGAATTGAAGAAAACTATAACACCGGCAAACTCAACATATTCAATCGAGGATGACGATACCACATCACAGATGAAAACTCCACCACGTTCGAAAATAACAAGTCTTGTTACTCCATCAAACCAAACTTGAACATTTATAGCCCGATTGCCTCTCTTCCGCCCGGAAATAAAATTCTGAATCTCTGAATCTTGCATTGAGTAAACAACATTCCAAGTCATTCACTGCTTCAGCGCATAGACAAACACTCTACCATTACACCAATATTGTGTGATAACAACACACGAATCGTCATAACAATTAATGTCAAATCTCAAAACCTTAGGTAATACTGAAACTGAGCTAAAACGACAAAACGGCCTTCCGCAAGGCGACAACAATAGCCTGATCAAATACGTAGGGAGGAACATCCCGCACCACATCTATAGTACTATTACATTTTTTCAATTCCCAATTTGTAATAAGTGTTTCACGTCGCATAAGATTGAGTAGGAAAGAAACAAAGGCATAAGCCTCAAAGGAATCAAAGTCGCACGATTAGGAATCAAGAAGGGAGGTACTCCTAACAGTCCTGTAGCCTCTCGAAGATAAGTACAGACGTCTTCGTACCGATCCGTGAGATTCTACTAGACTTTCTCGTGACTCATGAGACCTAAGGGAACCTAGTGCTCTGATACCATGTTGTCACGACCCAAAATCCACTAAGGGTCGTAATGGCGTCGGACACTGCTATCACGCAAGCCAACCATAAATACTTAATTAAATTCTCATTTAAACAATTGTGAAAAACTCTGATTTTTCTTCAATTTTTACCGGTAAAAGGTACTCAGTTCAAATTAAATATACATGTCAAGAAGTTAATACAAAATACACCATAACTATCCCAGAACCCGGTGTCACAAGTGCATGAGCTATTTCTAGGAAGCAATACAATACAACAACCGTCCAGAATACAAATTGGACAGAAAATAAATACAATAATCTGGAAGAGACTCTGCTGGCTGCGGGTCATCTCGAGAAGTGCAGCTCACTTAAGTCTCTACATCAACCATGCTGCTACGCCCGTCAGGCCACTAGTGATGCATGTGCCTGTGCAACAAAAATACACAGCAAGTGTAGTATGAGTACGAAACAACGTGTACCCAATGAGTATCCCGTCTAATCTCGAAGAAGTAGAGACAAGAGGTCAACTTCGATACTTACTAGTGGTCCAATAATGATACGTCCGTAATATAATGAATCGAGGATTTATATAAACAGGATTTGTAATTCAATAGGGTGAAACATGTAAACAATTCTTTCCTTTATGTGAAATTTCCAAATTTCTTTTTTCATCATTTATACACATATTCTCAAGCCGGGAAGGGGCAATAACAACTTCAATAATATTCAAGGCAAGCAATACAAGCATGCGCAAATCATGCCGAGGTCATACAGCCCGATCCAACAGAAATGTAAAATGTGCACTGCCGAGGGTTGAACGTCCCGAACCATAGATGCATCTATTACCCCGCTCGAAAATCATACATGCGACGCGGTCAACATAAATAAACAAATACCCTGCTCGCGAATCATACATGTGACACGGGCCCACATAGATACACACAGTCAAACAACTAATTAAGAGTTTATCGAGGAATATTTATTCCAATAAAAGCCAATTCTCTTTTAATGATTTAAGAAAAATGAAGTTTAATCCTTTTATAAATTCACTTACCAATTCGATAGGATTTAAGCAATTCAAATGTCAATAAGATTACAAATATTCCAAGTATAGCATGTTTTTGGGTCCTAGACTACCCGGACTTAAACATAATAGTAGCTACGCACGGACTCTCGTAACCTCGTGTGTACGTAGCCCCCACAAATAGGAGCACATAACCAATTATTTCACCTACGGGGATAATTCCCTCTTACACGGTTACAAAGGAGACTTACCTCGCTCCGAAAATCCATAACCAGCATTCCATACTCTTCCGAAGAATTGAATCGATGCACAATGCTCCAAAACTATCCAATAATTATGCAAATACATTAATATATGTTCAATTACTCATTACAATCCAATTTATAACAATTCCTAACCCCGATCAAAAAGTTGACAATTTATAACAGGCTCACATGCCTGGATTCCAAAAAATTTCGAAAATATAGTTTACCCATGAACTCACGAACTCAAATATATAATTTACTCTCAATTTCATACCCAAAATCGTGGCCAAAATCCAAAATACATCTTTTAGGTCTTTCCACCAAAACCCCAAATCTCTACCAATTTTCATGCTCAATTCCATACATAATCAAATAATTTAAGTCAAGATAGGTGGGTATAGCTTACCTTGTCATTGATGATGAAATCCCCCCTCTTGAAACTCTTCAAAATCGCTCACACCAAATGAAAATGAGGAAAAAATGACCAACCCCCAATTTTAAAAGAACCTTACTGCTCCCAGGAATTCCACACCTGCGATCACACGACTGCTTCTACGGTTCCGCAGGTGCGGCCCCTCTACCGCTACTACGGTTTCTCTATGGGCTCCCCTTTCCGCTTCTGCGCCTCGACTCCCGCAGGTGTGATCCCGCTTTTGCGGCGAGATGTCGCATCTGCGATCCTTACACTTCCAGCCCAAAATCGCATTTGCGGTCCTTACACTTCCAACCCAAAATCGCATCTACGGCTCTCCTGGACGTTTCTGCGGCTCCGCATCTGCGATCCAAGCCTCGCAGGTGCGGTTACATCAGAAGACAGTTGTTGCACTTCCTCTTCCAATTTCCAAAACTAATCCGTTAACCATCCGGAATCCACCCGAGGCCCCCAGAACCCCAACCAATCATACCATCAAGTCCCAAAACACATTATGAACTTGCTCGAGGCCTCAAATCATATGAAACAATGCTAAAATCATGAATCGACCCCCAATACAAGCTTAAGGAACTTTAGAATTTCAAACTTCTATATTCGATGACGAAACCTATTAAATCGCGTCTGATTGACCTTAAATTTTGCACACAAGTCATATTTGACATTACGGACCTACTCCAACTTCCGGAATTGGATTCTATCTTTAGCTAAATGACTCCAAAATGACCTATAAACCTACGAATTCACTTTCGTTCGTGCTCCCAATACTAGAATCATCATACGGAGCTATTCCTAGACTCGAAATCTCAAACGGACATTGATAACCCTTAAATGCACTTCAATCCAAACTTATGAGATTATTCCAAAAATGCTAACTTCTGCAATAGGTGCCGAAATGCTCCCGGGTCTTCCAAAACCCAGTCTGGACATACGCCCAAGTCCGAAATCATCATACGAACCTGCTGGAAACTTTGAATCCTGATTCCGAGGTCGTTTACTCAAAAATTCAACCTTAGTCAATTCTTTCAACTTAAAGCTTCCGAAATGAGAATTCTCTTTCCAAATCAACTCCAAACTTCCCGGAATTCAATTCCGACCGTGCACACAAATCATAATACCTGAAGTGAAGTTGCTCATGGCCTCAAACTGCTAACGACGCGCTAGAGCTCAAAACGACCGGTTGGGTCCTTACAGAAAGAAACAATTTGATGAGACTGTTGATAATGAAATCCCAAAATCTCTCTAAGAGTCTTTTAGAATTGATTACTTTTTAAATATAGTAGACAAAGCCATTTTTTCACTTCGAAATAGATTTAAACAATTCGAAGTATATGAAAATATTTTTGATTTTCTATTTAGCTGTAAAAAATTGAGATCGCTAGATGATGGAAATTTAAAAAAATATTTCCTTAATATTGAATGTTCCTTAAAGCATAATAATCAATTTAATATTGATGATTTAGATTTATTTTCTGAATTAAAAGTGTTAAGAAACATAGTACAATTAGAAGATAATAGTTTAATTTATATACTCAATCAAATAAAAAGATTTGATTCTTTTTGAAATGCCCATATTGCTTATAGAATAATATTAATAATTCCTATTGTTGTTGCTTTAGCGGAAAGAAGTTTTTCAAAATTAAAGCTGATAAATTTTACCTAAGGTTAAATGGATTAGCTATATTGTCAATTGAGAAAGACTTATTATGAGAAATTGATTATAAGAAAATTATTAATAACTTTGCATCAAAAAAATCTAGAAAAATAGACTTAAAATTAAAAAAACATTATTAACAAAAAAAAGTTATGGCCCCTCATAAAGTTTGGCTTTAAGAAACAAAATTTGTCAGGCCACGCCTATTTGTATAGGTATTGTCTAATAATTATAAGGGTATACATAAAAGTATTTCTAAAGATATGGGACCGTCAAAATAAAATTTACAAGTCATTTTCTAATGAAATTAAAGGAAAGTGGGAAGATTTCATAAGACTCTGCTTGGCAAACGAGTAGATCATTTCCCTACGGTACTACACTCCACTATCAGTCACACATGAGTATTATTTAGCCTTACAAGGGTGTTCTTACTAATTCATACGGAATTCCATGTGCCCCATGCTACTGGGGTCATAGCATAAGTTAGTAATGCTTTCAGCTACTAGACTTGCGCTATCTAGGGTGCAACGTTCGAGCTACTTCGTGTAGCTGCACAATACAGTCAAACCTCTATATAACAGTCGTATTTGTTCCGATATTTTTTGGATGCTATAGTGAAGTGTTGTTATAGAAGACATATATTATTACATAACATACAAAATCGTGTCCAAAAAATTTGGCTTTTATAATGAATAACTCTTAGGAAAATTTTCGTTCTTATACCATATAGGAAACTATATTACCAAATATATTCATAGTTTGCATATTACCCGCCATGCTAATGGTATTTCTACAAAATATAGACAATTCATTAAATAAGGAATCATTGTAGTTGTAGGCTTCCTTATTTAGGCGCGCTAATATTGGAAAATTAAATATTCTTCCAGATATTTTATAACGCAAATCACGCATTAATAATTATCGGCTGTTTTGAATCAAAATTTAGCAACTCTGTTTTTGCGATACACTATGTTTAACATTTTTTCTGGTCTCACAAATCAAAAACGACTAAAACTTCTACAATTCTTCTACAACAAACGCAATTATGTCCAAAATCCCAATTATGCTACAACTGGATGGGAATTAGGATAGCAATGGGAGATTTAAAGAATTTCAGGTCGATGGCATTATAGTCGATGAGAATGCGAGTTATAGTCTATTGATTTCTACAATAGCACAGCAATTAATGATCGATACATCCGAAAAAATTATAAAAATCAAATACATTGTCAACGAGCATTGTCCTCCAATAGAAATTAGGAACGATATGGGTGTTCGTGTATACATGGAGATAAAAAAGGAAAACAAAAACTTAGGATCATATCCACTATGTATAACTGTTCGCAATCTCAATATAGAATTGAGTATCACCAATGAGAACACAGTTGCAGGTTTGTGCTGTTACATTTTCTATCAAATTCTGGTTGTATATCAATGTCCTACACTTTATCTATATTTTATCTATAAATAAACTACATGTCAGAGTAAATATATATATCAGTATGGATTTTCACAATATCTACAAAATTGCTACATTTATTCTACAATAAAACTACATATCATTTGAAAAATTAATATGAAATACATAATTTCAATGTTTCTACAAATTATCTACAAAATTTCTACAAACTGTTCATAACAGTATTTATCTTTATTTTCATGCAAGTTCGTCTAGAACACTAAAGTTACTTGATATGTCAACATCTCCCGTTATAGAAGAATATGAAAGTATAATAATAATAGATAGTACACCAAGTTTTATTGAAGTAGGACAAGTATACCAAGACAAGCAAACAATTGCAACTGTAATGAAGCATCATTCTGTCATGCAAAAGTTCCAATTCAGGGTTAAAATATCTAGTGCTAGAAGGTATGAACATATGAATGGTCAAAGATAATTATTTTTTTAATTTTGTAGTTTATTTGTAATTTTTTACTTCTTCAGTTTTTCCTTGTGATAATGTTTATCAGTATTGTAGATGAATTGTAGTTATGTTGCATATAAATTGTATAATGTGATCGTTTAAGCTAAAACAATCTTTTTTTTTAAATCTACATTTTAAACTAGTGTTTAAATTATATTTATTTTGTAGCTACTGGCTATTATGTGTTGGTGAAAATTATACATGGCACTTCAAGTCAACTAGCATAAATGATTCTGCAATATTCAAGGTCAAAAATTTCAACAGCCAGCACGCATGCTCTTTAATGGACAATACATTCATACAACGCAAACCTACTGCCATGGTAGTTGGTAGCATGGTTGTTCCAAAATATTATGATCCTAAGATAATTTACACACCAAAAGATATACAAACTGACACGTTGTCTGAACACGGGGTGAATCTAACCTACATGCAAGCTTGGAGAGCAAAAGAAAAGACTTTACAATTTTTGAGAGGTCATCTTACTGACTCCTATAGCAAATTGCCTAGTTATTTGTATATTCTGGATAAGACTTATCTGGGGTCTGTAGTTAAATTGAAGAAGACGGACGATGACTGCTTCTTGTATGTATTTGTTGCGATTTGTACATCAATCAGTGGTTGAGAATATCGTAGGCCAGTTGTAGTAATTGATGGGACCTTCTTAAAGTCAGCATATAGGGGAATAATTCTAACAGCTAGTATAATGGATGCAGCAGGTATTGAAGTTTTATTGTAGAAATATTGTAGCTTGTTTGTTTTTTGTAGTACTTGTAGATTTATTGTAGATATATTGTAGAAAAGTTGTAGTTTGTATGTATATATCTTCTTCTGCATTTTTCCTGCAGCTAATTAATTGTTTTTTGCCTCATAATGTAGGTACCATATTACCATTGGCATATGATGTTGTTGATTCAGAAAATGACACATCATGGAAGTGATTTTTTGAGCAATTCAAACACATATATGGTGAAAGACCAAATATGTGTGTTGTTTCGGATCGGAATGAAAGTATTTTGAAGGCAACATCCATTATTTGTCCCGGCATGCCACATTATTCTTGCATGTGGCATATTTGGAAAAATATAAGGGCAAAGTTCAAGAAGGGACATCTAAAGTTAAGCGAATTGTACTTTGTCACGGCACGATCATACACGCTTGATGAATTTAATGAAAGGATGTCAAAGATTAAAGAGATTGACTCGCGTGTTAAAGCATACTTATACGATATTGGCTATCATAGATGGTCTCGAGTACATGCTACGGTGAACAGAACTCGGACTATGACATCAAACATTGCAGAATCATTGAATGCTGTAACAAAATATGGAAAAGAGCTGCCGATAGTAAAACTATTAGAGTATATAAGGACTCTTCTTGAACGTTGGACGAAGGAAAAGTTATTGAAATTAAAGGGTACATTCACATACCTTGGGTTTAAATTCAACAAAGAGTTGGATGACAACAGAACATTGTCGCATAAGCTTAGAGTAAGATCTGATCATTCATTGCATCAAATTAATTTATACAGGACAATGTAGATAATTTGTAGATATTTGTATTTAACCGTCTATGAATTGCTTTTCTATTTGTAATGTAGTTTTAGGTGAGGGCTTCAACAGACTACATCCATATAGTACTAGATGGTGTGAGGGGCTATATTTTTTGTCTTGAAAACAAGAGATGTAGTTGTCTTGTCCACATACTTTGGCTGCTTTAAGACACAGGGATGAGTCTTTTCAACAATATTATTCTCCTTATTACATAAGGGATAACCTCTTGCGTACTTATGAAATACCAGTAAATCCCCTGCATGATGAAAGTAAATGGAATGTGCGATAACATATATCTGAAGAAGTAGTAAATCCACCTACAGGAAGGAAAAGGCAGTCAAGAAGACCTCAAAATGAAAGATATAAAACATATGATGAAATAAATTCAAAGAAGTGCAAGGTTTCATATGGCAACTGCAGAGGAGAAGGGCATAACAAAAGATCTTGCAAGAATTCACGCAAAAAGAAATAAAATTTTATGTAGTTAACGGAATATTTCATAAAAATTGTTGGTGAGTTCAGGATAACAGAATTTGATGTGTAATTGTTGAGGTTTTTTAAGATCATAATGTAGTTAGATAGGATTTTTCTGTATTGAGATAATACTTTCATAGAGTGATTTATTTATGAATGGTTTATATATATATAATCTACCACTTTTTTACTATCTCTAGCATCCTTTACATAGTTGTTAATGTTTTTTTGCAATTTATCTACAATACAACTACAAAAAGATTACATTAACTGGAATTTACAGAGTAACTACATTATAAATCAGTAGGAAAAGAGTTATATACTAAAATATTGTAGATCAAGTACTGTTTACGTTCAACAAATGAATATAAAAGCAACAAAACACATTGTTAAATATTTTCTGCAAATTATCTACAAAGTCAACTACAAAAAAACTACAATAGCTGGAGCTGACATAATAACTAGATTATAATTTAGCTAGAAAGAAGTTATATGCTAAAAATAATATAGATCAGGTACTGAATTGAATGTAAAAGAAACAAAATGTTTAGTTACTGATTTTTACACTTTATCTACAGAAAAACAACAAAATAACTACATATTTTTGCGTTGACAGAATAACTGTATAAAAATTCAGTTGGAAAGGATTTATATGCTAAAATAATGAAGATCAAGTACTGTAAACATTCACCAAGTGAATATAAAACAAACAAAATATTTCCAATTGAACTACTACTATACTAAATAAGAAAAAAAACAAAGGCTACTATAATTGTAGCGCAAGTCTGCTACAATTAAAACACAACAATATTGTTCAAAAACTTGTCTACCATCTTTCTTCTAAACTAGCATCAACTAAATAATTGTACTACATGTTCCATACAAAACATTACAACTACTTCTTCTTCCTCTGGACTCGTGTTTTCTCATTCAAAGCTGGTGCACCTTTTCTCCTTGCCAATTTGCCTGTCACCTCACTTTCACTAATTGCCCCATGCTCCTGCTTCTTTCTAGCATAGTCCCAAAGTAGTGCTCCATAGCGTCTACGGTGTTGGTCAATATCAGAAAGGTCTTCTGCCGGAATTGATAACTCTCCAAGACTAACATACTCTGCAAAGGCAGCAACAAATACACCACAATCGCTGCAAAGATAAAAAAAATGTCAATATTTACCAAACGATTAGAAAAAAAAGGGTTAAATGTATAGAAAGAAAGAAGATTTTTGTTACAGTGATCCTTTTTTTTGTTGTGGTATCTATCCAACGATCCACTGAATGTTAAGAGGGTCGGTAACAGCTTTCTCAATGTATGCATTTGTATTCTTGAGTTGATGTCTTTACGCTTCCCATAAAAATCGGTGCATGACAAATACAAAGGGATAATAACAGAAAACTTGTCGACACAAGATTCAACAATAGGGTGATTGCGTGAAGAGACCATGGAATCATACGCATAAAGTTGCCTGTCTACAATGTCAAAAATAACAAACACCCAGTGAAATTTTTCTACAATGTTTACGGGCATGATGACATAATCAACTTCATCCCATGCAACATTTACGAGTAGACTATACCCCAATATATATTCTGTTACAACGTCCTGGGGTTTGACAACAGAAAAATTCTTTTCTTGAGGAGAATTTTAGAACATTTCATAAATTTGATCAATCCTAGTCTTGAACAAACAATTTGTTGTAGTAAACCTGGTATTGTTGTGGGGGCCATACTTGCCTCTTTTCCTTAAGTAATACATTATAACACTAATGTGCTGCAACAAAAACAGATTACATTTATACTACAAGTTATCTTCAAATAATCTACACAAAACTACAAAATAACTATAATTACATTACAAACAGAAAACAAAGCATCTATAATCAGAATACAAACTATCTACAAAATACCTACAAATCAAATATATTGAATCTTACCGAGTCATTGAGGACTTGTCCGGAGTGTGCCAGGGAAAAGAACCACTCCTTCTTGTCAACCTTTTCCACTCCAAGATCAAACCATGTCTTAATTTGGTTGTCCTTTATAGAATACAGAGCCTTCCTCCTATATAAACAAATAGAAATTAAAATAAAATTGTTGAATGAAGTGGATGTGTAAAAGATGAATACTGGAATAAAAGTGTCAAATTGTGCAAACTAACCTCTTTGAATCTGTGTCGGTACCGTAGTATAACCACTTGTTGAATTGATGCAACAACTCAGGATCTACATTTTGACCAATAACACTAGTAAATGGGTGCTTGAGGTGAAAAATTTGAGGTCCAACCGAGGTGCCGCCACCAGAACTGTATAAAGGGAGAAATGGCGATCGGGCATGCTTTCCCGGCTACCTTGTTCTATCTTGATGCACGAGTGTTGTTTCATCTTGTATAGGCTCGTCGAACTTAACCAATTGGGATAAATTATCGGGCAGCTCAAAATCATCAAGTGTAACCTCCTTCTTCTCACCTCCGGAGTCTTCTGAATCACCTACATTCACATACTCTACCTCTTCACCTACATTGTCATCTTCCTCATTCTGTTTTTCTCTTTGAGTTGCTACTGTCACTCCGTGAATTGGAGATTTTGCATGCATATCTTCCCTCTCTGTAACACCATGTATATCTAGCTTAATAGAATTGTAAAAATATTGAAGCATAAAGCAAATATCTCTGAATATAATTTCATACATGCATTCTCTTCATCAACTGCACCTTCAAAATGTGTATATAAATCAACACGTGCTGGATGATTTTCTTCACCAAGTGCATCTTCAACATGTTCTGTTTTTTTCATTAAAAATGTTAAATCATAGTGGATAGTAGTGGCTTGACAGTTTAAGAGATATGTAGGTGTGTTATAAACATAAATCTGTAGAGTTGTGCCAATAAGTTGTATTTATTTGTATATAATTTGTATATATAATGTAGACAAATTGTAGATATTTGGTAGATAACTTGTATATATTCTGTTAGATAATTGTAGATAAAGTGGAGTTATTTTGTAGATACTTGTTTTGCTGGTGCTGACATGCACTGGTTCTCCACTAGTGAACTGAAATTGCTGATTTTTCTTGTCTTTTGGTTTGTTAGTATTTTTGGTTGAACTCCCAGCAAACTGAAAGTTTTATATTAGATAGGATATATATTTTAGAGGTGACATAAATAGTTTTGTTAATATGAATAAAATTCAAATGTTACCTTTGCATCAACCTGATTATTTCGACTGTTTATCACCTGCAAAATAGTCTTGACTGACTCATTTATTAGCACTCGAAGGCTACCTAGTTCTTCAAAGACATTTCAACTTTCTTACTTTACGAAGAATAGACTCCTTGTCCTCTTTTCCAATTAATTCTTTTGGTTCCAATGGAGGAGCATCAACTTTGGGATCCTCAGAAACATGTTCAACCTCTTCAATTATATGCTCAACTTTATCAGGCAAAGACATCACTGAAAGCTCTTCAGGTGATTCATTTATGTTGGTGAACTGAATAAGAAAAAAATTAGCTTGATTAAGGCAGAATATGTAGACAAATTGTATATATTTTGTAGGTAAATTGTATAATCATAAATAAAAACCATTTACTTTCATCCATTCAGGCTTGATCATTTTGTCTTCAATTGCAGCTAACCAAATCTGACCTTTACTAGCTGACCAGTTAAGTATGCGAGGGATTGAATTAGAAATCCTTGTAGCTATATCAGTGTTGACGGAGGAGCAACACGCATACAACCATACTTGCATGGCTAGTGGGAACTCTCGAATGAGATAAGAATGAACGAAAGGATTTAGCCTGTGCCTAACTAATTCAATCAATTGTCTGTAAGACTGAATACCCTATGGAAATGTCTCGTACTGATTGGATTCTACCAAATAAAACATAAAATGATCTACCAACCCAATATGGTCTTTCTCTGAAGGACAAATGAAGAATTCTATGAGATATAGAATACATAACTTTACTGCATCCTCATCATTTACCCAACTTTTATTGATTACAATCTGTTTTAGGTATGTCTTCTCCACTTTTACCTTATTTGGAAAGTAACTGCTCATTATCTTACTGACATAATTCGTAGTGTAACCAAACTTTGTCACCTGGGTATGACATCTAAGACCAGTTATTAATGCAAACTCTCTCAATCCAAAATTTAACCTCTCACCTTTTAACTCAGCTGAAAAATAGGAAGCATCGGATGAATTAAATTCATACTTCATAAAAAGATGAATAGCTTGATTTTGCATGCATAAATTGGGAAATGACAGTAAATAACCAAAGCATGTCTTCTCGAATAGCTTCAAACCATTTGGAGATAAAAGCTCTTTAATTTATCTAGGAATGCTAGGGTCACATAATGTCTGGAATCTAAGCACCCCATAATCAACATTATGAGATACAAAAAAATGTTCATTCTTCACAAAATATAAATAATCTCACATTAATACATTGCTTAAAAAATATAGATACATTTGTAATTTATCTACAAAATAACTGCAAACAATATACAAAATATTAATAATTTTAAACAGATCAATAAAACTACAATTAATCTTCAAAATGAAGACAAATAATCTCACATTAATTCAGTACTTATAAAACATAGATACATTTGCAATTTATATACAAAATAACTACAAAATATCTACAACACAGAAAAAACATAGATTATGTAGATTTTTAACAATTAAAAGAAACAAAATAACTAGTGAAGAAATTACTAAAATCTTGCCTTCACCAATGACTGTTTTCGAACATTTTTAGGATATTTAACACTAGGGGCTCTACAAAATCATCGTCGAACACTATCTCTTTTCCTTTCCTTTTCGCTTGTTTGATTGGCCTCGAAGATTCTCCAGCATTGAAATCATGTTTTTGTTTAGTTCTAGCTTTAGCCCTGATTTGACGCGGATAAAGACTATGCTTCTTAACTACAATTGCATGTGCAGACTTTTCATGCTTTTTGGGTGAATGAGGTGATAATACACCCAAATCGAAAGAAGGTATATCAGCTTCTCTAGCTTTTTTAGGGCTGTGCTTTGAAGGTTTGTTCTTCTTCATTGAGAAAATTTGAAGATGAAGGTAAATGTGTTTATGAACTTTAAAGAATTGACTTCAATTTTGACTGGTTGTAGAAAAAAATTTTGAAATTGGAAGTTAATGGTGGGGGTTACATATGTTTCTCTGGTTTTAGCAGAGGAAATAATGGGAAAGAAACGTAGGTGTGGGGTAATACGTGGGTGAGAGTGTGGGTTTGGGAGAGAGAAACGCGGGGGGGGGGGGGGAGGATTTGGAGGAATATACGGTACCATTAATTTAGGAGGGAAATACGGTACCATTAATGTACGGTTAAAACACATAATGATATATAATTGGTAATTAGGTATACTAAATGTAATTATATCAAAGTTTAAACATTGAGGGTAATATAGTTTACTATATGACATATGAATGTAAAAATTCCTAACTCTTATATATGAATTTTATTATAGAGAGGTCTGACTTTACTTGTATTACTTTCCCACAATCTCGTTTTTACGTTTTTAGGCTGCGCTATGCCAAGTATAAACTAAAAATATAGATGTAGGGGTGCAAAGTGTTGTATTGGGCCGTAAATTTTGAAAAGCACCAATATTAACTAGAGGCCTGACCTGTATAAGGCTGTAATTTTCTCAAACTAAATGTTGGGCCTTTCAACAACTGGTTATTATGTTGGGCTTTTTTTATTTTTAGCCCGTGTCAGAAACTATTTATGTTTGGTAGTCAAAAAAGTGTATAAAATTTCTTTAATTTTTGTATATAATATACAGAATATATAAATATACAAAATATATATAAAAAATAATATTTTTCGGCTATTATTTTAAGAGCGATTATAGAGTGTCAATAGAGTTAAGTGTGGAAGTGGGACTATGGGCTCTCAACAACATGTTAGGTACTATATCATAACTTAACGAGGAAACTAACTTCCTTCTTTCACTTCAGCTATTCAGTATTCAAAATTCATTGAGGCGACAAATTCAGATTCGAGCCGGATAAGCATACTAACCACGTAAACTGTTCCTTATAAAAAAATTCTCAATTACCAAGTTCTCTACTTTTTCTAACATGTAATTCACGCTAAGGATTAAAAGGAATTGTTATCATGTTTAACATCCTAACTTAGGCATCACCAAGTGACATACTTTCTTGATTTTCCAATTGTGAACTTCATTTCTTAATCTAATTTCTCCTCAAGTAACAGCTTCAAAGTTATTAGAGATTTGAAGTCAATAATTTTTTTCATGAGGATATTGGTGATTTGAGAAATAATTCAAGAGATTTATAAATAATAAAAAAATAAAAATAGAAAAGATCAGCCCGGTGCACAAGACATCTTGCGTTCATTCATGGTCGGGGAAAGGATCACACCTAAAAGAGTAAAATGATTTGAAGATATAATATATAATTCTCACTCACAAATCCCATATTTATACAAACTCTTTTTTCAAGTCAGTATCATGTTCATATACATTCAGTATTTCCAAAAATTAATCTTTTTCAACTTCAACTTCAAACCAAATATTGTCAAACGCCTAATAATATCCTTTAATTAGAGCACAAATATGCAAAACCTAGAGAACGGCTCAAACTAGTAAAAGAAAGAGCATCTTGCATTCACGCAGAGTTTGGGGAAGAGTCGCACCTCAAGGGAATGATATAGATAGTGGCTGCTTCCACAACTCGACCCCATAACTCACACGAAAACGCTTCAAACTAGTACAACTCTCTACATTTCCCTTCTTTTTTAACAAGCCTGCTTGAACCCCATGTACTTTCCACTTGTGTAATCCCTCCAAACATCTACAGCTCCAAAACTTGTTATAAGAACAGTACTTAAAGCCATGACTATGCCAACAGAGAATACAATAAGTGATGCTCTCCCATGATGTTCTATAGCTCTTTGCACCACAACCAATCCAATAAGTGAAGCAATTAAACAAATGACTGCAAAAATTAGGGCAGTATTGACATGTTCCATGCCTAGAAATAGGTATTGTACAGCTGACATGGTAGATGAGAAAAATACCATGAATGAACAAGTTGCAGCTGTTACCTATTAGAAAAGAAAATCATTAGTCCTATAAGGGAAAAAAAGAATAGCATTGTATTGTGTTTGGTATGACTGAATTCATTTTTTCAAAAAAAGTATTTTTAACGAAACATGTTTTTTGATGTTTAGCTGGCAGCCCCGTGCACTAAGCTCTCGCAATGCGTGGGGTCTTTATACTCCGAGATGTGGTCAGCAGTGGCGGAGGCAGAATCTCCTTTGAAAGGGGTTAAAAAATATTGTAGCTAGTGGGAATTGAACCTATAACCTTATGAGGTTTTGAACCCCCTTAACCACTAAATTACACTTTTGGATTATGTTAAGGGGTTCAAAACTTAATACATAAAGGTAAAAATCAGATTTTCCCTTATATATACAGTGTAATTTTTCGGCAAAGGGGGTTCGAGTGAACCCCATTCCGCCCCCTAAATCCGCCTCTGTACGAGAGTCCATTGTACGCAGTCTTACCCTGCATTTCTACAAGAGACTGTTTCTATGGCTCGAACTCGTGACCTCCTGGCCACATGGTAATAACTTTACCAGTTACGCCAAGCAGTGACAGAGCCAGAATTTCCATTAAGGGTTGCCAAAATATATAAAAGTAAATATACTAGAAAATTAAGGGGAGTCAATATATAGTATATATACATATAATTTCTTTTAAACCTACCTACACAATGTATTTTTCCCGCGAAGGGGTATCATTATAAGGTGGCTCCGCCACTGACGCCGAGGCTTCACTTCGCTTTCTGATATTTAGTTGATGAGTAAAAAATATTTTTTGGAAAAGTATATATTAAAAATTGTAGACTAAATCATTTGAGCAAATCCGAGGGCATATTAATAAAATTTTTGAGTACCAAAGATTAATATTAATATCTAAGTGTTAGTTAGAACAAGTAACGTGAAATTAAAAATAGGATATAGTAAGGAAGATGACTTCCACCCTAAGTGAGGGCAGTCATTTTCCTACTTTGCCATGGAAAATGAATTTCTTCATCAAAAATATTTCGGTGAAAACAGACCTCCGTCGTACCAAATACACCTTAATGTTAATTTAGGGGAGACTTTAAAATGGAAATAACAAAAATAGAAGAGCAATAGTTGGTGGGAAGATTTACCTCAGGTGCAATTCCAACTTGAATCAGAAGGGGGCTTATAAGCATTCCACCACCAATTCCAAATACACCACCCAAAACCCCTGCTAACAGTGCCATTAAGGGGAATATTAACATTCCCGAAGATCCATTCATAGTTTCACAAGCTGCTACTTCCTTCATAATAAGGCAATTTAAATGTTAATCAATAAATTAAGCAAATAAAATTGCAAGAAGTTAATTTCCAATATACTCTCTGTCTTAAATTATTTGTCGTGTTTCTCTTTTGCACGACCCTTAAAAAGATTTAATAGGAAGGGTTTTAGACCGTTTTACCCTTATTTATGTCTTATGATATGATTCCTCTTTATTAAGTATTTACTCTACTTATGTGCTATCTCCATTTTGAAGAGCAATTACTATTAATAGTAAAATAGAAAAAATATAATTTATTCTATCTTGAACTTCGAAAATGATAAATAATTTGAGACAAGTATTTTTAGTAATCACAACAGATAATATGAGATGGAAGGAGTATATAAAAGGATAGCCCCATAAACAAAATATTTTGCGTTCACGCAGGGTCCGGGGAAGGGCTGCATCACAAGGGGTGTGATGTAGACAGCCTACCCTAATGCCAACATTAGTGATTGCTTCCACTGCTCGAACTCGTGACCTATAGGTTATAATGATAACTGTATCATTGCTCCAATGCTCTCCTTCAACTTCCTATATATATTAGGTAGGAAACGAGAATATTTTTTAAATACCTGCTTCTTGGAATTCTGCTTACTGTCACTGTTATATAAGATCCATGATGTAAAAATTATTGCTAGAGGAAATTGAACTGATGAGATGATCCAGTATCCCAACCCACATACCTCCATCTGAATTATGCCCTGCAAAATATTACAATTGTTTTTACAACACCGTAAAAAATTTCATATTTTCAATTTAATCAGGTTATTAATTTCTCCGCGCAAAATATTTTTTACACACTTTCAATGATAAAAGTTACTCTCTCTGTCCCAATTTATGCCAGAGGGTTCAGGGTACGAGGACTAAAGTATCTAATTTACGGTGTGAATTCTTCAAGTTTTTTTTTTTTTTTTAAAATAAAGTTTATATGCATACTTGAAAAATATATGAAAGTGCTATAAGTCGGCATAGTTAATAATAATTCATATTATTCAAAGAGTTTGAGAAAATCGTAATTAAAAAAAAAACTGTTTGACTTCTCTAATAATAACAAATGTACATAAAATGAGACGGATGGAGTATTTCATATCTGACTCTTCACTTTCTTTGTCTATCTTTGGCTCTTAACATAAATTAGCTAGAATTTGAGCACTACTAATAAGAGAACACCTAAGTTCCAAACCAAGTTCTGTTCCCATTTATTAATTAATGAAAGTGAAATGTACTCTTCTTAATAAATAATTACATACTATCTCTTAGCCTTTCGGGTAAGAAAAAGACAATTTAATTCGAGTTAAATATGTGACTTTAATATTGAGAAAGAAACAAGCTTGGTTTAAGATAGTAAAATGACACTTCCACTTTTTGCCCAACTAAGGCACCAACTCCAGTCTGTCAAATGGCAAAATACAATATTGGCCGGAAATCATCGAAAAATAATTATAAAAAATATAAAGGAGACACAAAAAAATTATAACTACTAACAACTAGAATTAAAGGTGATTAGAAGAAATTAATTAACCTAGCTTTGCAAGGAATTTGAGATACAGGCAACCTGGTCATGAATACAAACTAAAAAAAGGGCGGCTCGATGTATGAGACATCTTGCGTTCATGTAGGATCCATGAAAAGACCATACCTCAAGGGACGTGATATAAATAACGTATCCTAATACAAGTATTAGTATGCATACAAACTCTGGAAATAATTTCAAAGTTTGAAAAATCTGCAATAAATTCACGTCTCATTCAATCTTACTCACACGACTCACAAATAGTATGAAGAGTCCAAATCAACTTTAAGAAAAGGGAAAATATTAAAGTAAAAGCAAGTGCATGAAGACAAGATAAAGAGACATACTTGTCCATGTCGATTTCTTCGTGGAAGATATTGGGAAAAAAAGAAAGAAAGAAGGGAAATCAAATACATCAGAAAGTAATTTTAAACTACAGTCAAAAGTAGAGTTTCCGAAAAAATTAGAGGTGTAATTCATCAAATTCACACTGAAGCTTTGTTAAAGTCAAGAACAAGTACGAAACTATTTGCTAATAGCAAAGATATGAATAATCCCAAATTATAATGGATGATAAAATGAAACCATTTTATCTAGTAGGGCAGTCCAGTGCACTAAGCATCCCGCATTTACATAGGGTTCGGAAAAGAACCACAACCCTGAGGGGTGTCATGTAGGAAATCTACCCTGATGCAAGCATTAGTGACTGATTCTACGGCTCGAACACGTAACATATAGGTCACACGGAAATAATTCTAATGTTGCTCCAAGGCTCGACTTCAAACTATTTCATCTATTAGGACAGTACTACGCAGGAAGCATCTCACGTTTACGCTAGATCCGAGAAAGAGCCGCAACCTTGAGAGATATGATATAGGCAACCTACTTTGATGCAATTGCATCAGTGACTGACTCCACGACTCGAATTCGTAAAGTATAGGTTACATGAAAACAATTTTACTGTTGCTCTAAGGCTCCCCTTCGAACTATTTCATCTAGTAAAATGATAAATTTTAAAAGTAAGTGAAGATAAAGAGACATACTTGTCCATATCGATTTCCACGAAGAAGATAGAGGAAAAAGAAGGAAAACCAAATCATAACAAGTACCCCCATTTTCATCCAAGGAATACTCCTTATTCCCTTTGCTTCCTTTTTCAACAACAAAGGTTCTTCTACACCATTAATAACTCCTTCAATTCCTTCAAAATTCTCATTTTTAAGCAATCCATTTCTTCTCACTTCTTCAGACTCAATTTTCCAATAATAAACTCCTGATTTGAATGTTTTGAATGTGCACCAAACAAGAAAGACTACAAATAATATAGTGATAAGCCATTCTGGTAGGACAAGATTGCAAATTACTCCAATACTAACTCCCAAAAGAATGCATGGTTGTGAGAGTAAAGCTATGTCAAAATCAACCAAGATTTTCCCTCCGTGTTTGGGACTTGGTAAAAACATACTGCAAACAACGTTAGCGATCGAGCCTCCTGTTACCTGTCGAAACATAATATAATTAAGTAATTAAAAATATGTTCTCTATGATAACACACTTCAACGTTGTATTAAAATATGAATGAGGCCATGTATGATTAAATCTTAATCCAAAATCAAAATCCGGCTCACACAGGAGGGGATGGTGAGGCATAATAATATACTACTAAATAGTTTTTTTTTTTATTTTAAAAAAAAGGTAGCCCTGTACCACACAAATCATCCTGTGCAGGATCAGGAGAAGGGTCGCACCCTAAGAGGACGTAATGTCGGTAACCTACCATGATGCAAGCATCAGTGACTGATTCCACAACTTGAACTTGTTATCTACAGGTCACACAGAGACAACTTTACCGTTGCTCCAACTGCTAAATAGTAAACACTGTATAGTTTTTCTAATTTTTTAAAACTTTTATATAAAATGATCTCACACTTTAACATAATATTACATCAAGCAAGGGCTACTGCATTCAAATATCACTACTAACCAAAAAAGAAAAAATCAGGCACGCAGGTGTGAGTGTTGAGACATAATAAAATTAAATAATTAAAAGAGTATTGTCTAACAAACTAAAATTTTAAACGAGATGATCACACAGTTCAACATTACCATAAATGCGGAAAAGCTTGAGGCTGTTTTGAGGTCAACCCCAGTAACAATGGTTAGAATAGGTATGTATAATCCTCCACCTCCAATTCCACCTGCACTAGAGATAGAAGCTGCTATAAAACACAAAGCTCCTGCTATCACAGTGGGTGCGCCAAGTTTCAGATTATTGGTATCTACTTGTTTCTGCTGTTGAATTCTCCATTCATAAACTGAATTCAAGAAGTGATCAAATTTGAGGATTTTTGAGGTTGGTTTTGTTTGTTTTGCAAAGGAAAATCCAAAGGTGGTTAAAATAACAAGGAAAAACACACATATCAGGTAGTTGTTGTGACTATTCATTTTCTTGAAAGTTTAGATACAGTGTGCTTTTGGAGAGGATACATATATATAAGATGATAAGTGTCAGAAGGAGGAAGCAAAATGCTTTTAACTAAAACTTTATGACGGAAAAGTACAAATACAAAACATACAGAAGAAAGGAGATTGGATTTTTAAACTCTAATTATCCATTAAGTTTGAGAGTAAGTCTATTATTGTACTTATTATATAACCTTGACCACATATATAATATATTCTCCTGAGCTTACGAAAGTTGAGCATTTTTGGTACAATTGATGGAACTCTCAATTGGGGGGGGGGGGGGGTATATATATAGTTTATACATGTGCTTATTATATAACCTTGAATATTCTCCTAAGTTTACAAAAGTTGAGCATTTTTGGTCCAACCGCTAGAACTCTCAAGTATTCCTTTAGTTTTAATTGTATAATTTGTCACCTTATAATTACAATAGTCTCTTATGGTTCAGCCTTTTCCCGAACCTCGCTTACAGCGGAAGCTTAGTGCACCGGGCTACCTTTTGGACCAGAAGAGCTTATTTTTGCAAATTTAAAGGTTCATATATGCCCAATATAATGCAGTACAGACGAAAATAGTCCTACCTTCAAATTTAAGGTACCATTGGAGTTAAGATGCACTAGAATATATTTATTGTCATCGTCTTTCTTTCAACCATTTTTCACGTCAACATCCAACCATGTTTGCTTGACAGTGGGAGGCAACTGGCAAGCGTTGTTGCCTTTCGGAATTTTTTTTTTTCAATAAATGTGGAGGTTATCTCCGGTCAGCATAGGTATCGGCAGTGGAAAAAGCAAAATTTTCACGAAAGGGATTTTGTGGGCGAAGGGGGATCTCCTTCTGCCCAAGTAGCTCTGCCCCAGTAAATTTGTCTGTCAAGATTTGGACGAATGAAAAAAAATCCCTAAGTATTTTTGCCTTTATTGAATTTTAAACTTGAAATCTCATGATTTTCATTGACTGGAATTCGAGTTTTTGGATATATATTTAATGATTTGTTCACGTCTAGTCTAATAGTCACTAATTATGATTATTTAAATGAAGAAGGGGTCAATAGATGAATTGAACTGGGCAAACTAATGTTAAAACTATATGTAACATTATCTTGATGTCAAATCGCAAGCCTGAAAAAATAAATATATATACAAGCTTAATAATTCAAAAGAACTTGGCAAGATATTGAACCAATCGTATTTCCTTAAATGAATTTAGACTCATATTTCCTTAACTGAATTTAGACTAAAAAGCTATAAATATACAAGCTGAATAATTGAAAAGAACTTGTAAGACATTGAACCAATCATATTAATTTCTTTAATCGAATTTGAGATTAAAAGTCATTATCTATATATTCGCACAAACGAAGGGACAGTTTGTTTTGGTTTGGGGGGAGGGGGGAGAACGTGTATATGGATATACACTACTAGAAAATTGTAAATATCCGACTGAAAAATATTGTCGGAATTTTAAAAAAATATCAACTATATATTTTTTAAAAAAATTCGACCATATTTCGGACCAAATCGGTCGCAACTTTTGGCGCAAAAGCTAGTTTGACTCGTTTGACTTCAATTCAGACCAATTCTGTCGGTAATTTTTTTTTTAAAAAAATTATTTAAAATGACAATTCCGACCGAATCGGTCAGAATTATTTTCTAAAACCCTACCCGACCCTCGTTCCCCAAAAACAGAAACATTTCTTTTCTTCCTCCTTCTTATCTCATCCTCCTCCTCTCTCCCTCTCGTCCTTCTTCACCATACTCCTCATTATAGGTAATGTATTTTCGCTCTCTCTCTCTCTCTCTCTCTCTCTCTCTCTCTCTCTCTCTCTCGTTTCCTCCTCCCTTCTCCCTCTCTTTCCTCCTCCTTTTCCCTCTTAATTTTTCAACTTTTTTTGTCCGTTTTCAATGATGGCTCTGCGGCGGCAATAGCACATTTCTTCTCCGGTATTTTTTCCGTCGAGGTAAGTACTTTGTTGACATATATATCTTGTTTTCATTGTTAAATTTATAGTAACTTTCTATATATGAACATTCTAGCTAGTTGAATTAGGTATGGTTGAAATTTTAAGGATTTTAATTTTTTAATGATACTTAATATAAAACAAAAAAGAGAGAACAATATCTGATGTTCCTATAGGGATTTTGTTTTACGAAATTCTTTTGTCACCATTATTAGGTAAATTAGATTGTCCAATTTGTGCTAAAAACCAATGTCATAAATAGTCACTTAATTTTTGGGTTAAACAAGAATATATTAAGAAATTCTAAATCTAATTTTAGTAATTGATTAACTTATTTTTGAAATAAAAAAGGTGACACATTGGCATAAAGTAATTGAGAAAACAACGATAGAAAAGAAGGAAAACGAACTTTCACTTTCACTTTCAACGATAATTATATCAACTAGTTATATTTAAAGCTTTGGTGAAAAGTTTGTTGTACTAGGTTCATTGTTGCTTGTTAGTTTTATTATTAGAATGATATTAAATTTAAATTTTTCCAATTTCAACATTAAGATTAATTTGTAAATTTGAAAAATCATTAGTTAATTTGGATTATATGAACATTTAAGAAGCTATTCAAATTTAATTATTATAGTCAAAGACTTATATTATTTAGAATAGGGATTAATGTGAGATTTTTAGTGTTAAAACATATTAATATAAAAAATAAATATATCAATTAAAGTGCTTTGACACAATGATACGTATATATCTAAAACGAACCTTTGAACGAGTATAACTTTGTAACCAGTTTAAATAAATTAAATTATTTTAAATATCTCATTAATATATTTCTATTTGTGTAGATTGAATTTGTGCATCATAGATGGATGTATAATAGGAATCATCCTAATCGTGCGGGGTTGAGGGATAAATTTATTGAAGGGGTTGCTGAATTAATTGCTAAGGCTCATACACTTGATGATTTTCTTATTGGCGGAAGGATTAGGTGCCCTTATCTAAAATGTAAGTGTGTTAAGTTATTGAAAACAGACGAAGTTAAAGTTCATCTCTAAAAGAAAGGGTTTGTAATATTATATATGGACTGTTCATGGGGAGAATCATTCTAGTTTAGATGAAGTTAACTTTCATAATTATTTTGGTGGTGAAGGTAGCCCCATTGCGGAGCATAATGTTGAAAATTCTCGATACAATGAAATGATGAGGGATGTTTTTGAGATGTTTCCTGGGAGTTCAATCCGAACCAATAATGAGGCTAAGCGTTTCTATGAACAGTTAGAGGAATCTAGTCGTCCATTGTATGAAGGCTCGGTGCATTCCAAGTTGTCTGTAGCCGTTAGGTTGCTGAGTATTAAATCGAATAGTTCTATTTTTCAAGCGGGCATGGATTCTATTATTGGACTTATGAATAAACTTAATCAGAGTAACATTGACTTACCAAAAGACTTCTACATTGCTAAGAAATTGGTTTCTAAGTTGGGTCGTTCATCAGAGAGAATTTATTATTGTGAGAAAAGTTGCATGTTATTCTATAAGTATGACGCGTCTCTAGAAAACTGTAAATTTTGTAATCAACCCCGTTTTAAGGAAGTCACAAATGCCAATACAAAAAAGAAAGTTCCAGTTAAAGTGATGCATTACTTACCTCTTATACCTAGGTTAAAGAGGTTGTATGCATCAATGAGCTCTGCTCCTCATATGAGACGACATTATGAACATAGAAGGCCACCCGGTATTCTATGCTATCCATCAGATGGAGAAGCGTGGAAGCATTTGATAGGGTGTTCCCCGAGTTTACTAGTGAACCAAGAAATATTAGGTTGTGATTATGCAGAGATGATTGGTATAGCTTGGGGACCTGACCCTACAGTCAAAATGATGTCTAAATACTTGGTCAATGGGTACAAGTTTCATACAGAAGAATAGTATAATAGAAAGAAAACCAACAATAGTGGGGTGTGGGTGAAAGCTGATGGAGATGTTGATTATTATGGTGTGCTTCAAGAGATTTTAGAATTGGAGTATACTGTAGGTTGACCGAAGAAAAAGTTGGTACTCTTTCGATGTAAATGGTATGATCCAACACCGAATAAAGGCACAAAGGTGCACCCTCGATACAAAATAGTTGAAATTAAACACACGGAGTAGTATAAACTTTATGATCCTTTTATCATTGCACAAAAGGTGAAATAAGTGTATTATGCTCCTTATTCTTTGAGCAAGAATAAGTCTTCATGAAGGGTAGTTTTAAAAACAAAGCCCGTGGGTAAGAAGGTTCTTATACTATTTTTTAAGTTTTGAATGTACTTTTAGAAATGTTAACATTAAGGAATATTTATTTATAATTAAAACTTTTGAAACTTCAAGATATTTATTAATTATGTATGTTAACTTTAATGCAGGTTTTTGCCATCCTTTCAGTCTACATATTTGGTTGTGGATTAAATGAAGCCATTTTATCATGAGCCATGGAATTCTTGGAGAAAGATACCGTACAACATCAGAGAGCAAATATGGAATCAATTTAGGGTAAAAATTGATTATATTTATTTAATAATTATCATCTTCATCTAATGTTACTTTTTTATATTGCAGACAAAGTGTACATGGCATCCTCAACATCAAAATGAAATAAATAATATTTTCGAGAAGAAGGCTGCTAAGCGGATTAAAGATACTCTGTTCGCTGCTTGGAATGCTGGTAAAATGCCTGGGTAGTTAAGAGAAGAAGTTTGGGATAAACTTGTTGCAAAATAGAATACCGAAGAATAAAAGAAGAAGAGTGAACAAGCAAAGGCAAACCATGCCTCCAGTAAAGGTGGCTCGTTGCATACAGGAGGTTCGATTAGTTTTGCGACCCATAAACAAAGATTGGTAATTACTTATAAAATTCTTTTTAGTTTTATATATAAAATTTTATGATTTTAATGTCTAACTCATACTTTTTGTTATGAAGGAAACGAAAATAGAGCGAGATATGAGTCACGCTAAGGTCTTTGAGGAGACGTATAAGAAAAAGAAGAAGGTGTAACGACCCGATCGGTAGTTTTGAGCTTTTGCACTTTGCTCGCCGGTTCTCGGGCATGACTAGTCCCTTGTGGTGTATTATGACTTATGTAAATCGTCGGTTTCGGTTGTCAGGATAATCAGGATGAATGTGGAAGAACATTTCTCAGTTTGAAGCTTAGAATTTGAAAGGTTTGACCAAGTTTTGACTTGTTAGTATATGATCTTGGATTGAAAATTTTATGATTTGGATAGCTCTGTTAGGTAATTTGAGACTTAGGAGCGTGATCGGAATGTATTTTGGAGGTCCGTGGAAGGTTTAGGCTTGAATTGGCGAAATTATAATTTTGGCGTTTTCCGATTGATAGGTGAGATTTTGATATAGGGGTCGGAATGGAATTCCGGAAGTTGGATTAGGTCCGTTGTTTCATTTGTGATGTGTTTACAAAATTTCAGGTCATTCGGACGTGGTTTGATAGACTTTTTTATCGAAAGCGAAATTTGGGAGTTTTTGAAATTCTTAGGCTTGAATCTGATGTGACTTTGGTGTTTCGATGTTGATTTGAGCGAAGGTTGAACAAGTTTGAATGAGGTTATAGGATATGTTGGCATGTTTGGTTGAGGTCCCGAGGGCCTCAGGTGAGTTTTGAGTAGTTAAACGGATCAAATTCTTGTTTTGAAAGTTGCAGATTTCTTCAGATCAGTGTTGCAGAGTTTTGCTCTTTGCGTTCGCGAGAGGTCTCTCGCGTTCACGAAGAGATGTTGAGTGAGGCAGGCCATTTACCCTTCGCATTCGCGATATTGGTCCCGCATTCGCGAAGGATGAGTTTGATTGAGCATCGCGTTCGCGACTGAAGAAACGCGTTCGCGTAGGCTAAGCTGAGTAAGGCATCACGTTTGCGAGGGTATGTTCACGTTAGCGTAAGAGGAAATTTGAGCTATGAATTATTTGTGCTTCACGAACGCGAGGCTTTGAGCGTGTTCACGAAGAAGGAATTTTTGGCTTGGGCAGAATGTTTAAATAGCCATTGTCCGCGATTTTGGGTCTAACTTTCACCATTTTTGAGCGATTTTGGAGCTTTTTGAGAAGAATTAAAGAGGGAATCAAAGGGAAACACTTGGAGGTAAGAGTTTTGAACTCAATACTCGATACTATGTTGATTCTTATTTGTTTAAACATGAAATTTGTGGAATTTAATGGCTAAAATTGGGGAATTAGGGCTTGAAATTGGAGAGTGTAAATTAAGGATTTGAGGGGCCATTTGAAGTCCGATTTTGATGTTCTTGGTATGTACGAACTCGTGAGACTGTAAGAATTCTGTTGGTTTGATTTTTATTGGATTCCAAGACGTGGACCTGGGGGCCGATTTTGGCCAATTTCGGGATTTTTGGTATAAATCTGATATTTTCGAATGAGCTTTGTTCCCTTTAGCATATTTTGATGGTATGAATCTGCTTTTGGCTAAATTTGGAGCATTCAGAGGCCGAGTCGAGAAGCAAAGGTATCGCGGGCTAGAGTTTGGACCGGATTGAGGTAAATAATTATTGTAAATGTCTGTCATGAGGGTATGAAACCCCGGACTTCACAACGTTGTTCTACTTTGAGGTGACGCACACGCTAGGTGACGAGCGTAGAGTCATGCACCGTTGGGGATTGTGACTTAGTCCGTCTCGTATGACTGTTAAGTCGCGTATTTGATTGAAAACTGTTTGATATCATTGTGTTTTGGAAATTATTACCATGTTTTGGGCTGAATGCCATATTTGGGCCTCGTGCCAACTGTTTTGGATCCTTAGGGGATTTTTACTACTATTCCTCACTGTTTTGACCTTACATTTGTACTCAGTCATGCTGTATTCTACTGTTTTTCATAACTTAGCTATATTTGCTCGTTTTTTATATGTTAATGATTTTTACTATTGCCCGAGTGGCTTGAGAGATTTCAAACTAAGTGGGGCCGAGGGCCTGTGTTGTGAAGATATTATGGGATCGGGCTGCGCGTCACAACAGTGTGATACTGATTTATGATTATGAGGTCGTGGTCCTAATTTGTTATACCACGAGGTGGCTTGATATGAGGCCGAGAGCTTGTTTGATTATGCCACGAGATGACTTGTTATTGCGCTTGGGCCGTAAGGGGCCCATCCCGGAGTCTGTACACCCCCAGTGAGCGCGGGTACCCAGTGTGAGATGTGATATAGCCCGAGGGGCTGATGATGTTCCATGTTATTACCCGAGGGGTGGTTCTTGATTTATGATATGCCCGAGGGGCTGATTACGAGTGATGGTGAGATAACCCGAGGGGCTAGTTCTGTTAATATTATGCCTGATGGATGGTTTATGATATATGCTTTGCTCGATGGGCTATATACGTTTTCTATCATGTTTACTCACTGTTTTATCACTCGTTTAAAACTATTGAAAATTTGTTTTAAAAGGTTTTTACCAAAACTGAGCATGATTTACGAAGTAAATGATTTCTGTACTATGTTGGAAATATCCTGCATTTGTTGTAGCGTTTTGACGGGGTTTACGTGTTTTTCTTACTGTTCAGCTTTCATTTACCTTTATTACTTACTGAGTTGGAGTACTCACATTACTCCCTGCACCTTGTGTGCAGATTCAGGTACTTCTGAACCCGATAGCGAGTTGATTTCTCGGAGGCAGAGTCATCGAAGCTTAGCAAGGTAGCTGCCCGACGTTCGCAGCACTGCTTTTCTCCCTCTTGTTTTTCTTAGACTGTATTTAGTACACTTTCACAATTTTTGTTATATTCAGACCTTAGTATATGCTCGTGACTTGTGACACCCCGATGTCGGGCTTGTGTATTTATTTCGCACTATTCATTTAGACTTACATGAGATTATGGATTAAATAAATGGTATAAAAATGACTTTTATTGAATAATGGTTGATTCGGGAATTGTGTCGGCTGGCCTAGTTTCACGATAGGCGCCATCACAACCGGGTCAGTTTTTGGGTCGTGACAGAAGGATGGTACAAGAGAACACTGGGTAGAGACGCGTGTATCAGACACATATGTAAAATACTAACTTCATAATTATTTATGGTTTATTAATATTAGTTTGTTTACATAATAGTTATATTTTCATTTCAAGAAGATTATCATAAAAAGGGTGGAAGAATGGCAACAAACTCAGCCTCCTTCCACTCAACCAACACCTAATGATATGACTTTATTGTGTACAGATGCAGCCGGTGTAGCAAACAAAGGCAGAGTCTAAAGATTTGGAGTACGTCGATTTACAGGTCATCCAAACCTACTCTTAGCCAATTCTTCTTCTTCTCAAAATCAAGAACAGATGGAAGATATGAGAAAAGAAATTCGAGATTTAAAGAAATAGTTGGACTCCCAATTTGGAACATTTGTTAAGATATAGAAATTTATGAGAAAACACGGGCATGATCTATTTGATGAAGAGGATGAACAAACTAAATCTGATTTGTAATAGTTTAGGTGTAGGGTTTTGGTTGATTGGTAAACTTGATTGTGAGAGACAACTTTATGTTTTGTTTTTAAACTTGAATATGGACTACTATTCGGATGTTTTTATGCCCAAAATTGTTAGGTTTAATGGATTTGTTGGTTTAGATTGTGTTAATGGTTGGATTTGTTGGTTTAGATGTTATATTTGTTGATGGTTTGTTGGTGTTATTGTATTGTAATTGTTTGACATGTGGTGTAGCTCAAAATTGAGCATAATTCTACCCAGTTTTATAGAAAATTCCGACTGATTTCTAATGGGAACGGTCAGACAGCTACCTAGTTTTTTCCAAAAACACCCAGATTTCCGACCGAATCGGTCGGAAATTAAAAATAATTTATTATTTTTTAACAGCTTTTGACGGATTCCGTCAAATATTAAAGAAATTTTATTTTTAATTATTAATTTCCGACGGATTCGGTCGGAAGTTATATATTTTTATTATTTAATTTTAAATAAATATTTATTTTTGTTTATATTATTACAAGTGATTCGGTCGGTAAAATTCCGACCACTTTGGTCAGAAATTTGAAAATAATTTGACCGTCTGACCTTTTGAATGTTCCGACTACTTTGGTCGGAAATCACTGACAGATTCGATCGAAAATTATTTTTCGACCCACTATTTTTCGACGACCAATTTTGGTCGGAAAGTAGTCAAAAATTCGTGATTTACGACCGATTTTGGACCGTTTTGCCGGTCGGAATTCAACCATTTTTTAGTAGTGATACCATGTTGCTTAGTTTAAGATATTGTCACGATCCTAAATCGGACCCGGTCATGAAGATTCCTATCGTGAAACAAGACTAGCCGACACAAACCCCCAAGCCAATTAAACAGTTATAATAATTCATTTTTATGTCATTAATAAGCCATGAATTCCCAAAGCATAGAGTAGAATAGAACAATGCGAAAACAAACACAACCCGATATCGGGGGTGTCACCAGTCATGAGCATCTAAAAAAATTCATCTAAGAGAATGAAAAGACTATATAGTCTAATACAGAGCTAGTACAAGGAAAGTAAAGATATGAAGGAGAAGCACTGGGCTGTGAACGCCGAGCCGCTACCTAGTCAACTCCGAACAAGCCTGCTGAAAAGCAAATCAGCAATCGATAGCGTGACCCGAGACTCCTGAATCTGCACACAGGGTGCAAGGAGTAATGTGAGTACACCAACTCAGTAAGTAATAAAAGTAAAGGCAGCTAAGCAATAAAAAAACACGTAAAACACAGCAAAATGCTACAATAAAACAGTATTAAACAAGTAATGCAATAAGACAGTAAAAGCTCGTAAAAAACCTTAGTTCAATGAAAACCTCATTAAAACACCTTTTAGTAGTTCAAACGAGTGATGAAAACAGGGAGATAAGGAATAAAACATAAATAAATATCAATAGAACCAGCCCCTCAGGCTATTTCACATTCAATCGTATCAGCCCCTCGGGCAATAACATGAAATAACAACAGCCCCTCGGGCAATATCACATCTCACACTGGGTACCCGCGCTCACTGGGGGTGTACAGACTCCTGGAGAGGCTCCTTATAGCCCAAGCGCAATAACAAGCCATCTCGTGGCCATAATCAAACAGGCACTCGGCCTCATATCAAGCCACCTCATGGCGTAACAAATCAGGCCCTCAGCCTCATAATCATGAATCAGTATAACGCTACTGCGGCTCGCAGCCCAATCCCATAGTATCCTCACAACACAGGCCCTCGGCCTCACTAAGTCGGAAATCTCACAAGCCACTCGAGCAATAGTAAAACATGATGCTCAGCCCAAAATATCATTTAAAATATCAAAAACGAGTAAAGATGGTTGAGTTATGAAAATAGTAGCATATAGCATGACTGAGTACAAATACAGAGTCAAAAGAGTGAGGAATAGTAGTAAAAATCCCCTAAGGGTCCAAAATAGTTGGCACGAGGCCCAAATATGGCATTCAGCCCAAAACATGATAATACTTTCTAAAATACAATGATATCAAACAATTTTCAATCAAGTACGCGACTTAACAATCATACAGGACGAACTAAGTCACAATCCCCCACAGTGCACGTCCCCACGCTCGTCATCTAGCGTGTGCGTCAACTCATAGTAGCACAACGATGTGAAATCCGAGGTTTCATACCCTAAGGACATCATTTACAATCATTAATTACCTTTATCCGGTCTAAACTCTAGCCCGCGATGCCTTTGCCTCTCGAATCGGCCTCCAAATGCTCCAAATCTATCCAAAAATAGATTTATACCATCAAAATATGCTAAGGGAACAAAGCCCACTCGAAAATAATTAATTTACATAAAAAATCCCGAAATTGGCCAAACCTGATCCCTGGGCCCATGTCTCGGATTCCGACAAAAATTACAAAACTAGAATCTTTACACTCTCATAAGTTCATACATATAAAATACATCAAAATCCGACCACAAATGGCCCCTCAAATCTCTAGATTTAGGTCTCCAATTTCCAAGCCCTAACTTCCAAAGTTTAGGCTTTAGATTCCACAATTCCATGTTAAATTAGGTAGAAATCACATTAGGATCTTGTATTAAGTTCATAAAACTTACCTCCAAGTGTTTCCCCTTGATTCCCTCCTAAATCCTCATCAAAAAGCTCCAAAATCGCTCAAAAATGGTGAAATATGGCCAGAAATCGCGAAAAATGGGTCTTTTAAACATTTTGCCCAGCTTTTAAAATTCCTTCATCGCGATCGCGGAAAATGTCTCGCGATTGCGAAGCACAAAAAGCCGACTGACCTCATTTAACCTTACGTGATCGCAACAAACTCCACACGATTGCGAAGCTATACCACAAGACCCACGCGATCACAACATGCCTCACGCGATCGCGTAGAGTAATCACCTCAGCCCCTCTTCAGATCACTTTCTTCTATGTGAATGCGGCTCTTACCACGTGTTCGTGAAGCATAGCTTCATACACATACACGATCATGACTCTTCCTCTGCGATCGCATAGAGAAACTCTACCTCTGCCCCCAAATAAGCCTACGCGATCACGACCCTTTATACACGATCGCGAAGAACAAAATGTCTGCAATAGACTTGAAGAAAATCTACAACTTCTCAACATGCAATTTAATCCGTTTAACCACCCGAAACTCACCCCGAGGCCCTCAGGACATCAACCAAACATGCCAACATATCCCATAATATCATTCAAACTTATTCCAACCTTCGGAACGCTCAAAACAACATCAAAACACCAAATTTACATCGGATTCAAGCCTAAAAATTCCGAAAACTTCCAAATTCCACTTTCGATCAAAAAGTCAATCAAACCTCGTCCGAATGACCTGAAATTTTGCACACACATCAAAAATGACACAACGGACCTACTCCAACTTCCGAAATTCCATTCCGACCCCTATATCAAAATCTCACCTATCAACCGGAAAATGCCAAAATTCCAATTTCGCCAATTCAAGCCTAAATCTACTCCGGACTTTCAAAACACATTCCGATCATGCTCCTAAGTCCCAAATCACTTCCCGAAGCTATCAGAACCATCGTAATTCACATCCGAGCCCTTTTTCACATAAGTCAATATTCAGTTGACTTTTCCAACTCTTACTCAAAATAGACTAAGTGTCTCAAACCTTACCAAAACCTCTCCGAACCCGAGCCAACCAACCCAATAACACATAATACAGTTGAACAAGACAATAAGAAGCAAAAATGCGGGAAACGGAGCGGTAACTCATGAAACGACCGACCGAGTCGTTGCATTCTCCCCCTCTTAAACAAACGTTCGTCCTCGAACGAGTCAAGCAACATACTTGAAGCCTCAAACAAGTGAGGATATCTACTCCGCATCTCCCGCTCGGTCTCCCAGATAGCCTCCTTCACGAGCCGACCTCTCCACTGCACTTTCACTGAAGCTATATCCTTTGACCTCAACTTTCGAACCTGACGCTCCAAAATAGCCACTGGCTCCACATCATAAGTCTAATCATCATCTAACTGAACCGTGCTGAAGTCCAAAACATGAGACGGAACGCCGATATACTTTCGGAGCATAGAAACATGAAATAATAGATGCACACTCGACAAGCTGGGTGGCAAAGCAAGCTCATAAGCTACCTCCCCAATCCTCTGAAACACCTCAAAAGGCCCAATGAACCGAGGACTCAATTTACCCTTCTTTCTAAATCTCATAACACCCCTCATGGGCGAAACCTTCAATAGGACCTTCTCACCAACCATGTAGGACACATCCCGAACCTTCTTGTTAGCATAACTTTTTTGTCTCGACCGCACTGTATGATGCCTCTCCTGAATCACCTTCACCTTGTCTAAAGCATCCTGTACCAAGTCTGTACCCAATAGCCCAGCCTCACCCGGCTCAAACCAACCGACCGGAGATCTACATCGTCTCCCATACAAAGCCTCATATGGAGTCATCTGAATACTCGACTGATAACTGTTGTTATAAGCAAACTCTACGAGCAGTAGAAACTGATCCCATGACCCTCCAAAATCAATGACACAAGCACACAACATGTCCTCCAATCTCTGAATAGTGCGGTCAGACTGGTTGTCCATCTGAGGGTGAAAAGTTGTGCTCAACTCCACCTGAGTACCCAACTCTCGCTGCACAGACCTCCAAAATTGTGAAGTAAACTGAGTGCCTCTATCTGAAATGATGGAAACTGGGACACCATGCAAATGAACAATCTCCCGGATCTAGATCTATGCCAACCGCTCTGAAGAATAGGTAGTACACATAGGAATGAAGTATGGGGACATGGTCAGCCGATCCAAAATCACCCAAATAACATCGAACTTCTTCAAAGTCCGTGGAAGCCCAACTACAAAGTCCATGGTGATTCGCTCCCACTTCCACTCTGGAATATCCATTTGCTGAAGCAAGCCACCCGGTCTCTGATGCTCATATTTTACCTGCTGACAATTGAGACACCAAGCTACAAATCCCACAATGTCCTTCTTTATTCTCCTCCACCAATAATGTTGTCTCAGATCCTGATACATCTTTGCAGCACCAGGATGAATAGAATACCGCGAGCTATGAGCCTCCTCTAGAATCAACTCCCGAAATCCAACAACATTGGGCACACATATCTGGCCCTGCATCCTCAACACCCCATCATCACCAATAGTCACATCTCTGGCATCATTGTGCTGAACACTATCCTTAAGGACAAGCAAATGAGGATCATCATACTAGCACTCTCTGATGCGATCAAATAAGGAAGACCGAGAAATTACACAAGCCAAAACCCGACTGGGATCCGAAATATCTAACCTCACGAACAGATTGGCCAAGGCCTGAACATCAACTGCAAGAGGTTTCTCCCCAACTGGAATATACGCCAAACTCCCCATACTCACTGCCTTCCTACTCAAAGCATCGGCCACCACATTGGCCTTCTCCGGATGGTACAAAATAGTAATATCATACTCCTTTAGCAGCTCCAACCATCTACGCTACCTCAAATTGAGATCCTTCTACTTGAACAAGTGCTGGAGGCTACAATGATCAATAAACACCTCACAAGACACAACATACAAATAATGCCTCCAAATCTTCAATGCGTGAAGAATGGCAGCCAACTCCAAATCATGAACAGGGTAGTTCTTCTCATGGGGCTTCAACTGACGAGAAGCATAAGCAATAATTCTACCCTCCTGCATCAACATACACCCAATACCAACTCTCGAAGCATCACAATACACGATATATGAACCTAAAGCTGATGGTAAAACTAACACTGCAGCGGTGGTCAAGGCGGTCTTGAGCTTCTGAAAGATCTCCTCACACTCATTCGACCACTTGGATGTAGCACCCTTTTGAGTCAACTTAGTCAAGGGTGATGCGATAGATGAAAATCTCTGAACAAAATGGCGGTAATAACCCGCCAAACCAAGAAAGCTACAAATCTCAGTGGCTGAGGATGGTCTGGGCCAACTCTGAACCGCCTCTATATTCTTCGGATTAACCTTAATACCCTCGCTGGACACCACGTGCCCCAAGAAAGCCACTTAACTGAGCCAAAACTCACACTTGGAGAACTTTGCATAAAGCTTCTCCTCCCTCAATCTCTACAACCCAACTCTCAAATGCTCCACATGATCCTCCTAACTACGTGAATACACTAGAATATCATCAATGAAAACTATGACAAACGAGTCGAGATAAGGCCGAAACACGTTGTTCATCAATTGCATGAACGTTGCTGAGGCATTGGTCATCCCAAAAGACATCACCAGGAACTCATAATGACCATATCGGGTCCTGAAAGATGTCTTAAGAATATCCAAGTCCTTGATCTTCAACTGGTGATACCCTGAACGAAGATCAATCTTGGAGAACACTCGCGCTCCATGAAGCTGGTCAAACAAATTATCGATATGAGGCAAAGGATACTTGTTCTTGATTATTACTTTGTTCAACTACCTGTAATCAATGTACATCCTCATCGTGCCATCCTTCTTCTTCATGAATAGAATAGGCGCACCCCAAGGCGACACACTAGGCCGAATGAACCCCTTATCAAGGAGTTCCTGAAGCTACTCCTTCAACTCCTTCAACTCCTTCAACTCCGCTGGTGCCATATGATACAGTGGAATAGAAATGGGCTAAGTGCCCAGCACCAGGTCAATACCAAAATCAATATCCCTGTTCGGTGGCATGCCCGATAGGTCTGCAGGAAACACATCGAGAAAATCCCTCACAACAGGAACAGAATCAATACTAGGAGTCTCTGCGTAGACATGTGATTTTTGACCCTCCCCAAGATTTTACATATTTTAGTATTTAAATATTTAGTTTAATCTAATATAGCTATTTCAACTAGTTTTGGCCCTTTTACTTTATTTTATCACAAAAAATAAAAATTACAAAAATAGTTTCGTTAATGTTTTGTAGTCATACTATTTTACTAGGATTTTTATTTTTTATATAATCTTGAAAAATACCAAAATAGTCTCACAACATAATACTGTCTATTTTAATAAATTAAGATTAGTCTTGTATTTTCATGTTATAAATTGTATATAATTTTTAGAAGGAAGAATTAGTTTTGGATTGGTTTATCCCATTTTTATGAATTTTGTAGTCCATTTTTAGTCTTGGCCCAATTTTAAGGCCCAATAAGATCAAACCCATACTCCCTTAACCTAAAAAATCCTATACATATACACACTCTAAGACCTAGATCCCTAGGGCTTAGCTATCCGTCGTTTTTCTCCAAAATCAGACCCCACCCCCTTGTATTTCATCTTCTTCACCCCACCCCACCAAACTCCTTCTTCGTCAGTAGACAACCCAGAGAACTAACCTAAAAACACCTAAAAAATAGAATCAGCGGTTACACCCTATACCCCTAGACCTAAGATCGGTCGGTTTTCATCAAGAGGTACCCCTCATATCGATCTTCTTGAAGCAGCAAGAACCAAAAAAGGACCCCTAGCTAGAGTTATCAGCGAACAAGACCAAAAACGCCCTCCCCCATCTTCGTTAATCTTGAGCAGCAGCAGGTCCTAACCGTTGAAGTAGAGAACCAACCATTTTCCCCATTTCCTATCTGGCGAGCTCGTCGGAAAAGCCTTGCAATTTCACAGCTTTCATACTTCACGGCCTCTTAGGTTCTAGTCGAAATCGACGTTCCTTCTCTCGATCCCTCGCTTCCTCCCTTTCTGCAGTTCAATTTCTAGGTGGTCATGAGCCTCATTTTCTGTTGTTGAAGTTTCGTTAGTTTTGAGTCCAGTTTGGAACTCGTTTGTGAGATTTTCTCGGAACCAATGATTGAAGTTTCGAGGTCTCCGACCACTGGTTCGCTTGTTGTCGCCGGAAAATGCTCCAGTCAATAGTTGTCCGTTTGTCAAGCTCCTGTAATTCCAGCTCAGATAATTTATATAAAAGGTCCTCTTCTTCTCCTCTTTACTGTTTCTTTCATCCATTGACTGTGTTAATCGGCTTTTTGTGTAATTATTTGATGGAATGACATTTTAGTACATTTTATTGAGCTTGAATCTCTCAATTTGATTTTTTCTTTGTTTCACGAGATTATGGTTTGGATTTGTTACTATCTTATTTTGTTCAATAAAAGTTCTAAGAGATTTTTTGGGAATCTGGAAATTACCGTTGTTAATGAGTGGGTTGTTTGGGATTTTAAGTGAGATTAAGGTTCAGTTCTGCTAAAATTTGCGAAAAACTAGATCAATAACTTTAACACCAGACCGTTAAGGTAACAAGTTGTAAGTTAGACCATCTTTTATAAAGAAGGACGGTGGATTGCAAGCTGGTACTTTTGCAGTCATGGGGTTAATTAAATAAGACTACTTGGTGCAGCAATGTGGACATATGAATTTTCAATCACGTGAGACCAAGAATTCTACTGTTAAACTTAACAGCCCAAGGAATAAATTCATCTTCAAGCCAAGAAATTGAAGATGTTAAGAAATTTATTCGTTTGGCTAAACTAGAAAATACCGTAGGAGATTCAAGAGGTATGTAAATGGAACAAGGATACGAGGGTCATCAGTAAACCAATACTAGAGAAACGACATGAAAGATATGTCACGTACAAGCAAGCCTGAAGAAAGTAATTGGGATTATGGGGTGGAGAATGGGCATCAAATATTTTCAATGGCTAGAATGCTTTAGGCGTACTCTTAAATCTACTATCGTGATTGTGTACACATCCGCATGACATGGTTACGATTTCTAAAAATAAATCAAGGTATGCATTCGCGTAACTTTGGCCAAACTTTTTCCTAAATAAATAAGCGTAGGAATTGTGGACACGTGCGCGTGATATGGTTCTTGACGCGCCAAACAAATGGGTACACGTGCGCATGACCTATTTTAAGATAACTTCTTAATTAAAAGAGGCAAATGCACATAGGTTCTAAAATAAGTAATTAGACAATTTAATTAAGCCGGGTATGATCAAAGCGACCGTGCTAAAACCACGGAACTCGGGAATGCCTAACACCTTCTCCCGGGTTAATATAATTTCTTACCCGGATTTCTGTGTTCGCAGACCATAAATAAGAGTCAATTTCCTCGATTCAGAATATTAAACTGGTGACATGGGATACCATAAATTATCCCAAGTGGCGACTCTGAATTTGATAAATAATCCCATTTCGATTGTCACTTAAATTGGAAAAAACTCCCTTATACCCCTTGCAGGGTAGGAAAAAGAAGGTGTGACAGCTCTGGAGACTATGCTGGGGACAAGAACCCAGAATCTCTGGTTCAGGGTTCAAGAATTCTAGCTTGTTTTGTGATCTTTATTTGGCTTTATTTATTGTTCAATTACTGTATTTGTGGACCTAATGTGCTAACTGTTGCGCTTTGATATTATTTGAATTGTATTAAACTGCCTTCTTACGCCACCCCTCTGAGTCTTCTAAAAATGGTGCACACGTTCGCGTGACCTGCTTTTTCTGTAGAAGTTATACCAAATAGAACGAGGCTAGGCCAACAACAAGGCCGGGTAGACTTTAGTGCTCCTGGTACGTTGCCCCCTCTTCGGCTCGAGTAGTCCGCTCGGGTAAGTCAGGTTAAGAACACAATTCCAGGTTTAAACTTAGAATAACATCACCTCATGCCGGATCCCTAGTAGGCACGTTTGTTTGCATCATGTGCATTTGATTTTGGGGACTCAACACTGGGGTTGGGTCCGTCTAGGACAGGTGTACCCAAAAATAAAAGACCATCTTGATGCATCCTATGTGCTACATGTTGCAATCTTCAAGAGTAAAAGGGTCATTTGGCGGACCAATGATAGTTGAGGGCAAATGAAAAAAGAAAAAAAAGAAAAAAAGGGTGAAGTGTGAAAATAAAGCAAGTAGGGCCCAGTTATGCTTTTCCTTCACATTTTTTTAAAAGAAAAAAGACAAAAAATATATATGAAAAATCCATAAAGATTTTGCATTTTCCCATCATTTTCCAAAAAAAAAAAAATTCATAAAGGGGGAAAAGAAAATCCAAAAAGAGTTTACATGCTTCATCATTTTAAAAAAAAAGACAAAAAATATATTTTCTCTAAATTAGTTATTTTTTTAATTCTCGCTCGTATCCAATCTGCCCGAACTACGTGAACCTGATTCTCGTCTCTCGGGGCGGGATACGTAGGCAACCCACATAGGGTCCGGTTTTCCTTGTAAGTCCTAGGTTCTTGGCTTTGCGGGGTTTTAGCCAAATTATGCACTTCTAGCCACCTTTTGGCCACATAAGTCATTTTACAAAAATAGCCTCAATCATGTATTGCATGCGTCCAATAGGGAGTGTTATTGTCTCACATAGTGTTTTAGGTCTTTAACTTTGTTGTGTCTTAATTTTTTCATACATGTGTGGGTGTATTTACCGGAGTTTGAGCATGACAAACACTCCGGGACCATCCAGTCAAGGATCGCTCATTCAGGAGTTGCTTAAGGAATTTTTTTTTATGTTTTGAGTCTGTTTTTCTTTTTATGTTCTTTTACCTTCTCGTTTTGTACAATAATGTCGAATTTTTTATTATTGTACTTTCTATTTTGTATTTGAAAAAGTGTGTTATAACTCAAAAATCCAAAAAAAAGGAAGAGATTTTGCATTTTATATTTCTGTTAGAAGTTTTCTTTAGAATACAAATTCTAGAAATAAAAAACAATTCTTTTGAGGTGGTTTTCCTTAGGAAATTAATATCTAGAACTCAAAATAAGAAATTGCTTTTATATTTCCTTTAGTATATTAAGACTAAAATTCCAAAAAAAAAAAAAAAAATTTCGTTTAGTACCTCTTTAAAAGTTTTCTTCTAAGATATTAATTCCAAAAATCCAAAAAGATTTTCTTTTGAGGTTCTTCTTTGGGAAAATAACGAAAAATGATTTTTTTTTATTTTCACTTGAACTTTAGGATATTTTACATAGAAGAAAAAAAGAACATACTTTATCTTTTGTTTAAAGTTTCTTCTTTTGGTAATCAAAAACTGAAATCCAAAAACATTTTTTATCTTGTTCATTTCTCGTTTCGAAATCTTTCTTGAGGGATATCAAATGAAAATTCAAAATATTTTTCTTTGGTTTATTCTTTAGACTTCCTTCCTAAAAGAAAATCAAAAAATATTTTTCTATTCTAGGGTTTTTTCCTTAATAATTTCCCATAGAATATTTGTTTCAAAAAAAAAAGAGAAAAAGAATATATGCTCGTTAAGCTTGAATTTAGAGTATGATATAGAACATTAAGTCTAGAAAATTCAAAAAAAAGAAGAAGTTCTGCTTCAGTTATTTCTCTTTTCTCATCAGATTGGTCATTAAGGTAAAAAAAAAAAGAGAAAGAAAGAAAAAAGAGAACGTTAGTTTATTTAGTCTATTCTCGATTTTTCCGAACTATGCAAAGATCTGATTCATGCGGCATCATGATACATAGGAAACCAACATAGGGTTCGATCGAATTATTTTTTTATTATTAAAGAAAAAGAAAAAGAAGAAAAAAAGAAGAAAAAGAAAAAAAATGAAATTATGGGATGTGAGAAATGAGAGGAAAGAAAATAGTGATAATTAGAAAAAAAAAGGAATGAAAATGAGCAAGCCAAGAAGTGCTAGAAAAGAAAAAAAAGAGAAGATTGAAATGAACAAAATTGTGATGATGCCAAGTGACCTTGTGACCCTAGAAGTCATTCTAGAGCTGTTAATTATTGCTAGGTGCATTGCACGCAATGTGATATTTTTAGCTCTTAAATGCCCTAATGCTAACAGTATGTCCCCATTTTATTCCTTTTGTTATCTTCATTGAGTAGAAGGGTGGTTGGTTTGTGGTTTTGAAGTAACTCATCCATACAACACAAAGGTCAAAGAGCAAGGTAGCCATGGCTAGCAAAGATTTGGACACAAGGGTTATTGATCGGTCTAAGGGAATTGTTGAATCAGAATCTGAGTTGAAAGAAGAGGTTTTAAGTTTGAAAGGACAGATGACCGAAATATACCAAGCTGTCACGACCCCAATCCCCGGTCGTGATGGCGCCCAACACGATGCTAGGTAAGCCCGACCAATTCGTCACTTACAATCCCTTATGCAGAATTCATTATCAATTAAAAGGATTTAATGCCAACTTAACATGATTATAACTCTGTAGCAATAGATAAACAGTACGGAAAATCCATAAAATATCCATATAGATCCCACTAATCTGGTGTCACGAGTCAAGAGCCTCTAATACAAGTCTGTGTAGCAACCTATACATAGAGTTGTCTAGAATGCGGAAACTAAGGAGGATAAGGGGAGAAATCGGGTCCTGCGGATGCCATGCAGCTACCTCGATGACTCCGGAATAAGCTGAACAGCAGCAGAAAGCTCAAACTATGCCTCCGGGATACACTGGATCTGCACACATGGTGCAGGGAGTAAAGTGAGTACTCCAACTCAGTGAGTAATAGCAATAAATAATGACTGGCGGAAAGAAAACTCGTAAAACACTACGCAGTTCTATATTAAAATAGTGAGAATATCAAAAACAGCAACTGAAAGTTAAAAGTCCTTTAAGCCAGTATTCATTTCGTTTACTCCTTACGATAACCGAATTCATATTTGTACTGCTACGGCGTGCAGCCCGATCCATATAGTATACTGCTGCGGCGTGCAGCCCGATCCATATATATATATATATATATATATATATATATATATATATATATATATATATATATATATATATATATCTGCTGCGGCGTGCAGCCCGATCCAAGAATAGTCGACTGCGCTCACTGGGGGTGTGCAGACTCCGGAGGGCTCCTTCAGCCCAAGCGCTATACTACTGCGAGCGTGCAGTCCGACCCATATAATATACTACTGCGACGTGCAGTCCGATCCATATAATATACTACTGCGGCGTGCAGTCCGATCCTTATAAATGTATATACTGTTGCGGCGTGCAGCCCGATCCATAGCATATCAAATGCCCTCACAATGGGGTTCTCGACCCCTCTCAGTAAATATAGACTTGTCCTCTCGGGCATACTAAGATAAGACGGGGTTCTCAACCCACACTCTACTCTCATTAGGATTTAACAATTTCTAAAGCTGTATCCTATTATGTTTATCAGTTAAGAACATGACTGAGGGTATGATTTCGACAAGAAAAGTGAGGTCAATCAATACAAATGCCCCATAAGGGTTCTACAGATCGACACAAGGCCCCAAACATGGCAACTAGCCCATAATATAATGATATTAATTAAGTCTCAGTCAAAAGAATAGTAGAGTCATCAAACAGGATGGACCGAGTCCAAATCCCCAGTAGTAACAGAACCCACGCTCATCATACAACGTGTGTCTCATCTCAACATAGCACCACGTTACGCAAATCCGGGGTTTCAAACCTTCAGAACATCATTTATAACCATTACTCTCCTCTAGCAGGACGAAATCCTATCTCGCTACTCCCTTACCTCGCAAATCAACCTCCTCGAGCGTCGAATCTGATCAAAACCACAAGGAATCCATCACAATATGTCAAGGGAACAAAACCCAATCAACATAATCGAAGAACATCAAGAAATCCCGAAATTGACAAAACCCAAGCCCCAGGCCCACTTCTCGAAACTCACAAATTCTTACATCAACGGACTCCTTATCTCGCCACGAGTCTATACATATAAAAAACTCCAAAATCCGAGCAAAAATGCTCCCTAAATTCCCAATTTCTCATTCAAAAAGTCAAGCCCTAATTCCTCCCTTTTTAATCAAATTTTTCATGAATTTAAATGCTGATTCTACAATTAAAATGATGTTTTTAGGTCATAAGACTCACCTCCAATCAATCCCAGTCGAAACCTTCTTTAATCCTCGTCCAAAAGCTCTCAAGGATGTTCAAAAATGGTGGAAATAGACTTAGGCTCGCGGATAAAATGCTATTAAAAACCCTTTTGTCCAGCCCAAATTTCTTTTATGCGATCGCATCCAAACCTCTGCGATCGCGCAACACAAAATTCAAACTCTTAAAATTCCCTCTATGCGATCGCACTAAAACCCCTGCGATCGCAATGCATTAGCTCCTGAACCTACGCGATCGCATACCTTCACCCGCGTTCGCATTGAACAAAATACCATCCTGGACCCCAGGTCCATTTAATACTACGCAATCGCAATCAACCAAACACGATCGCAATGAGTAAACTCCTCAACTTATGCGATCGCAAGCATTACTCTCTGATCACAATGAGCAACAGAACAGCTTCCCCAAAACCTCCTACGCGATCGCAATGAACCTCCTGCGATCGCAGAGAACAAATGTCTGCAACACTTCAACTGAAAAATCTGCAACTTCCAAAGGTTAGAATTGGTCCGATTGACCATTCAAAATCACCCCGAGGCCCCCGAGACCTCAACCAAAAGTGCCAACCCATCCTAAAACATCATTCAAACTTGTTCCAATCATCAAAACACCACAAACAACACCAAAACCATCAAATTACATCAGATTCAAGCCTAAATTTCTTAAAAACTTCCGAAATACGCATTTGATCAAAAATCCGACTAAAACACCTCCGAATGATCTGAAATTTTGCACACACATCCAAAATCACCTAATGAAGCTACTGCAACTCTCAGAATTCCATTCTGACCCCAGTATCAAAATCTCACCTACCAACCGGAATTCGCCAAAATACTAACTTCGCCAATTCAAGCCTAATTCTACTCCGGACCTCCAAAATCAATTCCGATTACACTCCTAAGCCACATATCATCCCCCGAAGCTTAACGAATCACCGGAAATCACATCCGTGCCCTCTAACTCAATAGTCAACATTTGGTTGACTTTTCCAAAACAAGTCTTCTTTAAAGAGACTAAGTGTCTCCTTTCCTATCAAAACCAATCCGATTTAACTAACACACCGAATACCGATAACGAAACACGAGGAAGTATAAAATGGGGGAAACAGGGTGGTAACTCACATAACGATGGGCCAGGTTTTCACATCTTCCCCAACTAAAACAAACACTCGTCCTCGAGCGGGTCAAGAAACTGACCTGAAGCCTCGAACAGGTGAGGATATCTGCTCTGCATCTCCCATTCGGTCTCCCAAGTAGCCTCCTCCACGGGCCGACCTCTCCACTGCACCTTCACCGAAGCGATATCCTTTAATCTCAATCTCCGAACCTGATGACCCAAAATAGCCACTAGCTCCACATCGTAGGTCATATCATCATCCAACTGGACCATGCTGAAGTCTAAAACATGAGACGGGTCCCCAACATACTTCTGGAGCATAGAATCATGGAATACCGGATGAACGATGGACAAGCTGGGTGGCAAGGCAAGCTCATAAGCCACCTCCCCAATCTTCCGAAGCACCTCGAAAGGCCCAATGAACCGAGGACTCAATTTGCCTTTCTTCCCAAACTCATAACACCCTTCATGGGCGAAACCTTCAGCAAGACCTTCTCACCGACCATGTAGGACACATCTCGAACCTTCCGGTCCGCATAACTCTTCTGACGCGACTGCGCTGTACGAAGCCTCTCCTGAATCACCTTTACCTTCCCTAAGGCATCCTGAACCAAATCTGTCCCCAATAGTCTAGCCTCGCCAGGCTCGAACCAACCAACTGGGGATCTACACCACCTCCCGTACAAAGCCTCATATGGAGCTATCTGAATACTCGACTGATAGCTGTTGTTGTAAGCAAACTCCGCAAGTGGTAGAAACTTATCCCATAAACCTCCAAAGTCAAAAACACAAGCACGCAACATGTCCTCCAATATCTGAATAGTATGCTCGGACTGTCCGTCCGTTTGAGGATGAAACGCTCTGCTCAACTCTACCTGAGTACCCAACTCTCTATGCACGACTCTCCAAAATTGCGAAGTAAACTGAGTACCTCTATCTGAGATGATGGAAACCGGAATACCATGCAACCGAACAATATCACGGATATAAATCCCTACCAACCGCTCTGAAGAATAGGTAGTACATACCGAAATGAAGTGCGCAGACTTGGTCAGCCGATCCACAATCACCCAAATAGCATCGAACTTCTTCAAAGTCCGAGGAAGTCCAACCACGAATTCCATAGTGATTCTCTCCCACTTCCACTCGGGAATAACCATCTGTTGAAGCAAGCCACCCAATCTCTGATGCTCATATTTCACCTACTGGTAGTTGAGACACCGAGCTACAAATCCCACAATATCTTCCTTCATTCTTCTCCACCAATAGTGCTGCCTCAAATCTTGATACATCTTCGCGGCACCCGGATGAATGGAATACCGCGAGCTATGGGCCTCCTCCAGAATCAACTCTCTAAGCCCATCCATATTGGGCACACAAATCCGGCCCTACATCCTCAACACGCCATCACCATCAATGGTCACATCCCTGGCATCATCATGCTGAACCCTGTCCTTAAGGACAAGCAAATGTGGATCATCATACTGGCGCTCTCTGATGCGGTCATACAAGGAAGGCCGAGAAGCCACACAAGTCAACACTCGACTAGGCTCTGAAATGTCTAATCTCACCATCCGATTGGCCAAAGCCTGAACATCAACTACAAAGGGCCTCTCCCCAACTGGAATGTATGCCAAACTCCCCATGCTATCCGCCTTCCGGCTCAACGCATCGGCCACTACATTGGCCTTCCCAAGGTGATACAAAATGGTAATATCATAATCCTTGAGCAACTCAAGCTACCTCCGCTGCCTCAAATTAAGATCCTTTTGCTTGAACAAATGTTGAAAACCGCGATGATCAGTGAATACCTTACAAGATACGCCATATAAATAGTGCCTCCAAATCTTCAAAGCATGAACTATGGCAGCCAACTCTAAGTCATGAACAGGGTAGTTCTTCTTGTGGGGCTTCAACTGACGAGAAGCATAAGCAATAACTCTACCCTCCTGCATCAACACACAACCAATCCCAACTCTCGAAGCGTCACAATACACAATATATGAACCTGAAGCTGATGGCAAAACCAACACTGGAGCTGTGGTCAATGCTGTCTTGAGCTTCTGAAAGCTCTCCTCACACTCGTCCAACCATACAAATGGAGCACCCTTCTGAGTTAACTTGGTCAAGGGCGATGCAATGGATGAAAATCCCTGAACAAACCGGCGGTAATAGCTTGCCAACCCAAGAAAGTTACGAATCTCTATGGCTGAGGACGGTCTGGGCCAACTCTGAACCGCCTCTATCTTCTTCGGATCAACCTGTATACCTTCGCTGGACACCACGTGCCCCAAGAAAGCCACTGAACTGAGCCAAAACTCACACTTGGAGAATTTTACATAAAACTTCTACTCCCTTAATCTCTGTAATACCACTCGCAAATGTTGTGCGTGCTCCTCCTGGCTACGCGAGTACACCAATATATCATCAATAAAAACAATCACGAACGAATCTAGATATGGCTGGAATACACTATTCATCAAATGCATGAACGCGGCTGGGGCATTAGTCAGCCCAAAGGACATAACAAGAAACTCGTAGTGCCCATATCTAGTCCTGAAAGCAGTTTTCATAATATCTGAATCCCTGATCTTCAACTGATGATAGCCTAAACGAAGATCAATCTTGGAGAATACCCTTGCCCCCTGAAGCTGGTCAAATAAATCATCGATACGGGGCAGGGGATACTTGTTCTTCACTGTTACTTTGTTCAATTACCTGTAGTCAATGCTAATTCTCATTGTGCCATCCTTCTTTTTCACAAATAGAACCGGTGCACCCCACAGTGACACACTAGGCCGAATGAACCCCTTATCTAGGAGTTCCTGAAGCTGATCCTTTAGTTCTTTCAACTCTGTCGGTGCCATACGATATGGAGGAATAGAAATGGGCTGAGTGCCCAGCACCAGGTCAATACCAAAATCAATGTCCCTGTTCGGTGGCATGCCCGACAGGTCTGCAGGAAACACATTGGGAAACTCCCTCACAATTGGAACAGAATCAATGCTAGGAGTCTCAGCTCCAACATCCCTCACAAGAGCCAAATATGATAGACAACCTTTCCCAACCATAAGTTGGGCCTTTAGAAAAGAAATCACCCTGCTAGGCACATAGTCAGTCACGCCACGCCACTCGATCCTCGGAACACCCGATATAGCCAAAGTGACTATCTTAGCATGACAATAAAGAATAGAATGACATGGAGATTGCCAATCCATGCCTAGAATAACATCAAAGTCCACCATGCTTAACAACAATAAATCAACTCGGGTCTCCAGACCCCCAATAGTCACCAAACACGACCGATATACATGGTCTACAATAATGGTATCACCCACTGGGGTAGATACATGAACAGGTAAGGCAAGACATCCTTGGGTCGTACCCAAATGATGCGCAAAATATGAAGACACATAGGAATAGGTGGAACCGAGATCAAATAAAACTGAGACATATCTGTGGAAGACTGAAATAATACCTGTGATAATAGCATCTGAAGCAATAGCATTTGACCTGCCAGGAAGTGCATAGAAACGGGCCTGACCGCCCCCTGATTGACCTTCCCCTCTGGGGTGACCCCTAGCCGCATGTCCTCCACCCTTAGCTGGCTGGGCGGGTGGTGAAGTAACTGGAGCAGAAGATGAGGGCTGACCCCTCTGCTGAGATGAGCTAGTAGCATGGCGAGGACACTCCCTCCGCATATGCTCAAACTCTCCACACTCATAACAACTCCCGGGTGCTGGGAACTGGGACTGAAGGGAACCCCTCGTGCCAGAGTGTCTAGCCGATGCACTAAGCCTGGAAGAACCCTGAGTAGATGGAGCACGAGATGAACTCTATGCTGGAAGAGCACTGAGAGATGGTTGACTCTGCTGAGAACCCTGATAACCACGACCAGAAGATCCACCTCGGTACTCAGGTCGAGCTGACTGAGCGGGCCTGAAAGAACGACCCCGACCCTGCTGGAACTGGCCCCTCAAAGGAGCGCCACTGAAACTGCCAAAACCTCGAGGCCTCTTGGCCTCCCTCTCCTCTGTCTCCTGACGGCAAGACGTCTCAATATCACGCGCAATATCAACTGCATCCTCAAAGGAAATACCTAGAACTCTCTCTCGAGTCATCAGAATACGAAGGTGATAATTAAGACCATCTACGAACCTCTTAATCCTCTCCCGATCAGTCGGAACTATCCATGAGGCATAACGAGCCAACTCAGAAAATCTCGCCTCATACTGAGACACAGTCATATCACCCTGGCGAAGCCACTCAAACTGTCTACGCAGCTCCTCCCTCTGAGACTGCGGTATCCACTTCTCCAAGAAGAGAGTGGAGAACTCCTGCCAAGTCAAAGGTGCTGCACCTGCCGGCCTACGCCGCTCATAAGCCTCCCACCAAGTGAAGGCCGCTCCAGTAAATTGAAATGTAGTAAAAGCCACACTGCTGGACTCAAGAATCCCTGCTGTCTGAAGCATACGCTGACACTTGTCGAGAAAACCCTGGGCATCCTCGCCCTGAGCACCACTGAAAGAAGGAGGCTGAAGTCTACTGAACCTCTCGAGGCAACGCTGTTCATCGTCTAGCTTAACTGGAACCCTGCACTCCTGAACGGGTACCACTGGCTGAGCTGGAGATGCCTCTGGAGTGTGTAATCCCTGCACTACTTGCTCAGGTGTGTGAGCAGCGGGGGTCTAATTGCCTCCCCCGGCCTGCAAAGTAGCTGCTGCTACTATGGTGGCTGAAACCACCTCAGCCAGGCCCGTACAAACTGTCAATATCTAGGCCAATGTCTCCTGGAGACCCGGTATCACAATGGGCACAACTGGTGCCTGCACTGGTGCTGCTGGAGTCTAGTCCTGAGCTGGGGCAACTAAAGGATCCACAGGTGCTGCCCCTGCTGCTTTGCCTCTACCACGACCACGTCCACGACCTCTAGTAGCCTCAATAGGTGGTACTGGTGGTCGTCCGGCACGTCCGGTAGCTCAAGTCCTCACCATATGTGAGAGAATGGAATAAAGAGAAATTTAGTATTCAGATTAACAAGTTCGTACGACAAGAATTTCAAGAATGTGGAATTTTCCTAATAGGTTCTGCAGCCTCCCGAGGATAAGTACAGACGTCTTCGTACCGATCCGCGATACTCTACTAAACCGGCTCAAGACTCGCGAGACCTAGTAACCTAGGCTCTAATACCAACTTGTCACGACCCCAATCCCCGGTCGTGATGGTGCCCAACACGATGCTAGGCAAGCCCGACCAATTCGTCACTCACAATTCCTTATGCAGAATTCATTACCAATTAATAGGATTTAATGCCAAATTAACATGATTATAACTCTGTAGCAATAGATAAACAATACAAAAAATCCATAAAATATCCATATAGATCACCGATCTGGTGTCAAGAGCCTCTAATACAAGTCTGTGTAGCAACCTATATATAAAGTTGTCTAGAATGCGGAAAATAATGAGGATAAATGGAGAAATCGGGTCCTGCGGACGCCATGCAGCTACCTCGATAACTCCGGAATAAGCTAGACAACAGTAGAAAGCTCAAACTATGCCTCCGGGATACCTGGATCTGCACATATGGTGCAGGGAGTAAAGTGAGTACTCCAACTCAGTGAGTAATAGCAATAAATAATGACTGACGGAAAGAAAACTCGTAAAACACTACGCAATTCTATATTAAAACAATGAGAATATCAAAAACAACAACTGAATGAAGAAGTCAGTTAAAAGTCCTTTAAGCCAGTATTCATTTCGTTTACTCCTTACGATAACCGAATTCATATTTGTACTGCTGCGGCGTACAGCCCGATCCATATAGTATACTCGTTGCGGCATGCAACCCGATCCATATATATATATATATATATATATATATATATATACTGCTGCGGCGTGCAGCCCGATCCAAGAATAGTCGACTGCGCTCACTGGGGGTGTGCAGACTCTGGAGGGGCTCCTTCAGCCCAAGCGCTATACTACTGCGGCGTGCAGTCCGACCCATATAATATACTACTGCGGTGTGCAGTCCGATCCATATAATATACTACTGCGGCGTGCAGTCTGATCCATATAAATATATATACTGCTGCGGCGTGTAGCCCGATCTATAGCATATCAATTACCCTCACAATGGGGTTCTTGACCCCTCTCAGTAAATATAGACTTGGCCTCTCGGGCATACTAAGATAAGACGGGGTTCTCAACCCACACGCTACTCTCATTAGGATTTAAAAATTTCTAAAGCTGGTTCCTATTATGTTTATCAGTTAAGAACATGACTGAGGGTATGACTTCGACCAAAAAGTGAGGTCAACCAACACAAATTCCCCCTAAGGGTTCTACAGATCGGCACAAGGCCGCAAACATGGCAAATAGCCCATAATATAATGATATTAATTAAGTCTCAGTCAAAAGAATAGTAGAGTCATCAAACGGGATGGACCGAGTCCAAATCCCCAGTAGTAATAGACCCCACGCTCATCATACAATGTCTGTCTCATCTCATCATAGCACCATGTTGTGCAAATCCGGGGTTTCAAACCTTCAGAACATCATTTATAACCATTACTAACCTCCAGTAGGCCGAAATCCTAGATCGCTACTCCCTTGCCTCGCAAATCAACCTCCTCGAGCGTCGAATCTGATCAAAACCACAAGGAATCCGTCACAATATGTCAAGGGAAAAAAACCCAATCAAAATAATCGAAGAACATCAAGAAATCCCAAAATTGACAAAACCCGAGCCCCAGGACCACTTCTCGAATCTCAGAAATTCGTACATCAACGGACTCCTTATCTCGCCACAAGTCTATACATATCAAAAACTCCAAAATCCGAGCTTAAATGCTCCCTAAATTCCCAATTTCTCATTCAAAAAGTCAAGCCCTAATTCCTCACTTTTTAATCAAATTTTTCATGAATTTAAATGTTGATTCTACAATTAAATGATGTTTTAGATCATAAGACTCACCTCCAATCAATCCCAGTCGAAACCTTCTTTAATCCTCGTCCAAAAGCTCTCAAGGATGTTCAAAAATGGTGAAAATAGACTAAGGCTCGCGGATAAAATGCTATTAAAAACCCTTCTGTCCAGCCCAGATTTCTTCTATGTGAACGCATCCAAACCTCTGCGATCGCCCAACACAAAATTCAAACTCTCAAAATTTCCTCTATGCGATTGCACTAAAACCCCTGCGATCGCAATGCATTAGCTCCTGGACCTACGCGATCGCATACCTTCACATGCGTTCGCATTGAACAAAATACCATCCTGGACCCCAGGTCCATTTAATACTATGCGATCGCAATCAATCAAATGCGATCGCAATGAGTAAACTCCTCAACTTAAGCGATCGCAGGCCTTACTCCACGATCGCAATGAGCAACAGAACAACTTCCCCAAAACCTCCTACACGATCGCAATGAACCTCCTGCGATCGCAGAGAACAAATGTCTGTAACACTTCAACTAAAAAATCTGCAACTTCCAAAGGTTAGAATTGGTCCGATTGTCCATTCGAAATCACCCCGAGGCCCCCGGGACCTCAACCAAAAGTGCCAACCCATCATAAAATATCATTCAAACTTGTTCCAATCATCAAAACACCACAAACAACACCAAAACCATCAAATTACATCGGATTCAAGCCTAAATTTCTTAAAAATTACCGAAATACGCATTTGATCAAAAACCCGACCAAAACACCTCCGAATGATCTAATATTTTGCACACACATCCAAAATCACCTAACGAAGCTACTGCAACTCTCAGAATTCCATTCCGACCCCGGTATCAAAATCTCACCTGCCAACCGGAATTCGCCAAAATACTAACTTCGCCAATTCAAGCCTAATTCTACTCCGGACCTCCAAAATAAATTCCGATCACACTCCTAAGCCACATATCATCCCCCGAAGATAAGTGAATCACCGGAAATCACATCCAAGCCCTCTAAATCAATAGTCAACATCCGGTTGACTTTTCCAAAAAAAGCCTTCCTTAAAGAGACTAAGTGTCTCCTTTCCTATCAAAACCAATCCGATTTAACTCTAACACACCGAATACCAATAACGAATCATGAAGAAGCATAAAATGGGGGAAACAGGGTGATTACTCACGTGACGATGGGCCGGGTCGTCACACAAGCCTGGATTAGTGGGCGTCCTCAACCATCAGTTCCCACTAACTACACTGAAAGTCTTGTCACCATTCCGCCACTGTCACAAGTCCAGGATATCTCCCCACAACCTTTTCACACTCCACTCCCAGAACCACCTCATATCCCGCTCCTTTGACTACTCATATTTTTGTAGCTCATCCACCTACTACCTTTCCTCGATCCTCTAGCAAATTGTGTTCAAAATCCCCGATGCCTAATACTATGCTCCAAAACAAATTTTTAAGGTCTCGGGTCCATACTCTTACACTTCTCATTTTGAGCCTCTCGGTGAGACTGCAAATCCTGGTAAGATAGTGGAGCAAGATAAGATATCCAAAAAGCTGAAAAGGTTTAAGATGCCAAAGTTTAATTTGTATGATGGGCGTGGAGATCTAGTAGCCCATCTGAGGGGTTATTGCAGTGAAATGAGAAGTGTTGGCGGGAAAGATGAGTTGTTGATGGCGAATTTTAGTGAGAGCCTGACTGGGGTAGCTTTGGAATGACATACTCATCAAGATGTCAGTAAGTAGCATACATGGGATGACATGGCTCAAATTTTTGTGCGACACTTTCAGTACAATATAGACATTGTCCCAGACCACTCCTCCCTATCTCAGATGGAAAAGAAACCCATGGAAAGTTTTAGGGAATTTTGGTTCAGATGGAACGAAGAAGTTGCTCAGGACAGTCCTCCCATTGATAGAAAAGATGTTGCTGAGTCCCTCCAATAACAGGATCCAGTGGGCATTCCTGCTAAATGCTTTCAGCCTCAATACCGACCCCATGAATATCCCCGAGCTCCACATAATCCACCCCAGTATTATCCTCTGAACAACGTCCGGCCACCTGTCCAACCACTGGATCACTCCAACAGGCGAGCACGACCACCACAAAAGCTTCACCAGCCCCCACAAAAATTTCAAGTGCCCTATAACCCACATTCAAGCCAAGGGTGTAGAAGGGAACAAAGGCTGAAAGATAATTTTACACCAATAGGAGGGTCCTATGCAAGCTTGTTTGATAGATTAAAGCATTACGACATGATTGCACCTATTCCTCGAAATTATATAGACCCATGTGCGAGAAGCTTTGACCCTGCTAAAAGGTGTGAATACCATTCCAACGCCCAGGGGCACAATGTTGAAGATTGTCGTGCTTTGAAAAGGGAAATAGAAAGAATGATTCAAGAAGGAATAATTGTGGTCCAAGGCAGTAATACCCCAAGTGTCACACATAATCCTCTATAGGTACATGACAACGCACAGATTGTTTGGATGATTTGAAATGACGAAGGTTTGGTCAAAGGAGCCAATGGACCACTTGGTGAAGTTAATGATATTGAAATTGGTAGTGGTCTTAGTAATATTAATGTGGAACTCAGTGGCTAGGATGCCGATCTTGGTAATTGGAAAGACACTCCTTTCTTGGCTAGCTAGGGAAGAGTCTTGGTGGTTCATTTTGTTGTCATTTCTGTTGTCCGAGTTATTTCAGGGTTTTAATCCGGATATTGTGTTGTGACTCAAACCCTTCTATCCTTTTATTTTGCCTAGTTCCTTTAGTCGTAGTAACTCATTTAGTGTTAACTAGGTTTGTTCCAGGGTTGTACCCCAGTTTATTTTGCTTGTCTTGTTGTTCAAACCCTTTCACCGTCCGTCTAATGCAATTTTCTGTTTTTCTCCTTTTATAATTCTTTTCATGCTGGCTCTAGTGACATTACATGCACACATAATTCTAGGATTGGTATTAAAAGTTAGTTTAATCACGAAGCAATGAAACAATTTTGAAGATGATTGGGACATTTAAGGGAAATAAGCACAGATTTGAACATTTTGAGATCATTTGAAGCCCGAACTGTGTGAAACCGGGGCAGATAATTTGGGAAGTTAATAGGGTGACAAGAATTGGTTACAAGAGAGTGCATCCCGGACAATTTGAAGCAAACAACTTTGAGTTCAAGTGCATCTCAAGTTACAAGATAAAGTCAAGAAAGGTTTCTCCGAATTGACAGAGGATATCCATTGTGAAGAGGGAATCACCCAACGAGGGTTTTGTACTTGACAAGGCACTAAAAAGAGTGGAAGGCATATCAGTGATACCAATGCCGATGCTACAAAAGAAATTCTATACATGATCTTCATTTTTCATTTTCAAGTTGCATGCGTTATACTTGGCGTTCTTAGATATTGGGAGGCCCTCTTTCAGCTATCCAAACACTTTATACCCTTTGGTACCCCTTTTGAGCATGTACTGATTTCTTTGACCTCCCCTCTTTTCGAATCAAGTTAGAGTCATACGGGAAAAAAAGTTCATGACCCCATAGGTTTATTTTAGAAAGTTCATTCCAAAGGGAAAATTCAAAAAAAGAAGAAGAGGAAAATAGAGATAAATAAAAATAAAAGAAGGAAAAAAAAGAGGAAAAGAAAAAAAGAAGGAAAAAAGAAAGAAAAAAAACGAAAAAGGCAAATAGTAACAAAAAGTAGTCATGTGAACTACGTTTGACCTGATTCTTGTCACCACAAGATACGTAGGTAGCCTTACGGTTCGGTCGCACCAAATAAAATATTTCATAATCCCATGAAGTCGAGAGTGGGGCAGTCTTTCTTTGAAATTCCATTTCAAAAAGAAAAACAGAAAAAAAGAGAATCAAATTCCACTGTTTCAGAAATTGGGGCAAAGTTTTTAGAATGGATTCCAAAAGTTGTAAATAAATTGACCCCGTTGTCTTAGTTGTTTTGAGACTTTCCGATATCTTTTCTTTCTAACGTTATCCAAAAGCCACATTACAGTCCAAAAAAGACCTCCCAGATAATCTTTGAGAGTGCCGAGCTAGACATGCCAGGAGCATATGATGTTTTTACTCTGGTCAATGCCTTGTCATCTACAGAATCAGAGAAAATAAGAAGAAAAATGAGATAGTTTTATCGGTGAAAACCTTCATAGACACCGTAAGGCGACGGTAAGATGAGAGAGAGAGAAAAATGAGAGAGGTTTGATGGTGAAAACCCTTCGGGCACTACACGTCAAATAAGGATTGTGAACCAGATTGGACAATCGGAGCATTGAAGCCCAGTTTCACGGTTTAGGTGTATAAAAAGAGTTGAACATCAGACTTGCTTGACAGATTAGGCCACTTAATCCAAAGGTGCATGTCATGGTCATTAGAGTTGGTATCCACATCTGATAAGTTTCTACTTTGTAATTTTCTTTTTAGGAATCGTCTCTTTCCATTGTCCTTTACTCTGTTCCTTTTGTATTGTTTACTTCCTCTTCCTGAGTCTGTTTGGTCAGAACAAGTGAGAAATGACTTCAAAATTTGCCACCAGCTTTCCAATTGCACAAAACGGGATCTGGCTAGTACATCAAAGTGGCATAAGTCAGGAAAGAACAACATGCGCATTGAGTTGGTAACAATCAATGTGCTTTGGGATTCATGTGAAATACAAAGGTTCGGTATATGTCAATTCATGAACAAGGCAACAGATATAGGGTTTTGGGTTTGAACGGATCAGAGGTATTTTTTGTGATAAGGGTAACAGAGAAAGTGGTTAGTCAATAAACAAGCAAGGTCTTTCGAGTTGAAACCAAAGTTATTATGGGAAGTGAAGGAGCAATCGCTATCAAAGTCAAGGCCACAAACCAACCACCATATTTATAAACTCATAAGTTTTCTATGTTTGAAACAGGGACGAAAATTGTGTCCAAATCAAAGCTTAGAAGCTTGAATTTTTCAAAGTGTCGTGCCCATATTTTGTCAGCACAAAGGCGGTTTGAGAAGGGAAAGAAAATTTGTTCAATATGCAGGAACCCTACATAAGGAAAGCATGGTTCAGGGGCAAGGAATTTTGTTCGTTCTGCAGAGATCCACCAGGAAAATAGCATGGCTCAGGTAAGTTCATTCTCGGCTTTTCAGGACCCTCCTGGATAATGGGATTTAATTTAAATTTTTTAGGGCCCTCCTAGATAATGGGATTTAACCTTAAAAGCTCTCAGGACTATCATGGATAATGGGACCTAGTTAAATTTCAAGACATTCATAGATAATAAGATTTGGCGTAAGTTCTACCTTTAGGAGATATAATTTAGTTTTAAAGTTTTCACTCCTGAGATGAGATTTAATTTGAAATTTCAGGATAATGGGATTTAGCTTTTAAAGTCTTAGAGCTCTTTTGGGTAACATGATTCGATTAATACTCACAGATGTGCCCAGATACCAAACTGGGGCAGAAAATTTTCTTTTGTATTGTCTGTTTTGTTGTAATGTCAGGCGCCTACCTGGAGAACAAGGGAATACAGTTCAAGTTTTGGCAATCAGGCGCCCACCTGGATAACCAGGGAATACAGTTAAAGTTTTGGCAATCAGGCGCCCACCTGGAGAACAAGGGAATACAGTTCAAGTTTTGGCAATTAGGTGCCCACCTGGATAACAAGGGAATACAGTTCAAGTTTTGGCAATCAGACGCCCACCTGGAGAATAAGGGAATACAGTTCAAGTTTTGGCAAGCAGGCGCCCACCCGGAGAATAAGGGAATACATTTCACATTTTGGCAATCAGGCGCCTACCTGGAAAACAAGGGAATACAGTTCAAGTTTTGGCAATCAGGCGCCCACCTGGAGAACAAGGGAATATAGTTCAAATTTTGGCAATCAGGCGCCCACCTAGAGAACAATGGAATAAAATTCAAGTTTTGGATATCAGGCGCCCACCTGGAGAACAAGGGAATACAGTTCATGTTTTGGCAATCAGGCTCCCACCAGGAGAAGAAGGTAATACATTTTAAGTTGAAGCAATCAGGCGCCCACCAGAAGAACAAGGGAATACAGTTCAAGTTTTGGCAATTAAGCGCCCTCCTGGAAAACAAGGGTATACAGTTCAAGTTTTGGCAATTAGGCGCCCACCTGGAGAACAAGGGAATACAGTTCAAGTTTTGGCAATCCGGCGCCCACCTAGAGAACAAGAAAATACAGTTCATGTTTTGGCAATCAGGCACCCACCTGGAGAACAAGGGAATACATTTCAAGTTGAAGCAATCAGGCGCCTACCTGGAAAACAAGGGAATACAATTCAAGTTTTGGCAATCAAACGCCCACCTGGAGAACAAGGGAATATAGTTCAAATTTTGGCAATCAGGCGCCCACCTGGAGAACAATGGAATACAATTCAAGTTTTGGCAATCAGGCGCCCACCTGGAGAACAAGGGAATACAGTTCATGTTTTGGCAATCAGGCTCCCACCTAGAGAAGAAGGTAATACATTTTAAATTGAAGCAATCAGGCGCCCACCAGGAGAACAAGGGAATACAGTTCAAGTTTTGGCAATTAAGCGCCCTCCTGGAAAACAAGGGTATACAGTTCAAGTTTTGGCAATTAAGCGCCCACCTGGAGAACAAGGGAATACAGTTCAAGTTTTGGCAATCCAGAGCCCACCTAGAGAACAAGGAAATACAGATCATGTTTTGGCAATCAGGCACCCACCTGGAGAACAAGGGAATACAGTTCAAGTTTTTGGCAATCAGGCGCCCACCTAGAGAACAATGGAATACAGTTCAAGTTGAAGCAATCAGGCGCCCACATGGAGAACAAGGGAATATAGTTCAAATTTTTGCAATTAGGCACCCACTTGGAGAAAAATGGAATAGAATTCAAGTTTTGGCAATCAGGCGCCCACCTGGAGAACAAGGGAATATAGCTCATGTTTTGGCAATCAGGCGCCCACCTGGAGAACAAGGGAGTACATTTTAAGTTGAAGCAATCAGGCGCCCACCTGGAGAACAAGGGAATAAAGTTCAAGTTTTGGCAATCAGGCGCCCAACTGTAGAACAAGGGAATACAGTTCAAGTTTTGGCAATCAGGAGCCCACCTGGAGAATAAGGGAATACAGTTCAAGTTTTGGCAATTAGGCGCCAACCAGGAGAACAAAGGTATACAGTTCAAGTTTTGGCAATAAGACGCCCACCTGGAAAACAAGGGAACACAGTTCATGTTTTGGCAATCAGGTGCCTACCTGGAGAACAAGGGAATACAGTTCAAATTTTGGCAATCAAGCGCCTACCTGGAGAACAATGGAATGCAGTTCAAGTTTTGGCAATTAGGTGCCCACCTGGAGAATAAGGGAATATAATTCAAGTTTGGCAATCAGGCGCCCACCTGGAGAACAAGGGAATACAGTTCAAGTTTTGGCAATTAGGTGCCCACCTGGAGAACAAGGGAATACAATTTAAGTTTTTGGCAATCAGGTGCCCACCTGGAGAACAAGGGAATACCGTTCAAGTTTTGGAAGTCAGGCGCCCACCCGGAGAACAAGGGAATACAGTTCACATTTTGGCAATCAGGCGCCCGCCTGGAGAACGAGGGAATACAGTTCAAGTTTTTGGCAATCAGGCGCCCACCTAGAGAACAATGGAATACAGTTCAAGTTGAAGCAATCAGACGCCCACTTGAAGAACAAGGGAATATAGTTCAAGTTTTGGCAATCAGGTGCCCACCTGGAGAACAAGGGAATACAGTTCAAGTTCGGCAATAAGGCGCCCACTTGAAGAACAAGGGAATACAGTTCAAGTTTTGGCAATCAGACGCCCACCTAGAGAACAAGGGGATACAGTTCAAGTTTTTGTCAATCAGGCGATCAGGCGCCTACCTGGAGAACAAGGGTATACAGTTCAAGTTTTGGCAATCAGGTGCCCACCTGGAGAACAAAGGAATACAGTTCAAGTTTTGGCAATCAGGCGCCCACCTGGAGAACAAGGGAATACGGTTCAAGTTTTGGCAATCAGGCGCCCACCTAGAGAACAAGGGAATACAGTTCAAGTTTTGGCAATCAGGCGCCTACCTGGAGAACAAGGGAATACATTTCATATTTTGGCAATCAGGCGCCTATCTGGAGAACAAGGGAATGTAGTTCAAGTTTTAGCAATTAGGAGCCCACCTGGAAAAAAAGGGAATATAGTTCAAGTTTTTGAAATCAGGCGCCCACCTGTAGAATAAGGGAAGTCATTTCAGAATTCAATTCAAGTTAGAAGTAGCAGAAGTTCGCGGCAAGAATGCAAGCTAACAGTCTGAGGTGATCAACAGAAGTTAGTCTCAATCCAGATAAAATAAAAAGAAGTGAATCCAAAATGCAGAAGTAGAGAAAGTTGTGAACTGCTCAAGACATGGCTGAAATCATGAGCATTGTATATCCAGTTTTGATGCAAAGTAGAATGAACTTGCACCTGCAGCTAGCAAGAATCAAGGTTCAAATCTAAAGTCTGTATGAAGAACCATTCAAGACTCAAGATCAAGCTTCAGAAGACTTATAAATAGGAATCTTGTATCTCATAGTTGACAGGCTTAGTTAGTCTTTTTCATTTTTGATTTTGATGTAATAACAGGACCACAGACTGGAACCTCGACAAAATGGCACCTCGACCGGCTCTCCACCTCAGTATACTCCATCACTGTTCCTGCTTCTGAACTACACGTGTCCTGATTCCTTTATAGCCAAGGATATGTAGGCAGCTCAGATGCTAGGGCTCGGTCACATTCTCCTTCCTCTTAGTTTTTGGTCTCCCTAAATAAGGGTCGAGTCAAAAAACCTGTCGAGTCGTTCTTTGTCTGAAAACTCTTCGTGTTTCCAGTCAAAGAGGGGCAGCTGTAGACATGTGATTTTTTACCCTCCCCAAGATTTTACATATTTTAGTATTTAATTATTTAGTTTAGTCTAATATAACTATTTCAACTAGTTTTGACCCTTTTACTTTATTTTATCACAAAAAATAAAAATTACAAAAATAGTTTCATTAATCTTTTGTAGTCATACTATTTTACTCGGATTTTTATTTTTTATATAATCATGAAAAAATACCAAAATAGTCTCACAATATAATACTGTCTATTTTAATTAATTAAGATTAGTCTTAAAATACCAAAGTAGTCTCACAAATTTAATTCTTGAAGCAGCAAGAACCAAAAAAGGACCCCTAGCTAGAGCTATCAGCGGACAAGACCAAAAACACCCTCCCCCATCTTCGTTAATCTTGAGCAGCGGTAGGTCTTAATCGTTGAGGCAGAGAACCAACCATTTTCCCCATTTCCTGTCCGGCGAGCTCGCCGGAAAAGCCTTGCAATTTCACTGCTTTCATACTTCACAGCCTCTTAGGTTCCGGTCGAAATCGGCGTTCCTTCTCTCGATCCCTCGCTTCCTCCCTTTCTGCAGTTCAATTTCTAGGTGGTCATGCGCCCCATTTTCTGCTGTTGAAGTTTCGTTAGTTTTGAGTCCAGTTTGGAACTCGTTTGTGAGATTTGCTCGGAACCAATGATTAAATTTTTGAGGTCTCCGATCACTGGTTCGCTTGCTATCGCCGGAAAACGCTCCAGTCAATAGTTGTCCGTTTGTCAAATTCCTGTAATTCCAGCTCAGATAATTTATATAAAAGGTCCTCTTCTTCTCCTCTTTTCTGTTTGTTTCATCCATTGACTGTGTTAATCGGCTTTTTGTGTAATTATTTGATGGCATGACATTTTAGTACATTTTATCGAGCTTGAATCTCTCAATTTGATTATTTCTTTGTTTCACGAGATTATGGTTTGGATTTGTTACTGTCTTATTTTGTTCAATAAAAGTTCTAAGAGTTTTTTTTGGGAATCTGGAAATTATCGTTGTTAATGAGTGGATTGTTTGGAGTTTAAAGTGAGATGAAGGTTCGATTATGCTGAAATTTGCGAAAACTAGATCAATAACTTTAACACCAGACCGTCCGGGTAACAAGTTGTAAGTTAGACCATCTTTTATAAAGAAGAACAGGGGATTGCAAGCTGGTACTTTTGCACACATGGTGTTAATTAAATAAGATTACTTTGTTCAGCAATGTGGACAATGAATTTTCAATCATGTGAGACCAAGAATTCTACTGTTAAACTTAACAGCCCAAGGAATAAACAAGAAGCTGCCAAACATTCATCTTCAAGCCAAGAAATTGAAGATTTTAAGAAATTTATTCGATTGGCTAAACTTAAAAAATACTGTAGGAGATTCAAGAGGTATGTAAATGGATCAAGGATACGAGGGTCATCAGTAAACCAATAATAGAGAAACGACATGAAAGATATGTCACGTACAAGCAAGCATGAAGAAAGTAATTGGGATTATGGGGTGGAGAATGTGCATAAAATATTTTCAATGGCTAGAATGCTTTAGGCGTACTCTTAAATCTACTATCGTGATTGTGTATACGTCCGCGTGACATGGTTTCGATTTCTAAAAATAAATCAAGGTATGCGTTCGCGCAACTTTGGTCAAGCTTTTTCCTAAATAAATAAGCGTAGGAATCATGGACACGTGAGCGTGACATGGTTCTTGACGCGCCAAACAAATGGGTACACGTGCGCGTAACCTATTTTAAGATAACTTCTTAATTAAAAGAGGCAAATGCACATAGATTCTAAAATAAGTAATTAGACAATTTAATTAAGCCGAGTATGATCAAAGCGACCGTGCTAAAACCACGGAACCCGAGAATGTCTAACACCTTCTCCCGGGTTAACAGAATTCCTTACCCAGATTTTTGTGTTCGCAGACCATAAATAAGTGTCAATTTCCTCGATTCGAGATTTTAAACCGATGACTTGGGACACCATAAATTATCCCAAGTGGCGACTCTGAATTTGATAAATAATCCCGTTTTGATTGTCATTTGAATTGAAAAAAACTCCCTTATACCCCTTGCGGGGTAGGAAAAAGGAGGTGTGACACTCTGCACCGACATCCCTCATAAAGGCTAAGTATGAAAGACAACCTTTTCCAACCATCCGTTGGGCCTTCAATAACGAAATCACCCTACTGGGGAAAAAATCAGTCGAACCTCGCCACTCAATTCGTGGCGCACCCGGCATAGCCAATGTCACTGTCTTAGCATGACAGTCCAAAATAGCACGATATGGAAATAGCCAATCCATGCCCAATATCACATCAAAGTCCACCATACAAAGTAATAACAGGTCCACTCCGGTCTCCAGACCCCCAATAGTCACCACACACAACCGGTACACACGGTCCACAATGATAGTATCGCCCACCGGAGTAGATACACGAACAGATGAAATAAGAGACTCACGGGTTGTATCCAAATAACGAGCAAAATATAATGACACATATGAAAAAGTGGAACCGAGATTAATAACATAGATGCATCTCTGTGGAAGACTGAGACAATACCTATAATCACATCATTTGAAGCAATAGCATCGGGTCTAGCTGGGAGTGCATAGAAACGGGCCTGACCACCACCTGATCGACCTCCCCTCTGGGGCGACCCCTAGCTGACTGTCCCCCACCCCTAGCTGGTTGGGTGGGTGGTGGTGAAGTAACTGGCACTGAAGCCGATGGCTGACTCCTCTACTGAGATGAACCCCCAAGACGATGAGGACACTGCCTCCACATGTGACTCAACTCTCCACACTCATAGCAACTCCCGAGTGCTGGAGACAGGGACTGAAGGGAACCCCTAGCACCGGAATGACTAGCAGATGCACCTGGCATAGAAGAGCCCTGAACTGATGGAGCATGGGACGAATTTTATGTTGGAAGGGCACTGAGTGATGAATGGCCCTGATGAGAACTGTGAGAACCATGACCCAATGACGCCCCACAATAACCTGGGCGAGCTGACTGAGCATGTCTGAATGGACGGCCTCTTCCGTGCTAAAACTGACCTCTCGAAGGAACTCTACCACAACTACCAGATCCCCGAAGCCTCTTGGCCTCCCTCTCATCTCGCTCCTAGCGACGAACTGACTCAATCTCGCGAGCAATGTCAACAACCTCCTCAAAAGTAGCACTAGACACCCTCTCCCTGGTCATGAGAATCCAAAGCTGATACGTGAGGCCATCAACGAACCTCATAATCCTCTCTCTCTCCGTAGAAACCAACCAAACAGCATGACGAGCTAACTCCGAAAACCTCATCTCATACTGCGTCACAGTCATATCTCCCAAATGCAACTGCTCAAACTGCCTGCGCAGCTCCTCTCTGCGAGACCGGGGCACAAACTTCTCCAAAAAGAGAATGGAGAACTGCTGCCAGGTAAGGGGTGCTGCACCAACAGGCCTAAGCCTCTCATAAGCCTCCCACCAAGTGAAGGCAGCTCAAGAAAACTGAAAAGTAGTAAATGCAACCCCGCTGATCTCTAGAATACCCGTTGTACGAAGAATCCTCTGACACTTGTCCAAGGAACCCTATGCATCCTCGCCCTCTGTACCACTGAAGGTCGGAGGCTGAAGTCTACCAAACCTCTCCAACCTACGTTGCTCGTCCTCTGGCATAGCAGGAGCTACATAGTCCTGAACAACTGCAACCGGTTGGGCTGGAGGTGCCCCCAGTGTCTGAAGTCCCTGCAACCGGTGGGAGTCTGAGTGCTTCCCCCGGCTTGAGAAGTAGCTGCGGCTGTAGTAACTGAGACCGCCTGAGCTAGGCCAGTGCATATGATAGAATCTGGGTCAGGGCCTTCTGAAGAATTGGAATCACAATGGGCATAGCTGGTGTTGGTGGAGCGTCCAAAACTGGGACCTGATCATGAACTAGGGTGGCTGGTGGATCTGCAGAAGCTGCCCTAGCTGTTTTGCGGGCTACACCCCTACCCATACCACGGCCTCGATCGCGTCCTCGGCCTCTAGTGGCCCCAGTTGGTGGTACTAGTGGTCGTCCATCCTGACCGGTAGCACGTGTCCTCACCATCTGTGAGAGAATAGAATAATAGAAGTTTAGTACCCGGATCAACAGATTTCGTACGACAAGAATTTCAAGAATATGAAGTTTTTCTAAAGGTTCTGTAGCCTCCCAAGGATAAATACAGACGTCTCTGTACCGATCCGCGAAACTCTACTAAATCAGCTCAGGACTCGTGAGACCTATGTAACCTAGGCTCTGATACCAACTTGTCATGACCCTAAACCGGACCCGGTCGTGATGGAGCCTATCGTGAAATAAGGCCAGCCGACACAAACCCCCAAGCCAATTAAACAGTTATAATAATTCATTTTAAAGTTGTTAATAAGCCATAAATCCCCAAAACATAGAGTATGAAAAGACTATACAGTATAATACAGAGCTAGTACAAGGAAAGTAAAGATAGGAAGGAGAAGCACTGGGCTGCGAACGCCGAGCAGCTACCTAGTCAACTCCGAACAAGCCTACTGGAAAGCATATCAACAATCGCTAGCATGACCAGAGACTCCGAATCTGTACACAGGGTGCAGAAAGTAATGTGAGTATGCCAACTCAGTAAGTAATAAAAGTAAAGGCAGCTGAGCGATAAGAAAACATGTAAAATACAGCAATATGCTACAACAAAATATTATAAAACCAGTACAATGCAATAAGACAGTAAAAGCTCGTAAAAACACCTTAGTTCAGTGAAAACCTTTTAAAAACACCTTTTAGTAGTTCAAACGAGTGATGAAAACAGAGAGATAAGGAATGAAACATAAATAAATACTAACAGAACCAGCCCTTCGGGCTATTTCACATTCACTCGTATCAGCCCCTCGGGCAATAACTGGGTACCCGCGCTCACTGGGGATGTACAGACTCCTGGAGGGGCTCCTTATAGCCCAGCACAATAACAAGCCATCTCGTGGCATAATCAAACAGGCTCTCGGCCTCATATCAAGCCACCTTGTGGCGTAACAAATCACTCCCTCGACCTCATAATCATGTATCAGTATAACACTGCTACGGCGCACATCCCGATCCCATAGTATTCTCACAACACAGGCCCTCGGCCTCACTCAGTCGGAAATCTCACAAGCTACTCAGGCAATAGTAAAACATGATGCTTAGCCCAAAATATCATTTAAAATATCAAAAACGAGTAAAGATGGCTAAGTTGTTAAAACAGCAGCATATAGCATGACTGAGTACAAATACGAAGTCAAAACAGTGAGGAATAGTTGTAAAAATCCCCAAAGGGTCCAAAATAGTTGGCACGAGGCCCAAATATGGCATTCACCTCAAAACATGATAATACTTTCTAAAACACAATGATATCAAACAGTTTCCAATCAAGTACGCAACTTAACAGTCATACGGGACGGACTAAGTCACAATCCCCAACGATGCACGACCCCACGCTCGTCATCTACCGTGTGTGTCACCTCATAGTAGCACAACAATGTGAAATCCGGCGTTTCATACCCTCAGGACAGTATTTACAATCATTACTTACATCTATCTGGTCCAAACTCTAGCCCGTGATGCCTTTGCCTCTCGAATCGGCCCTCGAATGCTCCAAATCTATCCAAAATCATATTTATACCATCAAAATATGTGAAGGGAACAAAGCCCACTCGAAAATAACCAATTTACATCAAAAATCCCGAAATTGGCCAAACCTAACCCCCGGGCCCATGTCTCGGATTCCGATAAAAATTACAAAACTAGAATCCTTACACTCTCACGAGTTCATACATATCAAATACATCAAAATCCGACCACAAATGGCCCCTCAAATCCCTACATTTAGGTCTCCAATTTTCAAGTCCTAACTTCCAATTTTTAGGCTTTAGATTCCACAAATTCCATATTAAATTAGGTATAAATCACATTAGGATCGAGTATTAAGTCCATAAATCTTACCTCCAAGTGTTTCCCCTTGATTTCCTCTCCAATCCTCCTCAAAAAGCTCCAAAATCGCTCAATAATGGTGAATTATGGCCAAAAATTGCGAAAATGGGTCTTTTAAACATTCTGCCCAGCTTTTAAAATTCCTTCACCGCGATCGCGGAAAATGCCTCGTGATCGCGAAGCACTGAAAGCCGGCTGACCTCATTTAACCATACGCGATCGCAACAAACTCCACGTGATCGCGAAGCTATACCACACAGACCCACGCAATCGCAACATGCCTCACGTGATCCCGTAGAGTAATCACCTCAGCCCCTCTTCAGATCACTTTCTCCTACGCGAACGTGACTCTGACCACGCGTTCGCGAAACACAGCTTCATACACATACGCGATCGCGACTCTTCCTCTGCGATCGCATAGAGAAACTCTACCTCTGCCCTCAAATAAGCCTACGCAATCGCGGCCCCTTATACGCGATCGCGAAGAACAAACTGTTTGTAACAGACCTGAAGAAAATATGCAACTTCTCAACATACAATTTGATCCATTTAATCACCTTAAACTCACTCGAGGCCCTCGGGACCTCAACCAAACATGTCAACATATCCCATAACATCATTCAAACTTGTTCCAACCTTCGGAACGCTCAAAATAACATCAAAATACCAAATTTACATCGGATTCAAGCCTAAGAATTTCAAAAGCTTCCAAATTTCGCTTTCGATCAAAAAGTCCATCAAACCTCGTCCGAATGACCTGAAATTTCGCACACATGCCACAAATGACACAACGGACCTACTTCAAGTTCCAGAATTCCATTTCGACCCCTATATCAAAATCTCACCTATCAACCGGAAAATGCCAAAATTCCTATTTCGTCAATTCAAGCCTAAATCTACTCCGGACCTTCAAAACACACTCCGATTATGCTCCTATGTCCCAAATCACCTCCCGAAGCTATCCGAACCATCAGAATTCACATCCGAGCCCTTTTTCACATAAGTCAATATCCGATTGACTTTTCCGACTTAAGCTTACCCAAAAGAGGCTAAGTGTCTCAAACCTTACCAAACCCTCTCCGAACCCGAGCCAACCAACCCCATAACACATAATACAGCTGAACAAGACAATAAGAAGCAGAAATGGGGGAAACAGAGGAGTAACTCTTGAAACGACTGGCCGGGTCGTTACAGATATTTTATAGGATAACTATATTTACTATAAACTTATAGCCCAAAAAATGAAGTTAGTCATTACATTTATTTTATAAATTTAAAAAAACCCTTAATTAGTAAGAATTAAACCATGCATTTTTCGAATAAATAAAATTTTTAAGCAATAGTATTATTTAGAAGTTAAAATTTCATACCTCTTTTACTTCGAATGTGGATCAAGACATATTTCGATTAAATTCGCGTATCACAAATTGTCACATAAATACGTTGTTACTTTTTCGCATCATATTTGTCAATTTTTTCCTAACAAACATTCCCTAAACCTTTTTGTTAGCCATAGTCATGGGTGGATCCAGCTCTTTAATTAAGGATTGATCCGGACTTAATAGTTTTAATTTGAACTTTATATATGTATTAAATAGTTTATTAAAAATAGATTTCGAACTCAGTAAATCAAATGTGTTATAATAAAATTTAAAACTTGAACCCATAATATTTACATTGTTAATTCGCCTTCGTTCATATTGGGTCCAATAATTCCCTTGCTCTCTCGTTTCATTCCTTCTCAGCCGAATCCTTTAAGCCAAAAATTATATTGTGATATAATGTTATATTTTATTTTAATATATTAGATGTTGAATTTTCTTAATTTTTTTGCGTGTTTATTTTTTTTTATTTTTTGAATGTCCTTGATGAAAATTTTGTTTCCGCCAGTGTTTTCTTCAGTCGCCCAAAATATTTTGGATAGGATATGCTATACACGTAAATGTCAAGTTGATCAAATTGCGAAATAGATAATAGATTTCTGAAATTAACTACTACATTAACGCTAAACGAGATAAGCAACGCATTTTTTAGTGTCCTTTTCCCGCCGCCCACACATGCTCATACGCCCAAAACCAAAAAAGAAAATAAAACATGGATTTACCCCCCCCCCCCCCCCCACCCCCACACACACATTAGTCTAAATGTCTAATTACACAGTTTGTATTCGACATTTCCTTTTCCTAATGACAATGAGGTAAAGACGAACCTGAGTGTATTATTGTATTAACAACGATGTAGATCAAGATAAGCTATCAACGAAAGGGCACAAGTAGGAATATACAAAAAAAAAAAAAAACGATAAAGCGCACCAAACCGATAATCCGAGTTAAATCGGGGTAAAAATCAATATCGTTTAGTTTGGCTTGGTATTGGAAAAAAAAATCGATCATAATTAGTTTGGTTTGGTTTTAACTAAAAAAGTCAAACCGAAACCAAACAAATCCGACATTACATTTATACAATTTTAAAAAAAAAAATTATACATGTAAATATGAGAAAATCTCACTTTATACCTATTAAACCCAAACTATTTATCTTTTAATATCCATGCCCAAACTATTTATTGTTCCTACCCATGAGGTCCGGATTATTTACGCGGCCCACCCATTAGCGGATTTCCATGCCCGGCCCAAGCTATTTCACCTAGCAGCCCACACAATTAGCGGGTTTTCATACCCACCATTTATTTTGTCTTCATCCTTTAACGTTACAGACAGTTTCAAAACCTCCATAACCAAACCATGAGAACCCATATTTCACCCAACATTTACTGATTCGACTTTTGAATTTTTTCTTCAGATTTCATTCTATCTCTTCGTTTAATAGTAATTTCTGGGAGAAATTTTTGTAAGTGAAAGTACATTTTAATGAACGTGGGTTTTCAAAATCATAGAATTATTGTGTTTTTCTTTGTATTTTTGTGAATCAATGTCTGTGGATTGTTGTTTTCATTATGGGTCGGAAGCATTGCAAGCGCAAATGGTGGCGCCATGGACGACATCATTCTTCAATTCAAGTAGTTACTGAATCTGTTGCCTCAGTCATGTCCGGTCCTAGATTTTTATTATTTTCTAATTCTCCGTCTATCTTTAGTCCTAACTCTAGCAGTGTAGAATTAGAGGGTGAAAAAGCAATAATATTGATGCTTCGTCAGTCGATGAAACTCCCTACCAGTTATTACCTGGAACAAATTCCGAACCAATCATAGCAGGTAATGCGGTAAATGATAAGGAAAAAGCTAAAGTTGTTGAGGATTCTGAGTTAGGTGGAAGCCGACGTGAATCTGTGCCTGAAAGAGAGACTCAACCAGTCGATGTTGATTGTAGCGATGGTTCTCAAGTAAAAAAGAAAAAAATTAATGTCGCACCCAAGAAGGTAATTTTCTTAAAATTAGGATCTGTGCTTTTGAATATATAGCACATTGTTATTTTTTGATTTCCTGGTATGCTTTTGTATTATATTATAGATATAGTCAGTTGTGTTATTTTTAAGTGAATTCTACTTCTGAAATTATTTATATGATCATGTTTCGCATTGTTGAGATTCTCTTGTGCCTATGGACATAGTGTATGTGTGCTATGTAATAGCTTTTATAGTTATAGGCAGTTGTTGGAACAACCCCGTACAACTATATACCTTGTTAGTATAGCTATATACTATATTGGTATATTGGTATCATATGTTTTTGGATCCCTTTTTGGCTGCATTGGCTACATTTAATTGATATACTATTTATTTTTCTTTAATAATAGTAGTATCGTACAATATCTTGAAAATACTTTATAGCTGCATACCTTTTTGATTTTTTTCTTTATGCATGCCTCTTATGTCGAGGCATTTATATTTTTTTGGTCATTTATAGTTGCTGTAAATTAGCCAGTAGAACTGTATACCCTGCTGGTATAGTTATATGCCATGTTGGTATTATATGGTAGTTATTACATTTTTTGTTATTTTAGTTACATTTTTAAGTGACTTCTATTTCTGAAATTATTTATATGAACATGTTTTGGAGTGTTGGGATTTCCTTGTGCCTATGAACATAGATTATAAACCAAAGGTGGATTGTGATATCAATTGCAATGTCATTCGTCTATTGAAAGAGAATTTAACAAAGACGCAACTTCGGATGTTTAAGAAAACATAATTTGGATATTTTTTGGATCTGCCACCAGTTTTTGTGCATATTCGGGTTATGCACCATTTACTTATTAGAGAAGTACATCATGAGGTAAAAAATGAGATGTGGTTTGTAATGAGTGATTCTAGATTGCGCTTCGGTTTGGGTGAATTTGCACTAATTACTGGGCTGCAATATAAAGGTGATACAAGTATAGAGAGCGTACGAGAGAATAGGTTGATTTCAAAATATTTTGGGACTGCATCTGTGACATTGGCCCAACTAGTAGACTATTTTATGAAGAAGAAATGGGAGACAGATGATGATGCATTGAAGATAACAGTTTTTTATTTTGTGAACGACTTCTTACTTTCTCTGCTCAAAACAAAGGTTATTTTACGGTCTTACATTGACTTGGTTGAGTGCGATGATTTTAATAATTATCCCTGGGGTATAGTTATTTATAACGCTACAATCGACTCGTGTTTCAACAAGTTTCGAGATAAGTCTTCTTTTTATAAACTCGGTGACGTCCCGTTAACTTTACAGATTTGGTTGTACGAATGCTGCCAAAATTTGGATGGTCACTTTACTGATCATATTGGAAACAAACTTCCATGAATTCTGAATTGGGTAGTCAAATATCAAATACATAATGAATGAGTTGCTTTGCAAATGTTTAGCTTGCAACGCGAGCAAGTAATTTTCTCATACTTTTATTGCATCTTTTAATGTTTTGGTACAGTAGTTTTGTCACAGGTAGTTGTAGCAATATCCCGTAGCAATGATATACTCTGTTGGTATACATATATACTATATTAGTATCATATGGTAACATGGATCTTTTCTGCTACTTATACTTTTATTGGTTATTATACTTTTAATTTTCTCAAATTTTTATTGCATCTTTTAATGTTTTGGTATAGTAGTTTAGTCATAAGTAATTGTAGCAATATCCTAGAGAAATGATATACTGTGTTGGTATACATGTATACCATATTGGTATCATATGGTAATAGAGATCTTTTTTGCTACTGATAATTTTATTGCTACTTATAATTTTAATTTTCTCATACTTTGCATCTTTTAATATTTTGGTATAGTAGTTCAGTCATAGATAGTTGTAGCAATATTCCAAAGAAATGATATACTCTGTTGGTATACATGTATACCATATTGATATCATATGGTAATATGGATCTTTTATCTTTTATTTTTTATTATCATTTCTATTTCTTACTAGTGGCATTAATAATTGCAGCTAAAGAACATCACCCCAACTGATGCTGAGAAGCAACTATTTGATGTGCGTGATCTAAACTTTGAAATTGAAGTTGATTGCACTGATAGTCAACCTGATATCTTTCATGTTTTTGGCACTCAAATGCCAAAGACACAAAGTATGTATCAAAGCACTGGAGGTGATTCTGAACCTACCAATGCTACGGTAATGAATGAGTTATAAGGTTTGAAGCTTTTTGTAAAGGCCAAGTTTGAAGAGGTGCTTGCAGCTTTTGATCGGCAATGAATGAAACCAAAGGGAAATTCAACGATATTGATCTTTTATATAATATAATGCTATAGTATATTGTTCAAAGATGCAATATATGCTTATAGGATACTATTCCATTCTTTATTTTTAGTGCACATAATATTTTTGTAATATACATAATAATAAAATTGTTATTTTCTCATTTTCAGCATAAGCAACAGAATAATGATCCTTACTTTGGTGAGATGCATAATAATTATGATCAGTTTGAAAGGGGCGATGGTGGGAATGATCATGTAGTTATTGGAGATAGAATGCCCAAAGCGCATTCTAGTATGTAAATCACATATTTATTTTTTAGCTGTTATTTTTTGAAAATAATACTCTTGATTATACTTTTATATGTTTAGTGTCTGGTTCTGGTGGTGTTAGTTGATAGGGTGTGCCAGTGGTGTCAATGTGAAAAATGTTGTAGCAAAGCATGACGTAGTTATTAATGATTTGCATTTTGGTAAAATGTTGTATAGGAAATTTTTTTATTCTTTTTTATTTATTTATTTAACTTTATGTATTTATGCGTTCACTAATCCTTTTTTAACTTTTTTCAGCCCCTTTTGTAAATGAGCATGATCTTTGTTTGAATTCTAACTTTGAACTGTCTATATCTGCAATTGATCAAATGACCGCCATTATACAACAAGCAAATTATAAGCAGCCATCTCATGATGTTAAAAAGTCTGGACCTGCTCCGTTTCCATCAAGAATCCCTGTACAGACACGATCAGATGTTGTTATTGAGTTTAAAACTCCTCCTTTACTATAAAATACTGCTCCACAAGGTACGTGTTGATGTTACTAATTCTGAAGTTGGTATGTAAATGAGAGATTTTTGATAAATTTTTTATTTAAATAATGATGTTGATAATGCTTTTATGTGTTCAGTATCTCGGGTTGATGGTGTTGGTCAAGCGGATGTTAGTGGCAGTAATGTGAATTTGCCTTCTGGTAACATCTTCTATATATAACTTTTCATTCTTTTTAAAAAAAATTAACTTTGTATATTTTTTGATTCACTAGCATTTTTTAATTTAAGCTCCATGTCGACACAATGGTGATCTTGACTTTGATTCTGATTTTGAATATACTGATTCTCAACTTGATCTAATTGCTGCCATTACACAAGGAGGAAGATGTAATGTAAATCAATCTGGAAATGAACTGACAACTCGTGATGTAAATAAGTCTAAACTTGATCAGTCGGTATCAAGAACTGTTGTCCAGACACAAATATAGGTTGACAACTCCTACTATTTTCACACGAAGAAGGAGCCTGACAGCTGTAAAACAACCGCCGTATAGGAATGACTGACAATCTGGTGTTAGTGCAGTTGGGGGATCCTCGAAGATTATCAAAGGAAGATTTTCATTTGTAAATGACATTTCAGTGGTTATTGACTATAAACTTACGACTGCATTTTTAAACTTTGTTGAAGCAGACATGCAATTGGGAGAGTGTGTATTCATTTCCAAGTACTTTTATTTTCATGTTTTCCTAATTTTTGTTGATATTTCTTATCCATATCTTCTTTTATACGAAATAGGCAAGTGTATTTACCTCGTGATCGAAAGCTGGACTCTTGTTTTGACTTTGAAGTTGAACAGATTGATGATAAGACGTGTTTTCACACATCAAACTGTTCTGGCAGGCCGCTGTCTAGTTCGGCATGTGTACTACTTTTCATTTTTATTTTTGTATTAGTTTATGTATATTGTTAGTATTAGTCATGTTTTCTTCCTCTCTTTTTACAGGACTTGAATATTATATTCTACTATCTTAGAAAGACTGCAAAATATGGAACTAATATGCTAATCAAAGTCACAACTACATATAGTCTTTTTAATAATATCATTCAAAGAATTTACACAGAATTTGTAAAAGGTAAAAAAAAATAAGATCATTTGATTGATAGATTAGACGATATCATGGAGTACATGAAAGGATTTAGGATTTATTGCAATACTCCATGGCACCGGTTGATCATGTCCTCTTTTCAATTAATTTGGCAGAAAAGTGGTATTGGATATTGGGGTATGTCTCATTCCATAAGAGAATTTTTTATGTATATGACTCTCTATATAATCGAAAGCACAAAAAAACTATTCAAAAGGTGGCAGGAGCATATGCTGTGTTGTTCCTCCTGTTTCTAGTTAGCATTGAATTTTATAACCAAAGAAGTGCATTGTAGTAGAAAATAGTCTACACATGGGAATGGACTTGACTGATCCATTTGAAATTGAACTGATTACAAATCTGCCAACACATCAAAATTCGTAAGAATAGTTACTTTTTTACTTTGTTTTACTCATTCATATTAATATTTTTCACTACTAATAGATTTTTATATTCTATTTATTTGTTTTATTTTAGAGATTGTGGAGTATACTTTGTTGAGTATATTTTTAAAGGTCTTCCAATTCCTGTTGCCAATGTTGATATGGATGGTCTTCGAGCTAGGTTTGGTATACTGTTGTGGCACTATGGGAGGAACAAGCAGTTGCATGGTGAATCAAGTGAATCTGAGGCTAGAGTAGTAACAAAAAATGTCACGACCCAAAATCCACTAAGGGTCGTGATGGCGCCGGATACCATTGTCAGGCAAGCCAACACTTAATAACTAGTAATTTCTCATTTTAGATATTTCTGAATTCACTTCTTTTATACATTTAAACAATAAGTAATAAATTTCCACTGAATAAATAATAATATCTTTAACAATTTCAAAATACTGACTACTTCCATAGACATCTCAAAACCCGGTGTCACAAGTGCATGAGCATTTACTAGGGAATGAAATAAAATACAGTAACCATCCGAAATTCAAGTGGACAGAAATGAAAATACAGTACAATACTTTGAAGGAGACTCTGCTGGCTACGGTCGTCTCGATAAATGCAACTCACCTAAGTCTCCGTATCAACCATGCCGCTATGCCACTAAGCCACTAGCCACACATAAACCTGTGCAATATAAATATACAACAAGTGTAGTATGAGTACGAAAACAACATGTACCCAATGAGTATCCCGTCTAATCTCGAAGAAGTAGAGACGAGAGGTCGACTTCGACACTTACTAGTGGTCCAATAGTAATATATTATTAATGCGAGTAATCATGGAGTTATTAAGAACGACAGTAATTTCAAATAAGTCACGAACAGGTAAAAGTTCCTTTTTATATAAAAAAAATCTCGGATTCATAATCTATTAATTTTCAATTATCTCAAGTCAGGGAGAGAAAATATCAATATCGATAAATCTCAAGGCAAGCAATACAAGCATGCGCAAATCATGCCGAGAACGTAAGGCCCGATCCAACAATATTTAAACTGTGCACTGCTAGAGGGTCGAATGGCGCGAATCATAGATGCATCTATTTAATCTACCGAGGCGTTCGACCCGTTTCGAAATTAAACACATACAGACAGTCAATCAAGAAGTCAACAGGGAACAATTATCCAAAGAAAGACAATTCTCTTTTAACAATTTTATATAAAAATAGAAGTTTAATCCTTTTTGAAATTTATTTACCAATTCGATAGGATTTAAGCAATTCATCTGTCAACAAGGTTACAAATATCCGAAGTATAACATACTTTTGGGTCCTAGACTACCCGGACTTACACATAATAGTAGCTACGCACGGACTCTCGTCACCTCGTGCATACGTAGCCCCCACAAATAGGAGCACATAACCAATTATTTTACCTATGGGGACAATTCCCTCTCACAAGGTTAGAAAGGAGACTCACCTCACTCCGAAGATCCATAACTGGCATTCCATGCTCTTCCGAAGACTGGAATCGATGCACAATACTCCAAAACTAGCCAATAATTATGCAAATCCATTAATATATGTTCAATTACTCATTACAATCCAATTTATAACAATTCCTAACCCCGATCGAAAAGTTGACAAAATTGCCCTCGGGCCCACGTGCCCGGATTCCGAAATTGTTCGAAGATAAAGTTTACCCATGAACTCCCGAACTCAAATATATGATTTTCTCTTAATTTCATACCCAAAGTCATGGTCAGAATCCAAGAATATCAATTATTTAGGTTTCCCCTCAAACCCCAAGTTTCTACCAATTTTCGTGTCCAAATCCGTATATAATCATGTATTTAACTAAAAACTAGCATAAATTACTTACCTCATGCTTGGTGGTGAAAATGGCACCTCAAAGTTGCTCCAAAATCGGCTCCAATGGAAGAAATGAGGTTGAAATGAACCCAACCCCCGATTTAAAAGAACCTCACTGCCTCTAGCATTTCCGCACCTGCGGTCCCTTGACCACTTCTGCGGTTCCGCATGTGTGACCTTTCTACCGCTCCTGCGATTTCTCACCAGGCCCCCTTTTCCGCTTCTGCGCCTCAACCACCGCAGGTGCGATCCCGCTTCTGTGGCTACATGACCGCATCTGCGGTCTCTTCACTTCTAGTCAAAACTGCATCTGCGCCCCTCATAGCCGCTTCTGCGGCTCCGCACCTGTGGCCCAATTCTCGCAGGTGCGGTTACACCAGAAGGCAGCAGCTTCAGCTCTTCCTCCAAATTCTAATTCGATCTGTTAACCATTCGAAATCCACCCGAGGCCCCCTGGACCCCGTCCAATCATACCAACCAGTCCCATAACATATTACGGACTTGCTCGAGGCCTCAAATCACATCAAATATCGCTAAAATCATGAATCGACCTCCAATCCAAGCTTAATGAACTTTAGAACTTCAAACTTCTACATTCGATGCCGAAACCTATCAAATCACATCCGATTGACCTCAAATTTTGCACACAAATTATATTTGACATTACGGACCTACTCCAACTTCCGGAATCAGAATCCGACCCTAATATCAAAAAGTCCACTTCCGGTCAAACTCCTCAAAAACCTTCAAATTTCTATCTTTAGCCAAATGACTCCAAAATAACCCACGTACCTCTGAATTCACTTCCGATCGCGCTCCCAATACCAGAATTACCATACGGAGCTACTCCCAAACTCGGAATCCCAAACGGACATCGATAACACAGAAATGCACTTCAACCCGAACTTATGAAATTCTTTCAAAAATGCCAACTTCTACAATAGGGGCCGAAACGTTCCCGGGTCTTCCAAAACCCAATCCGGATATGCGCCCAAGTCCGAAATCATCATACGAACCTGTTGAAACCTTCAAATCCCGATTCTGAGGTCGTTTACTCAAAAATCCAATCTTAGTTAATTCTTTCAACTTAAAGCTTCCGAAATGAGAATTCTCTTTCCAAATCAACTCCGAATTCCCCGGAATTCAATCTCGACCATGCGTACAAGTCATAATACCTGAAGTGAAGCTGCTCATGGCCTCAAACTAATGAACGACGCGCTAGAGCTCAAAACGACTGATCGGATCGTTACAAAAAAGACTCGTGGAAAGAAGCACAAGAAGTAGTATAGGTCTCCTTTTGTTTTTAGTTAATCATAGTATGAAAACTTTGCAAGATTTTAATAGTTTTTGGTGAAGTATGGTATTTTATATTATTAGATTGTAAAAATGCTAGCTTTTAAAAGTGTATTCTAGGAATACAATTGTAATAGTACAATATGTTGGTATAACTGTTTTAATGTTGTAATATATCTTCAATTCGTTTCAGTTATGAAAATTGAAGGAATTTTAATTACCAGATTTAGGCATGATAAAGCTGCATCTTTTTTTCCTCTCGAAGATTCGGATTAGCTGCTGAAGGAGAGGAAGAGACAAAAGATGATACTTTTCCTTCATATTTGGTAGATTTTGTTCTTCCATAATGGGCAATTTTTATTTTTCTTTGAACTTACGCGGTTGCAATTCGTTCCCTTCTTGCTGCTGCTATGCTTCCTGGAGTCTCGACTATCAACAAGGACGAATATCCAATAAAGAATTCTACACAAAAGGGGATGAAATTATTCTCCCACTGCTTTTCTTAGGCTTCTTGAATAAAGTTGTTGGTTTATTAGTAGTTCCTTTCGGAGATAAATTTTTCTCAGCACTTGAAGTCAAGCTATTAGGATCAATATTCCCTCTTTTGATAGCTGGTTGTCTAGGCGATTTCATTTTAGGAGGGACCGGTGGAGTTGTTACAGAAATTTTGACTTTAGTACTGCCATTTATAGTAGGAGGAGCACTGTTAGTTTGCTGTAATACAACAACAGGAGTTGTTTCTGGAGGTGTCTTTTTAAGGGATTACGACGTTCAAAAAGAGGAACTATGTTTCTATTTGGTTGAAGAACAGGACGATCATTGACTTGAATGAGAAGAAATATTTTTAGAAAGCGAATTGGTTTTGGATTTATATTGATAGCAGTTTTTAGTTGTAGTTGAATCTAAGAAATTTTGTGTAGATTTTGCATTGCTGCACCAGTTGTATTCTGCAAAGATTTTGGTTCAGGTATATTAGTGCAGTAGAACTATATACCAATCAGGTATACAGATATACCATTTGGGTATCATGTTGTATTTGAGTACCCTTTTTTTCTGCAGCAACTAGATGTAAATACTGACACGAGTTGCAAAGTGTGCTAATTTTGTTGAGAAAGTATGTACAAATGTTGTATTTTTCGGTGCACCACTTGTATTTCTGCACATATTTTGGTTTAACCATATTAGTGAAATAAAACTCTATACCAATAAGGTATACAAATTTATCATTCAGGTATCACGTTGTATTTGAGTACCTTTTTGTTATACTTCAATATTGACATGAGTTGCAAAGTGTGCCTATTTTGTTGAGGAAGTATGTACATATGTCGCATTTTTTTGGTGGACCACTTGTATTTATGCACATATGTTGGTTTAATTATATTAGTGCAATACAACTATATACCAATAAGGTATACAAATATACCATTCGGATATCACATTGTATTTGAGTACCTTTTTGTTATAGTTCAATATTGACATGAGTTGCAAAGTGTGCCCATTTTATTAAGGAAGTATGTACAGATGTTGCATTTATTGGAGGACCACTTGTAATTCTACACATATTTAACAATATTAGTGCAATACAACTATATACCAATAAGATATACAAATATACCATGCGGGTATCATATTGTATTTGAGTACCTTTTTTTCCAGCAGTAACTGCATGTAAATGGCTTCCAATTTGTTATACTTCAATACTGACATGAGCTGCAAAACGTGCCTATTTTGTTAACGATGTATGTACAGATATTGCATTTGGGGCACCACTTTTATTTCTGCACATATTTTGATACCAATAAGGTATACATATATACCACTTGGGTGTCATATTATATTTGAGCGTCTTTTTTCCTGTAGCACTAGATGTAAATGCATCCCACTTTTATATACTAAAATAGCAAATAAATAGATTCTTATTGAAAACACAAGTAGCCATATAAAACTTTTGCCAAAAACTAATTTGGCAAAGAATCACCATACCAAATATATGTCTAGTGCAAGACATGCATTTTATTTCTTTGCAATTCAAATGAAATGATTTTATGATATATGAGTTCTATAAAAACATTGAAGCATTATATCAATCTTTCTTTGGAATATTTCAGCACGTTCTCTGATTATGTCTTTTTTCGCGCATAATGCACATGTAACTCTATTTATGTGATGACCCAAAAGGTCATCTTATGTTTTAGGACTCGATTCTGTGTTTCGAGGCCTTTAAAATCTCATTTTTTTACCCTCCTTGATTTGTGTGCACAGTCCGAGCGTATTTTCGAAAAGCTTTTATATTAAAAGTTGATGAAAATAATAATTTTTGCCTTTAAAAGTTGATTTAGTGGACTTCGGTCAACGTTTTGAGTAAACGGACCCGGACTCATATTTTGACAGTTCCGGTGGGTTCATGCCAAAATTTGGGACATGGGCGTATGCCCGGAATCGAATTCCGAGGTCCCCAGTTCGAGATATGAAGTTTTGATGAAAATTGATAGTCTGAAAATTAAATGATTTTAAGAATTTGGTTGGTGTTTGATCTTGTTGGTATCAGGCCCGTATTTTTGTTCCGGAGGCTGATACAGGTCCAAAATAATATTTATACATTATCTGTAAAATTTGGTGAGAAACGGAACTGGTTTGACGTGATTCGGACGTCCGATTGTGAAAATAGGAATTTCAAAGTGTTCTTGAGAACTTCATATGATTTGGTGCTAAATTCGTAGTTATAAGTGTTATTTTGGCGATTTGATCGCACGAGAAAGTTCGTATGATATTTTTAGACTTGTCTGCACTTTTGGTTTTGATCCCCAAGGGCTCGGGTGAGTTTCGGATAGGCTATAGAGTGAAATTGGGCTGGAAAACACCGTTGGTGCATCTGGTGTTTTGTTGCAGGTCTCTGATCTCGCAATTGTGAGATCAGGGATTGCATTTGCAACCTTCTCATCGCAAATGCGAAGAGATGATGGGTCAGTGGTTCTCGCATTTGCGAAGTTATCTTCGCATTTGCAAAGGGAGTCTGGGAGGGGCATGGATGGAAAATGCGATCGTTTACTCGCATTTGCAAGGTCCAACGGTCGCAATTGCGACATTGTCCTCGCATTTGCGATGGCCCCTTCGCATTTGCGAAGCTCAGGTCGCAAATGCGGCATCTGCAGCTGATAAAAAGAGACTTAGACGAGATTTTTCTCCCGTTCTTCCAAATTTCAAACCCAAGAACCCTAGAGGCGATTTCTCCAAGACCAAATCTTCCCCAAAACTTTGGTAAGTGATCCTAATCCACTTTCTTTCAATTTCCCATCACATTTCATGAATTTCTAACCTAAAATCTAGGATATCCATGATAGAAATTGGGGGTTTGGGTAGAATTAGGGATTTTTGAGAAATTGGGATTTAAACCTCAAATTGAGGTCGGATTTCAAAACTCATTATATATTCGGGCTCGGGGGTGAATGGGTGAATGGATTTTGGTCAGAACCTCGAGTTTTGACCAAGCGTGCCCGGGGTCGATTTTTGACTTATTCAGGAAAATATTGGGAAACCTAAATTTATGTATTGAAATTGATTTCTTTAGCAATATTTGATGTTATTAAGTTGATTTTGGCTAGATACGAGTGGTTTGGAGGTGGAGTCAAGAGGAAAAGCGATAATTGAGCAATGAGTGGGCTGTAGATCGAGGTAAGTGTTGTGTCTAACTTTGACTCAAGGGACTAGAACCCCTTGACTTATTTGCTATGTGAAAATCCATGTGAGCGGCGTATAGGTGAGGTGAGGAGTACTTATGCGCCGCCAATTTATCTGTTTTGCCTGTTTACTTCCCGTTCTTCTTATATTACCCTTTCCCTACCTTAACTGATACATGCTTTACTGGTATTTCCATGCTTAGTTGCTACTTCACAGATATTGTGTTTTATTGTTAAAGGTATTAGCTATCCCGTAGTTTCGTTATCTCATATTATTTGCTTAAGCTTGTTTATCGATGTTTTATGGTATATTTTGGATTGGTTTTGCCGAGTAGTATTATTTGTGTGAAATTTCATAACGTATAAGCTTTTCGTTTGCTTTGGTTTGAGGTTTAAATATTGTGAAGAGTTCTGAGTTAAATTGTGAAATATCTGTATTTATTTAGTAATTGATGCAGATATGGTGAGATTGAGTTGCGCGCCGCAACAGGAGGAATAAGGGTAATATATTTAGGAGGAATAATGATGGATTGACATGGAGTAATAAGGGTGAATATTTATATTTATATTGATATATGGTGGGATCGGGATGCGTGCCGCATCGGTTTATGTATCTTTCTTCTACTGTATAAGTTATTCTGTAGCTTTGCATTTCACTTAAGGATTGGTTATAACTGGATACTGATAAGACACTTGAGTACTGCATTTATTCCTTGCAAGTTACTACTTTATTTTACCCTGTCCTTCTTTCTACTTTTATTATACACTGTATGCAGGTTATATTGTGTTTGCCCCACTGTAGCCTCATCACTACCTCATCGAGGTTAAGCTTGGCACTTACCATTACATGGGGTCAGTTGTACTGATACTGCACTCTGCACTTTCTGTCCACATTTTGGCACAGGTAATGGCTGATTGAGAGATTGGTTGCAAACATTTACTATCACGACCCAAAAGACATATATACATATATATGCGGATTACAATGAGTGAGCCGACAAGGCCTTTATAGACAATTATATACACAAAACTAAAAGTTGGCGAGGCCACATACTATCTAACTATACATAATTGTCTAAAGACCTCTAGTAGAAGTACAACTGTAAAAAGATGGGACTGAGCCACATCATACCCACATATATATACAAGCATATCATACCAAAATCAAAAGCAGCTCCGGATCAAGTGGATCATGGTAACTCTCGCTGATCAAGAATCCTAAAAAGGGGGACCGCCGACTTGCCTGCCTGTACCTGCGGGCATGAAATGCATGCCCCGAGAAATAGGGCGTCAGTACGAATAATGTACTGAGTATGTAAGACATGAAAATCAGTACATAAAAGATATAGATGAAACACAGAATAAAGGACCCCATCTGTAAGTCTGAATAACTTTGTAAATTTTGAAACATTTATAATGTCATGCATGTGCATATAAAAATGTCGTGTCATGCATAGGTATAGGTGTACATAATATCATCAAGCCTCTGAGGGCATCCCATCATATCGTCTCGGCCACTGTGGGCAACATCATCAACATATACCAACTGATCAGGTGGTGATGCGTATATAACGTCGTAATCATATATATATATATATATATATATATATATATATATATATATATATATATATATATATATATATATATATATATATATATATATATATATATATATATATATATATATATATATATATATATATATATATATATATATATATATATATATATATATATATATATATATATATATATATATATATATATATATATATATATATATATATATATATATAAGAAATACGTTAATAAGATTTTCTCGGAATGCCATAAAAATTACTATATTTTTCGTATAAACTTTATCAAATATGTATTTTTCTGAGACCAATGAACAGAAGATATAATAATAATTTACATGGGGAATCAAGAATATAGACACTACTAATATTTCTATGAATAGAGTCATTTATAAAAGTTGCGTATTTTGCTCGTTTCATTTGTATTATTTGGATCATGCCAAAAAGAAAGAAAGGATATCCTTAACATACCTGGAGTAGGAAAAAATTCGTATAATATTTTTTGGAAATGATTGCACCGTACTCTTTTAGAACCACATAATTTACGTTGCTATAGTTCTAACAATTCTCATTGGAATTGTCTGGTTGCAAGAATTTTATTGAAATCTTGCTGGATGGAGGTTGAACCGTAATGTCTTATGAAACCAATTCTGGTTTGAAAGTGTCTTGAATAGGATTTTAGGTAGACACTAAATTTTGTAATGTTATGAACTAAGCTTGATAAGTCTTACATTTACACGTAAGTGTCTTATAATCTTTAAATGGACACTAAGCCTATATGACTACTTAGTGATATGTTTGGTAAGCTTCATGCTGCCACGTTTTGGAGGGAAATTAGGTAATGTCCCATTATCCGATAATTAACCAATTACCCGCATAATTAAAAATTGTCTCAAATTACTTAAAATTCTATTTATTTTTAATATACTTTATACATCATACTACTGTGGTTATATGGTACCTTGCATGGTATTAGTCCATAATTATCGGGTATTATCGCTCGACCCGTATTTTATCCCAAATCGGCCACCTTCGACGAAGCTCGTTTTCTTTAATTCGTGTACCCTATATCCTTCGTGACACTTACTTACTGCTTGTTATAAATGGCATGAATACGTTAACCTCAAGATAATCTCATCTCCGAGTCTATGTCGATTAACTGAAGACAAAACTTTAACGTATGAAAACGCGAGATGTAACATCCTTCTCCCCTTTAGAAACATTCGTCCTCGAATGTTTAACTCTCCGGGATCTATATAACCTTGGCAGAGTCTCCTTTGTAATAATACTACTACCAAAGTTTCCTGCAGAGACTCAATAATTCAACACCAGATAGGACCACAATCATCAATAACGATAATGACCTCACACGACCTACGACGATAACTGACATAAGAATTCATACACGTATCTTAAGGTTATGACGTTTCAGTTGGACCCTTCTATAGAGGTGGAAATAAGTAGGGATATCTAGACTTCATGTCTTACTCGGCCTCCCAAGTCATTTCTTCCACATTGTTATTTCTCCAAAGTACTTTCACCAAAGCTATGTCTATAGTTCTCAATCTTTGAACCTGTCTGTCTAGTATAGCAAAAGGAGTTTCTTCATATGATAGCTGCTCTGTGACCTGAACGTCATCAACTGAAATGATTCTGGAAGGATCTTAGATACATTTACGAAGCATAGACACATGAAAGACTGGATGTACGAACTCCAAGTCAGAAGGTAAGTCCAACTCATATGCTATCTAGCCTACCTTGTGTATGACCCTATATGGTCCAATGAACCGAGGGCTAAGTTTTCCCCTTCTTCCAAACCTCATAATACCTTTTATCGGTGATACCTTTAGGAATACCCAATCGTCAACCTAAAATTTCAAGTCTCGAATCGATTATCCGCATAAGACTTCTAACAGCTTTGAGCTGCTAATAGCCTTTCCTATATAAGCTTAATTTTCTCGATTGCCTGATGTACCAATTTTGGTCCTACTAAAGTAGTTTCCCCAACATCAAACCACCCTATAGGCGATCTACACTTCCGTCCATAAAGAGCTTCATATGGAGCCATCTGAATACTGGAATGGTAGCTATTATTATATGCAAACTCAATAAGCAGCAAATGATCATCCCAGATACCTTTGAAGTATAACACACAAGCTCATAACATATCCCCAAGTGTTTGAATAGTACGCTCAGCCTATCCGGCTATCTGGGGATGGAATATTGTACTAAAACTTACTTGAGTCCCCAATCCTTTTTTCGAAGGACCTCCAAAAGTTAGCTGTAAATTGAGCTCCTCTATCCGATATAATAGATACAGGGACACCATGCAGTCATACTATCTCCTTAATATAAAGCCTTGCATAATCCTCTGAGGAATTTATAGTCCTAACGGGGAGAAAATGGTCTGACTTTATAAGCCTATAAACAATCACCCATATCGAGTCGAACTTATGCTGGGTACGAGGTAAGCATACAATGAAATCCATATTGATTACTTCCCATTTCCAAGTCGAAATCTCCATATCCTGCAATAATCCACCAGAGTTTTGGTGCTAAATCTTGACCTGTTGACAGTTAGGGCATTGAGCAACAAACTCTGCTATATCCTTTTTCATTCTGTCCCACCAATATACTTCCCTGATATCATGATACATCTTTGTTGCTCCTAAATGGATAGAATAATGAGAATAGTGAGTTTCTCCCATAACCTGCCGACGTAGCCCTGTAATATCAGGGACACATAATCGTCCTCGATATCTGAGGACCCTATCTTTTGTAATCTCAAATGGTGTCTTCTCCTTCTGAGGGGTGGTATCCCTATAATGAACTAACACAGAATCTTCGTACTAGCGTTCCTTCACTTCAGTTACTAAAGAGGATGTTGCTGTATCCTGAATAGTAATTCCAATATCACTTGAGTCAAGTAACCAAACTCCAAGACTAGCTAGCTGATGAACCTCATGGGCTATTCCCCTATTTTCTGGCTGTAAATATGATAGACTACCCATAGATCTACGGCTGAGGGCATCGGCTACTATGTTCGCCTTCCCCGGATGGTATAAAATATCAACATCATAGTCTTTAAGTAACTCCAACCATCTTTTTTGACGTAAATTCAATTCCTTTTGCCTGAAGATATACTGGAGGCTCTTATGATCCGTATAGATATCAACATGAATGCCATACAAGTAGTGGCTCCACATCTTTAGTGCATGAATCACCGCGGCTAACTCTGAATCGTGGGTCCGATAGTTCTTCTCGTGCTTCCTTAGTTGTCTAGAAGCATAAGCTACAACCTTGCCATACTGCATAAGCACACAACCCAATCTAAAGCCTGAAGCTTCACAATAGATAACGTTGTCATCGGTCCCTTCTAGGAGCGTTAGAACCGGTACTGAAGTTAATCTATCCTTCAATTCATGGAAACTTCATTAGCAAGCATCAGTACATTGAAACTTTGCTCCTTTCTGAGTCAACTTTGCCAAAGGTGCTGAAAGGTAAGAAAATGCCTCTACAAATCTCTTATAATAACATGCCAAACCGAGAAAACTACGAACCTCTGTCGGTGTTGTGGGTCTAGGCCAAGTCTTCACTGCCTCAATTTTTTGTGTATCCACCCGGATGACTTCTCCCAAAATGATATGCCCAAGGAAAGCTACAGAGTTCAACCAGAATTCACCATTTAGAGAATTTTGCATATAACTTACCTTTTTTAGAACTCTGAGCACAGTGCGCAAGTGATCTGCATGCTCAACCTCTGAACGAGAATATACCAATATATCGTCGATAAATAGAATTCCAAATAGATCTAAAAAGGGTCTGAACACACGGTTCATCAAATCCACGAATACTGTTGGGGCATTGGTCAAACCGAATGACATAACACGAAAATCAAAGTGCCCGTATCTGGTCCTGAATGCTGTTTTCAGAATATCTTCCTCCTTAACCCTTACCTGATGGTACCCGGACCTCAAGTCCATCTTTAAAAAACACTTGGCACCTTGCTACTAATCAAATAAATCATCAATCCACGGGAGCGGGTACTTATTCTTGATCATCACCTTATTCAACTGTCTATAATCAATACACATCTGTAAGGAACCACCTTTCTTCCTCACAAATAACACAGGTGCTCCCCATGGTGATGTACTAGGTCTGATAAAGCCTTTTTTAAGCAAATCCTTTAGGTGTTCCTTCAACTCTTTCAGCTTTGCTGGGGCCCATTCTATAGGGAGGAATAGATATTGAATGAGTATCTGGTAGTAGGTCAATAGCAAACTCAGTTTCTCGCTCTGGCGGGAGACCCGAAAGCTCATCAGGAAAACATCGGGAAACTCATTAACCACAGGGATGGACTGAATGGTTGACTCTACTTCCACATCCTGAACCCGAAATAAGTGATAAATACAGCCCTTTCTGATCATCTTCCTTGCCTTGAGATAGGAAATAAATCTTCCTCTCGATGACGCCATATTACTTTTCCACTCCAAAACAGGCTCCCCTAGAAATTGAAATTGGACTACCTTTGATCTACAATCAACATTGGCATGACAAGAATCCAACCAATCCATACCCATTATAACATCAAATTCTACCATATCTAACTCGATTAGGTCCGCTATGGTAGATCGACTATGAACTACTGATATAAAACCCCTATATACTCTCTTAGCTATCATTGAGTCCCCAACAGGTGTAGACACCTCAAAAGGTTTAACCAGTTCAGGTTTTATTCCAAACTTAATAGCAACCAATGGAGTAACATAAGATAAGGTGGAACCTGGATCAATCAGTGCATATACATTATATGAGAAGACTGATAATATACCTATAACAACATCAGGCGATGGCTCCTAATCCTGTCATCCTGCCAATGCATAAATGCGGTTCTAAGGACCGCTCTAGCTAGATGATCCGCCTCTGCCTCTACCATGACTTATTTGTGCTTGTAAACCTTGCTAGAGGGTGTACTGATGATGACGAACCAGCTACAAATCCTGCTGGCTGGGCTATGCTTGCCTCACCTCTCGTCGGACAATCCCTCATAACGTGGCCCGGATAACCACAAGTATAAAAAACACCTAACACCATATGACACTGCCCGACATGCTGCTTACCACACTGAGCACATCGTGGCAAGGGCGGCCTCATCTGACTTGACTCATCCCTATACTGAGAACCTGAGGCCCTGGAATTCTGACCAGACCTTGAATATGTGGAACGATGAAATCTCTTACCGCCAAATTGAGGGGGTGCTCTAGCCGATGGCTGGGCTAGATACCTCGGGCACTGTTTCCTTTGACCACCTCGAAACTTACTAAAAGGATCCGAAGACCTCGTTCTCTTATTCTGGGCCCTATCATGCTCACGATCGACCCTGTGTTTCTACTTACGCTCCTCTACACCCTGAGCGTATGCCTGAATACGAGAAATATCCATGTCTGGCTGAAGTGAGACTGACATACAATCGTTAAGAAAGTAAGTCTCTAATCCCATCACGAACTAGTGAACCCGATCCTCCATCTTAGATACAATAGTGGGAGCATACCTAGCCAACCAATCAAATTGAAGATTGTACTCCCGAACACTCATGTTACCCTGTCGAAGGGTCAAGAACCTATCAACTCTGGCTCGTCTAAGCTCTGGTGGCAGATAATGATGAAGAAAAGCTTCTGTAAACTCCTGCCATGCTACTGGAGGGGCATCCTCACCTCTAGACAATCCCAAGACTCATACCAATTAACTGCAATATCTTGGAGTCTATAAGAAGCTAGCTCAACTGACTCAGTCGCACTGACCGTCATTACTGTTAACATCCTCTGCATTCTATCAACAAATACCTGAGGGTCCTCGTTTGGATCTACCCCAATGAATACTAGAGAGTCTAAATTAATGAAGTCACAAACCCTCACAGTGACAGACCTATCTCCATGACCAATACCTATTTCCTGACGCCGAGCCTGTGCGGCTACTAATCGAGTTAATAGCTTAATAGCATCTCTCATCTCCTAACCCGATGCATCTGGCTGAGGTGCTAAACGTACAGGTACGGGCGCTGGAGCTGGTTCCCCTCGGAGCTCTCCTAGAGAGGGCGAGGTAGGTGAAGTATGAGATGGAATCTCACTATGAGACTCTCCCCGATCAATGGTAACTCGTGGACGTTGATAAGTAGTCTCACCAGCCATGGACTTTCCCTTTTGGGTGGCTGTAGTTTTCAGAGGCATCGCTGAAAATGTAACATATCGTTAGGAACATGAGTTCTTATATCGCACGATCTAAGATAAAAAGAGAGGATAACATCTTATATGTCCTGTAGCCTCCTGTCTATAAGTGTGGTGCACAACACACCTATAAATAAGACTCTACGAGACACGGTCTGTAGATAACCCTAGGACAAAACTGCTCTGAAACCACTTTTGTCACGACCCAAACCGATGGGCCGCGACGAGTGCCTGAATCCTATCTTCTGAACACCGTTAAGCATGCGACTAAGATATAAACATGAATAATATCTGCTACATCACGAGAATAACCCGTCCAAAAGAGATATATACATATACGTGCGGATTACAGTGGGCGAGCCGGCAAGGCCGCTATAGACAACTATATACCCAAAAAGTAAAAGCCGACGAGGCCGCATACTATCCAACTATACATAACTATCTATAGAGCTCTAGTAGAAGTACAACTGTACAAAGACGAGACTAAACCACGTCATACCCACATATATATACAAGCATATCATACCAAAATCAAAAGCAGCTCTAGATCAAGTGGAGCACGCCAACTCTCAATGATCAAGAATCCTAAGAAGGGGGACCGTCAACTTGCCTACCTTCACCTGCGGGCATGAAAGGCAGGCCCCAAAAAATAGGGCATCAGTACGAATAATGTACATAGTAAGTAAGGCATGAAAATCAATATATAAAAGACATAGATGAAATATGGAATAAAGGAATCCATCTGTAAGTCTGAATATCTTTGTAAATACTAAAATATTTATAATATCATGCACGTGCATATAAATATTGTGTCATGCATAGGTATAGGTGTACATAATATCATCAAGCCTCTGAGGGCATCCCATCATATCGTCTCGGCCACTGTAGGCAACATCATCAACATATACCAACTGATCAGGTGGTGGTGCATATATAATGCCATAATATTTTTCCCGTATCCCATATAAATATAATATATATATATACACGTATATAACGCCATCTGATCATGGGTCAATGAACATGTATAAATGCATAAAATGCATAATAAATACGTTAATGAGATTTTCTCAGAATGTCATAAAAATCAATATATCTTGCGGAAAAATTTATCAAATATGTATTTTTCTGAGACCCATGAACATAAGATATGATAATAATTCACATTGGGAATCAAGAATATAGACACCCCTAATATTTCTATGAATAGAGTCATTTATAAAAGTTGCGTATTTTGCTCGTTTCATTTATATTATTTGGATCATGCCAAAAAGAAAGAAGAGATAGCCTTAAAATACCTGGAGTAGGGAAAAATTCGTATAATATTTCTTGGAAAAGATTTCACCGTACTCCTTTAGAACCGTACAATTTTACATTGCTATGGTTCTAACAATTCTCGTTAGAATTGTTTGGTTGCAAGAATTTTATTGAAATTTTACTGGATGGAGGTTGAACCGTAAGGTCTTATGAAACTAATTCTGGTTTGAAAGGGACTTGAATAGGATTTTAGTAAGACACTAAATTTTGTAATGTTATGAACTAAGCTTGATAAGTCTTACACTTACACGTAAGTGTCTAATAATCTTTAAATGGACACTAAGCCTATATGACTACTTAGTCATATGTTTGGTAAGCTTTCATGCTGCCATGTTTTGGGGAAAAATTATTAATTTTTATCCCCTTATTAGTTAATTAGGTAATGTCCCGTTATCCGATAATTAACCAATTATTCAATTTAAAAATTATTTCAAATTATTTCAAATTCTACTTATTTTTAATATACTTTATACATAATACTATCGTGGTCATATGGTACCTTGCATGGTACTAGTCCATAATTATCCGGTATTATCGCTCGACACGTATTTTATCCCAAATCGGCCACCTTCGACGAAGCTCGTTTTCTTTAATTCGTGTACCCTTTATCCTTCATGATACTTACTTATTGTTTGTTATAAATGACATGAATACATTAACCTCATGATAATCTCATCCTCGAGTCTACATCGATTAACTGAATACAAAACTTTAACGTCTGAAAACGCGAGATGTAACATTTACAACTAGGAGACCCAAGGTAGTCCTGCTGGTGTCCGCAGGCCCTGGCGTCCCCTTCCATGCTCCTATATTTACTTTTTTTACTTCCCTTCATAAATAATTGTATCTTCTTTCGATCAAATGCTTGTAGCAAATCTTAGTGTATTCGTGGCTTGCCTAGAAAGTGTGATGTTAGGTGCTATCACGGTCCCGATGGTGGGAATTTCGGGTCGTGACAATTTCTTTCCCAACCTCCTATGCCTATCTTCTTTTTAGGTCTTCCTGGTTTGATTTTTCCTTTTGGTGGTAGTACCACCTGCGAAGAGACATGTTCTGGAATTTGCCATATTGTTTATCCAGCAAAGGGTTTATTGGTATCTCATATATTTTCAGTAAGTAGTCTATGCTGTAGTAATCCGAGCAATACTTGTATGAATCCATATGGAATTTTTGTATAACTTCCATTGCATGTGGACATGGAATATCGTCTAGCTGAAATCTTCCACAAGTGCAATTTTTTAATGTAGGCGCACCAATTTCTTATTTGGCCATCAATTACTAAATGTAAGAATTATGTTGATGGTAACACCTAATATAATTTTAATTAAGAAAAGTCATTAGTCGTATGAAGTAATAGTACTTTTAATTAACAATATGCAGTTGTTTAGTGAAATCTCTCAGGTGCAGAAGTAAAACTACAGTACATGCAGTGTTTTTATGATTCTGAAAATGCATACTATCATTGTTTGTGATAAGATAGTATTATGTGCCAATATTTTTTCATACTTTACATTGATCTTCATAAATGATTCCACGACATCCTTTAGATTGGTGTAATTCCATTTATGAATCAAAGTCGTCATAAAGTCAAGCAAATTCACAACTGGGAGGTCTCTTGGATGCTTTTTTTCTGCATTTACTAATTCTGCAGTATTCGATCTCAGGGTCATGGTTCTATTTGCCTTGGAATGTGCCTGGGACCATTTATCGTATCCAATATCCATCAGGTATGTTTTCACTCTACTATCAATAGCTTCTAACTCTGCTATATGCATGTTGAATTCTTCAACAGTGTATGCTCTTGCTAACACAAAGTATACTTCTTTGATTTGTTTTTGGCCCTTCCTAAAGTTCGTCTTTATGTTATTCCATAGATGGAACATACATGCACAATGACAGACTTCTGGAAAAACAATTGAAGTTGCTCTCCATATACCATCATGCATGCCTGATACCCCTCTCTTTGTCCATAGGTTTCTCTGAACAGCACGAAGAACCAATCCCACGATGCATCATTTTTCGAATTAACAATTGCATATGCGAAGGGTAGAATTTGTCATGTAAAACTAAAGGAAAAAATATTAGTTACAACACACAATATTAATATATCATTTTGTATAGTAGTATAGTCATAGGTAGGTACAGGCATGTAACAAAATAATTATTATTCTTTGTTGGTATACTTATATACCATGTTGGTATCTTATGATATTTGAAGATTTTTTTGTTGCTTTAACTGAATGTAATTGGATTGGATTTTTATAATAGTAAAGTACATCAATTATTCAATACTGATTTTGAGACAACTTTTTTTCTTACCCTCTGCGTCTTGTGTGGAAGCCGTGAGTATAGTCCCTCTATATGTTGACTTTGAAAAACTTCCATCAACTACAATTGTTGGCCTACAATAGATCCAGCCTCTAATCGATCCATATATAGCTATGAATGCATACAAGAAACTCCCATCTACTTCAGTGTGTAGTCGTGTCACTGATCCTGGGTTAGCATACTCTAATATGTAAAGATTTGTTGGTATTTTCTTGTATGACTCACTTGGTGTTCCTATCAGCAATTGTATTGCTTTTTCTTTTGATCTCCAGATTAAGTCCATACCATATGCTTTTTGGATGTCTCTCTAGATATCTGTTGGTATATATATAGTTTTCGAGTCAACAAGTTTATCTTGTACCATAACTGCATCAAAAGCTGAGATGGCTTATTTTTGTGAACAAAATCTCTTATCATTTAAACAACTGTGGGTATAATTGAAATATGTCGCTTTGAAAAGATTTGATGCTCGTAGGCTTGATGCTTTAAGTCTCCAAGTTCATCTTTCATCCATGCAATTAAGGGTATACTTGTAACACAACTATAGTTATGTATCATGTTTTACTGATAGAAAACACACACACAAATCAGTACAATTCTATACTGATATAGTATACTCATATAGCATACTTATCATCTTTTACTGATAGAAAACACAGACAAACTAGTACAATTCTATACTCACATAGTATATTGATTTAGCATACATATATACTATATTGGTATCATGTTTTACTGATAAAAACACACACATAAAAACCAGTACAATTCTACACTCACATAGTATACTCATATAGATAGTATACTTATATACTATATCAGTATCATTTTTTACTAATAAAAAGACAGACAACCCAGTTCAATTCTATACTCACATAGTATACTGTTTATCGCAAAATGGTAATAACAATTAGATTTGATTGTGTAGTTCTAAAAATACGTGATTTATTTTAATGCTAGTTGTTAGGTAGTAGATGCTAAGTGTGAAACTAGAAAATAAGATAAGAGTTTGAAAATAGTGTGCTATGCAAACCGAGTGGCCAAGAATCGGGACCTCGAGCTGGGCTATACGGGGCCTCAAGGTCGAGCTGAAGCATTAGGCTGTAGATAGCCAATGATAACCTAACAGTTTTGAGAGCTTTGATGAGGATCTTTATGATCAATGATGAGTAATAAATGAAGAACAATCAATGAAGCGCAATAAATGTAAGTAATAAATCAAAGGAAATACAACATAGAGTGTTTAAGTTAGAGAGCAGAGAATGTTCTTGTTCTTGTATTGAATATCATCCCCCTTTACAAAATAGCAAGGGTTCCCTTTATATAGAAGGGGTGTTGGCCCAAGAATAAGTGAAGTTTTGAAGAATGACAAATGAACTCAGTCATGGACTAGGTCCATCTTGTGAAGCACAGTCATGATCAACCTACACATGTGAGGTGCACGTGAAGGAGATAAGTCAAACTGATCAAGTAGCAATATCTCATGCTCTGATCGAAAAGGTTGCATATTGGATCAGGGGAGAAAGTCTTCTTATATGAAAAGAACACAATCCAGGATAAAGATAGTGTTGGAGTTTGAGATCTTCAAGGATTCAACTACGATAGAAGATCAACAATTGAGTCCCAATCAAACTCTGATTACTAACCTATTAAATGACAGTGATTATTCTCTTTTATAGGTATTGCACAAATGCAGAAGTTAAACTAAATTGAGAGCAAAAGAGCTAGGCATTTTGCAAGCAATTTATGTGAGATTTGAGTGTGCACTCTTGAAGCTATTTGAACGAGATAGAAGAACCAGTTCCATTGTGCCTTTCTTTTGTTCTAGTTCAATTGTAGTATGTGGTTTAAAGTTTTACCTTTCAGCTTTCATAGAAGCAATTGTATTAGGTACTTAGAGTGTTCAAGTTATAGCTAACTTGAAGTTGTTGCAACAATTGAGACTGTGTGCCATAACGGGATTAAAGTTAATCCTTAGGTTTACAAGGAGTTTTGTAAATGCTATTTTGGCTCAGTGATTTTAGTGGAAGTTTTGGAAAATCCTACTGAGTAGAAGGTCGTGGTTTTTTCACCTTTTGAGCCAGGTGTTTTCCACGTAAAAATCTCTGTGTTCTTTATTTTATGTACTTATTATTCCGCAAACAATAGTAGTTAGAACACCTAGAAGAACCAGGTTCTTCTAGAGCGAAAATTGGGTACCACACAAATCACCCCTCTTGTGTGGTATTAAAGATTAGAACATCAATTGGTATCAGAGCGGGTTATCCTTGAAGTGGTTAACTTCTTAGGAAAAGATCAAAATAAGTGCACCACATGGGAACTGGGAAGGGCAATCCACTGCTAGGCCTCCACTTTTCAATGGTCAGTACTATTCTTGGTGGAAGAACAGGATGAGGTATCACATCATAGGAGAATACTATGAACTCTGGGATATAGTCACTAATGGTCCTCTAGCAACTACAAAGAAGAATGCTGAAGGAGTGGATGTGCCAAAGACAAGAGCTGACTGCACTGCTGAAGACTTGAATAAATGGGAGAAGAATGCCAAGTCCAAGAAATGACTTGTGTATGGACTGGGTCCAGATGAGTACAGTAGAATTTAAAGCTATACCATTGCTAAGGAAATCTGGGACACTTTACAAGTGGCCCATGAAGGAACACCTCAAGTGAAGAGGTCCAGAGGAACACTACTGTATTCTCAATATGAGAATTTCACCATGAAGGAAGGAGAAACCATCCAAGAGATGTATACAAGGTTTACCACACTGACAAATGAACTTAAGTCTCTTGGAAGGATTATTATTGACGAAGACAAAGTTGAGAAGATTTTGACAAGGGTTCTGCCAGTCTCTTGGGAAAGCAAAATCACTTCTATTCAGGAATCAAAGAATATTGCTACCCTCAAGCTGGATGAACTAATTGGAAACCTCACTGCCTATGAACTGAGAAGGCAAACCATGAAAATGGATTCACCCAAGAAGGAAAGAAGTCTAGCTCTCAGAATTGCTGAAGGTTCAGATCTAGAGGATGATGAAATGGCTATGATCACAAAAGATTTCAAAAAGTATATGATAAGAGGAAAGGGTTCTTCAAGAGGTACAACCTTCAACAAACCAAGGGCTCCTGAGAAACAGACCAATGAGGGTTGCTACAAATGTGGTAAGACTGATCACATGATCAAGAATTGTCCTCAATGGGAAATTGAGTGGAAGAAGGAAAGGGCTGAACGAAGGAACATGAAGAAGGAACAGGTTCAACCAAAAAGGAACAAAGGATCAACAAAGGCTATGGTTTCTGCCTGGGGAGAAACATCAGATGAGGACTCAGAAGATGAAGTTGGAGATGAACAAGCACTTATGGCCATCGGAGAATCAGATGATGAACAAGAGGTAAGTATTCTTCATCTCAAAGACAAGATTAAATTCCTGTCTAAAGAAAGGTTGTCTGAGCTACTACTAGATTTCATTGATGAGTCTGAGATAATTAACAATGAGAAGGAAGATCTGTCTAGGGAATGTCTGATCCTAAAAGCCAAGTGCAAAAATCTAGAGTCTAGGGCTAATGAGAGTGAAAGCAAAAATGTTGAGTTGAAGAACCAGGTTCTTGAACTTGACACTAGTATCCTAGAACTTAGGTTTGAGAACTTAAAACTGAAACTAGGAACAGGAAAGAAGAAAGTTGATCACACACATCTCACCCTAGAAGAAAACTTAGGAAAATGAAGGATGAGCTGTATAGGAAGGATGAGCAGATAAGAGCATTAAAAGAAGATCTAGGGAAGGTAAAACATGAACTAGACAGAACTTGCAAATGTAACAAGACTTCTGATGCACTTTCCTGGCTACAAGAACATCACAGTAGCAACAAAAAAGGACTTGGCTATGGGACTCAAACACCTAAGTGGGATCCTAAAAGCAAGTACCTCACTTTTCCTGAGAACAAAATCTGCACACATTGTGGCAAGACTGGCCATTACAAAAATGAATGTAATGCAAAAGAAAAGGCCAGTCAAAAGAACAAAGCTTTTGTTCAAGAAAACAATAGGTTGCCTGGGTGGGCTAAAAGGAATTTGATTTATTCCTTTGCCTATAGAAAGGGACCCAAACTAGTTTGGGTTCCTAAGACTAACCCCTGATTTCTTTTTGCAGGTCCAAGTGAAGGGAAGTAGACAAATATGGTACATGGATAGTGGTTGCTCAAAACATATGACTGGAAGCAAGAACCAATTCCTTTCACTTGAGGACTTAAAGGGAGGTAATGTCTCCTTTGGAAATGGGAAGAAAGGTGAGATTATTGGGGTTGTAAAAGTAGGTAAGATAGACTCTCACTCCATTGAGAATCTTTACTTGATAGATGGCTTGAAATACAGCCTGATCAGTATGTCACAACTGTGTGACAGAGGTAACCTTGTAGCATTCACCTCTACCAAATGCTTTGTGATTAACCTTACCACTGTTAAGATTGTTTTGCAGGGAAAAAGAGTTAACAATATTTACATTGTATATTTGTCTACTCTCTTAGAAAATGAACTTACCTACCTAAGGGTGCTGGAAAATGATCCCCTCCCGTGGCACAAATACTTAGTCATGCCAGTCTGAATCAGCTAAACAAATTAGTATCTAAGGACTTGGTGATAGAGTTACCTAACATCAAGTTCAAGGAAGAAAAAGTTTGTGAGGCTTGTGTAAGGGGAAAGTAGGTAAGATCATCCTTCAAAAGCAAGAAAATGGTAAGCACAACCAAGTCGTTGGAACTGGTCCATATGGATCTTTGTGGTCTAATGAGAACCATGAGCAGAGGTGGAAAGAAATATGTAATGGTACTTGTTGATGATTACTCTAGATTTACTTGGGTACTATTTCTAACATCTAATGATGAAGCATTTGACATGTTTACTGCTTTTGTTAGAAAAACCCAGAAACAATTAGGAAATCAACTTGCATCCATTAGGTCTGATCGTGGAACTGAATTTGGAAATGCTAAGTTTGCTGAATTCTGTGATGAAAATGGTATAGATCATAACTTCTCTGCCCCTAGGACTCCTCAACATAGTGGAGTAGTTGAAAGAAAGAACATGACTCTTGAAGACATGGCTAGGACTATGCTTCTTTCTAGTAAACTGCCCCATAGTTTCTGAGTAGAGGCTGTAAACACTGCATTTTACATTATCAATATATGCATGACTAGAAATCTTGTAGAGAAGACTCCCTATGAGTTACTTAAAGGGAGAAAACCAAATATATCTCATATTAGGGCATTTAGATGCAAGTACTTTATGCACAATAATGGAAAAGACTCCCTAGGTAAGTTTGATCCCAGAAGTGATGAGGGAGTATTCTTGGGATATTCTTAACATAGCAAAGCATATAAAGCGTTCAATAAAAGAACTTTGTGTGTAGAAGAAAGTGTGTATGTAGTATTTGATGAAACTAACATTCTTTCTGAGAGACAAGAACATGAAGATGAAGCATTGGATTGGTAAAAGATTTGACTGAAGCCTCAGCACAAGTCAAAGTGGCACCAAAAGAAGGAACAGGTGATGGAACATGTTCTTCCATTCAGGGCAACCTGACAGGGGGAACTAGTCAAAGCAGAATTGAAATAAATCCCCTAAAGGAACTTGTTCATGACCCTGTTCCTCAGCAACAGAACATGGGAGAAATATCTAGCAGAAACCAGTTGGTTGTGAAACCTCACAAGTATCAAAGTTCTCATCCTATTGAGAACATTATCACTGACCCAACATCTGGAGTCAAAACTAGATCACAATTAAAGAATCTGTGTGCTTTTGATGCCTTTTTATCTCTTATTGAACCTAAAAATGTTGTTGAGGGTTCGCAGGATACAGATTGGGTGAATGCAATGCAAGATGAACTCAATCAATTCGAAAGGAGTCAAGTTTGGCATCTAGTTCCAAGACCCAAGGACAGATAAGTTATTGGTACAAAATGGGTCTTCGGAAACAAACTTGATGAAGATGGAACGATTACAAGAAACAAGGCAAGACTAGTGGTCCAAGGTTACAGCCATGAGAAGGGCATAGATTATGATGAGACTTTTGCTCCAGTTGTAAGATTAGAGGCAATAATACTCCTCATAGCCTTTGCAACACACATGGAATTCACTCTTCATCAGATGGATGTCAAAGTGTCTTCCTGAATGGCTACCTGAAAGAAGAAGTGTTTGTGAAACAACCTCCAGGGTTTGAGAGCAAGGAACGTCCTGAGCATGTTTACAAATTAGACAAGGCTCTCTATGGACTCAAGCAGGCTCCAAGAGCATGTTATGAACGACTGTCTAAATTTCTGCTTAAACATGGCTACAAAAGAGGTAAAATTGACAGTACCTTATTCCTTAGGGAAAAAGGTACGGATCTCCTTGTGGTACAAATATATGTTGATGAAATAATCTTTAGGGCCACCACTAATAAGCTAAGTAAGGATTTTGTAAAACTAATGGGGAGTGAGTTTGAAATGAGTATGATGGGTGAGCTTAACTTCTTCTTAAGCTTACAGATCAAACAAAGTCCTAATGGAACCATGATCCATAAACAGAAGTATGCAAAAGAGCTTATCAAAAAGTTTAAAATGGAAGAATCAAAAGAAATAGACACACCCATTGCAACTTCCACTAAATTAGACATTGATGAACCTGGTTCATCAGTTGATCAAAAGTTGTATAGGGGTATGATTGGTTCACTCTTGTATCTTACTGGCAGCAGACCTGACATTGTTTTCAGTGTAGGGATTTGTGCTCGCTTTCAGTCTAATCCTAAAGAGTCTCATTTGACTGCTGTCAAGAGGATACTAAGATATTTGAAAGGCACCACTGATCTGTGTCTTTGGTATCCTAAAGGTAGTAATTTCAATCTAGTAGGATATGCTGATGCTGATTATGCAGGTTTCCTTGTGGATAGGAAAAATACCTCAGGTATAGCTCACTTTCTTGGTTCATGTCTTGTATCATGGGCCACTAAAAAGCAAAATTCAGTGGCCTTATCCACTGCTGAGGCTGAATATGTTGTTGTTGCATCTTGTTGTGCTCAATTGCTATGGATCAAACAACAGCTGGTACATTTTGGAATTGACATTAGTTGTATTCCTATATTCTGTGATAACACTAGTGCTATAAGTATGACAAAGAACCCTGTTCATCATAAGAGGACTAAGCACATAGATGTTAGACACCACTTCTTGGGAGATAACTATGAGAAAGGATTGATCTCCATAGAATTCTGTGCTACTGATAAACAAATTGCTGACATTTTCACTAAAGCACTGAGTAGAGAAAACTTTGAGAGGAACAAGTTGGAATTACGGATGATTAAGATCACCTAATAGGTCAGAATGCACAATGAAAAAAAATTTAAAAATGAAAAAAAATTGGCTAGGAATTCTAATCATGTGTAAATATCTAGATTAGTTCTTACTCAGCTTCATAATTTAATTAGTATACTCCTGTGACATGTGTTTATATGACTCACTAATCTCTTACAAAATTTTCTCTATTATTGCATTTGAGGCATGTTCAAGAGAGTTCTAAATGAAGAACCTGGTTCATCAGTATAGGTTCATATGAAAGTTCAGGTATGTTTTCTATACTCTGCACAATTAGAAAGATTAATAATTCAATCATGAGCAGAAGTCCTATACTTGTCAAATTCCTAGAAAATTCTATCCGTTAGCATTGAACCAGTTCCGTCCATCTAGAACTCTAAACTATAATTTTTGCCTAATATCTAGGGAAGCCAAACAGATCATTTAAAATCTGGAATGTCAGGTTGATTCGACTCCTATTTGACCACTGCAAAAGGCTGCCGTTACTTATTAAATGTGGAATTCACTTTAAATACACATCAATTCTACAGCCTTCATCATAGATCCAAACCGTCAAAAACTCGTCTTCATTATCACCTACCCTCTTCTCCAAAATTCCCAAACTCTTTCAAGAAATCAACAATCATGTCTAACCCACAATAAAATCCTGGAACTCCTCCACTACCATCTCCCTCAAATTCATCGTCATTTACTCCCCCATTGTATCTCCAAAACCTAGACTACGAAGGCAGAAAATGCTTGCTCGAAATACTGTAGCATCTGGGGCTTTGAGAAAGGCTTTAAATGAAAGGTTGAAAGCAAGTCAAATGAAAGAAAGCCAAGCTCAAAATTCTGACTCCAACTCTAAGTTTGAATCATATCAATCAGCGACTGAGGGGGAAGGACATGGGTCTTCTGACTCTGAGAAGACTCAAGAATCTCCTACTGAGGTAAGTTCATCTGTGATTGAAAACCTAGAGACTAGGTTTGTTCTGGTTGGACCAATTAGGGATGTTGAATTACCTGAGAAACGTAGGTGTGGAGTGGAGGTAAAAAGAATTATGAAAAAGAAAAAGAGAGAGAAGGTGTATGTGGTGAAGAGAGGGGAATTGGGAATAGTGTAGTACCTGCTATTTGTGGGGTTGAACATGAAAGGGTAGAAGCGAGTGACCTGAAGTCAGGGGGAAGTGGTTCTGGGGAAGCTGCTGAGGGGTTGGTTCATCTAAGCAAACAGAGAGATAAACCTATTTCATCTACTGAAGAGACCTTGGCTGATCTACTGAAAAAGGTTGCGGCATGCTATGACCTAAAGAAACGCAGAACTCTCACAACAAAAGCCCCAAATGTTCCCAAGTCTTTCAAGAAAAGAAAAGCTTCATCACCAACACCTACTTCCTCTTCAGTGCCTAGGGGTATAGCCACAAGAAGCAGGGTAAAACAGAGTGAAGTTGATCTACAAAAAGCCTTAGAAGAATGTAAGAAAAAGAAAATGGATAAGGGAAAGTGAAAGATTGTAGAATCCTCAGAGGCTATTGAGGAAGAGGAGATGGAACTGGTCCATCAAGAGAGGGCTACAACAGTGGAGGTTCCTACACCCAAGCCTAAAAAGTCCAAGACTTCCTCCAAGAAGTCTTCCTCTATGCCTGTGGCTGCTGAACCCACACTAGCCAAGAGGACAAGATCTGCAGTGAAAGCCAAACAAACAAAAGTTTCTGATGATGGTGACTGGAGTGGAGAAGAAGAAGAAAATGATTCTGAGAAGGAACAGGACAAGCTTGCCATTTTTGGCAGAAGAAAGATTTTAAAAGGTAGACTGTTGAAGGACCTAGTGGAACTAGGGATGATGAGATTGGTGGATGCTTTAGCTGCTCAAGGATGGAAGGACATGGTCCTTCAGATGGATGGTAGGCTAGCCAGAAATGAGCTGATTGAATTTATGGCAAATGCTGATGTTAAGGATGGAGTTGTTAGTAGCCTGGTGAAGCGAGTCCAAGTGCAGTTTGATGCAGAGAAATTGGGAGAGATACTGGACTTACCCTCTAAAAGGTTTGATGACTATACTAGGCAAAGGTGGCCATGCCTGGACTCCCTCCCTACTGCCATTGAAACCACCAAGAGGTTTTGTGATTTAGAGGAGGTGAATGAAGTCAGGGCTGTGCAGAAAAGTGAGATAAGGCCTGAGCACAAGGTTGTGTTTGAATTTGTCAACAAGTGCTTATTGCCCAGACAGGAGAGAAGGCACATTGCTAACTACATGGATCTGGTCCTTATGGAGTGCCTGGAGAGAGGAAAGCAAATCAACTAGCCCGCCTTCATTATCAAACTGCTAGACATGGTCATAAATGGCTCCAAGGCTCATGCTACTCCATATGGCTTCATACTAACCACAGTTCTGGACAGGCTAAATGTGCCTCTGAAGAAATGGGAAATGGCCTCGAGCAAGGAACACTTTGGCATCAAAACTCTTCTTGCCTGTGACTATCCAGTCAATGCCATCCCAGTTGAACCTGGTTCATCTCTAAAGACACCCATCAACAGCAAAGTTAGGACTCTGGTTCAGGAATCTGCAACTAAGGATGCTGAAATTGCTAGGCTCAAGGCTCGTGTGGTTGAAGTAGAAAATGAGAGGGATGGTCTCAGAATTGAGCTTGCCAAAGAAAAGGAGGAGAATGATGGAATTCTTCAGAACATGCTAAATCTTCTCCGAACTCAACCCTCCAGTTCCTCCAAGCCTTAGAACTCCTAGCCTCTGTCTCCTAAACTTGTCTAGTACCCCTAGTGACCCAAATTAGGGATTTTTCTTGTTTTTGCTCATGATTTGAATGTTTTTCTTTCTTTTTGTGGATTGTTAGTGGAAACATATCTCTATCAATGACAACTGTTGTTTTCTCTTGTTCAATGATTATTCTGCTTTGATAGTTTAAATATGTTTGTTTGATTACTATTGATTGCACCATGATTGCACTTGCAGTTGCCCCAGTGGCCATGAGTACTTAATAAAATTTGGGATTCACATTGTGTATACAACTTTTTGATGATGCCAAAAGGGGGAAGAGATATTGTGCTTTACACATTATTCTGAAATAAGTGATATTTATAACCTAATTAACCTGGTCCTTGATGATAAGTGAATTTTCTAAGTTTAGTGTTGATGGTTAAGCTGAGTTCTTACAGGTCCCTTAATCAGTAAAAAGCGCAGAGTTTTTCATCATCAAAAAGGGGGAAATTGTTGGCCCAAGAACAGGTGAAGTTTTGAAGAATGACAAAGGAACTCAGTCATGGACGAAGTCCATCTTGTGAAGCACAGTCATGATGAACCTATACATGTGATCTGATCGAAAAGGTTGCATATTGGATAAAGGGAGAAAGTTTGCTTATATGAAGAGAACACAATCCAGGATAAAGATAGTGTTGGAGTTTGAGATCTTCAAGGACTCAACTATGATAGAAGATCAACAATTGAGTCCCAATCAAACTCTGATTACAAACCTATTAAATGATAGTGATTGTTCTCTTTTACAGGTATTGCACAAATGCAGAAGTTAAACTAAATTGAGAGCAAAAGAGCAAGGCGATTTTGCAAGAAATTTATGCAAGATTTGAGTGTGCACTCCTGAAGCTACATGAACGAGATAGAAGAACTAGTTCCAATGTGTCTTTCTTTTATTCTAGTTCAATTGTAGTAGGTGGTTTACAGTTGTACCTTTCAGCTTTCATAGAAGAAATTGTATTAGGTACTTAGAGTGTTCAAGCTATAGCTAAGTTAAAGTTGTCACAACAGTTGAGGCTGTGTGCTACAACGAGATTAGAGTTAATCCTTAGGTTTACAAAGAGTTTTGTAAATGCTGTTTTGGCTCAGTGATTTTAGTGAAAGTTTGGGAAAATCCTACTGAGTAGTAGGTTGTGGTTTTTTCACCTTTTGAGCTAGGTGTTTTCCACGTAAAAATCTCTGTGTTCTTTATTTTATGTACTTATTATTCCGCAAACAGTAGTAGTTAGAACACCTAGAAGAACCAGGTTCTTCTAGAGTGAAAATTGGGTACCACACAAATCACCCCCCTCTTGTGTGGTATTGACAATTAGAACATCAAGGGGGAATCCCAACATAATACATATGCATTTATTACAAAGGTATGCGGCTGGTACAACCATTTAATGCCATGGTACGGGCTTGTGCTAGCTTAATAGACTTGGTCAACTTTAATCACGTATCTTAGGAATCTCCCATTCGTTCATCATAGCTGCCGATTTGCTCTACCCCGAGATCGAGCATAGGTAACGCTCGGGGTTGAGCCTCAAACTAGGCCTCGGGGCTTCTAAAGACGGGCTATGAGATGTAATGATGATCATAAAATTGGGCTCTCCAATTTTAGCCATATACATATAGTCACCGCATTTCTTAGAATGGAATGATATGAAACGACTTTGACATCGATCTCCTCGAGATTCTCATGATGGCGTCATTCTTATGACGTAAGCTTTTGTGATAACTGAGACATCCCATCAGTTCATCTTTCCAGAAGTATTCAATGCACCACCGATTTATTTTTCCAAAATGATGATATTGCCACCAATCCGCTTCCCAAAAAACATTGATTGCGCCTATTGATACGTTTCCCAAAGGCATTGATTGCGCCGTCGGTTACGTTACTACCTTTCTATAAATGGAAGGTTACTTGAACCAAAATTCCACCCAGCCATTCTTCAACAGCTTTTAACCCTTTCTTCTCTTCATCCTCATCCAAACTCTAACTTCCATGGTTCAGGCCCATGACCGTAAGATCACACGGCAACAGTTTTGTCAGTTATGCCATGGCTCTTCTACAGAGATTTTCCCCGCTGAGTGGGATCGTACTAGTTTGTTGCTATTATTGTTGTTTTTGGCCCGAAATAATGAGAGAGGGGCTTCGATTTATCCCTGTATTAGAGGATATGAGGACCATGAACTGCTGCTCATCTCTCTTAATTCAACCTGGCGTGGCCCTTAATTAATTTTGCTTTCCATGGAGTGAGGTGGTTCCATCTACTAACCTTTGCATCCTATACCGGTGCAATGTCTCAAGAATTGGCTTCCCAATAGTAGTGTTGGCGAGACCCATACTCGCCAAAATTTTCCCAAGCCACAATTTCCCCTGCTTGTTTAAAGCTTTTGCTCTTTGATAGGCTACAACCTCTTCCTCGTCTTTTGCTACTTCGGAGAAGGTTCTCGAAGATGTTGTTTGGAAGATTGAAATGGGGTCCCCGAGGAAATGGTTCTCGTAGATGTCGCTCCCAAGGTTGTACCTCCGATAGTAGATTAGGCTTTTAGACTGTTGTTTTCCGCTTCTTTGTTTCTGTGTAAGGACCCCTCGTAGGCTTTTGTAATTGTCTTTTATCAATATGAAAGTTGCTTTGATTTGCCTTTGGCTTGTGATGAATTTTATTTTGCTTTTGATTAGCCCGATCACTGGAATCAGATATCGTAATCCCTTTGGTTCTCGATGAGTTAATATGATATTTCATGAGATTCTTCGTCACCCCTTGGACTAAGTCTGGATTGGTCTGGTATATACTCAGGCCGTCGGGACTTCTGAGTTCGAGTTGAGCGAGAGCAGGGTCCTGATTTTCTTTGAAATAGAGGTTAGCCCTTTTAGGCCGTGTCGCTAATCCTCGAGTGGGAGTTTGCTCGATGGTCTGAAATAAAGACAACCCTTAGACTTTCAAAAACAATCCCCAAGTGAGAGTTTGCTTGAACTCGGACGGCCTCGAAAACTTGTTTTGAACTTAAAATGAAGATAGCTCTAAGGCGCTCTAGATGGCCCCTGAGCTAAGGTAACCGAGAGAGCGTTTAAATTGACCTGAAGGCGAAGATAGCCTTGAGGCTTTATTAATAATTCTCGAGTGAGAACTGGCTCAGGCTTAGGTAGCCTGAGGGCCAAAGAATCAGGTGAACGACCCGCACTTGTAATAGCAGAGATCCTCGAGATAGGGTACCATCTCGAGGCTAGGTTTATATGGATAGATCCTTAGAGCTCAGTCTTATATCGATAGAGATCCTCGAGATCAGGCACCATCTCGAGGATAGATTGGTATAGATGTCTCCTTAGAATCCATCGTTATGGTGGCGAGGATCCTCGATATTGGGCACCATCTCGAGGCAAGGTTGACGTGGGAATTTTTGACCCCACAAATGTTGTATGTCAGCATCATATGTATGGCGTGGTCGTGAAGCGATCGAGATGGAACCTCCGGTACATTTCCCTGAAAGTGATAATGGCTTAATTAGAATTAAATGGCCGTAAAAGTAGGCAGACAGTCGCCCCTTGCTCTATATATGAGTTTGCTTTCCCCTTATTTGAGGATTCTGCTATTTTGAGCAGTTATTCTTTTCATAGAGTTTGTCACACCTCCTTTTTGCGCGCCCCGCCCCGAAGGGTTAAATGCGCGAGGGAGTTTTTCCAATTTAAGTGACAATATTCGAAATGGGATTATTTATTTAATTCAGAGTCGCCACTTGGGAAAAGATTTGGCTTTTGGTGTCCCAAATCACCGGTTTATCTTGAATCCCAAATCGAGGAAATTTTCGACTTTTCCAAATGAAGTCTGCGAACCAGAAATTCTAAGTAAGGAATTCTATTGACCCGAGGGAAGGTGTTAGGCACCCTCGAATCCCGTGGTTCTAGCACGGTCGCTTAAATTGTTATAATGGCTAAATATCTGATTTAAATACATGTTATGACTTACGTGCTTTTATTAAGTTTAAACCGCTTTTATTATTATCATTTATTTTTATAGAATTGCAACGTCGTGGAAATGCATCTCGAACCACGTCACAATCAATGCACCCGTGGTCGTCGACACATTTTGACTCCGTTGAGATTTGGATTTGGGTCACATCAATGTGCACCCGAGTTTAAGACTGTAATTTAATTAAGTCGCGCCTAAAGAGTCTAACGCGTTATAATTCTTGGGGAAGGCCATGAAATTCACTAACCGGCATGTCCTGAATTCTAAGTATTTATTATGGCTAGTTATTGAGGGCCCCGCAATTTTGCATTTTTATTTGGTGAGGCTCGTCTCTATTTTAGAAAGGATATCCTAAAGTGGCTACATTTCTAATGCGTTTGTCTCTAAAACTAGAAGAAAAAGGTACATGCTAATTTAATTATATGCTTGGGCCCAATCCGGATTCTTATCAATTTCTGATTAATTATTTACAAAGTTGAGAAAACATTATACTTCATGGAAAAATGCTTTAATTTGACAAAGAAATCACATACGAGCTGACGAAGTACAACACTTAACCCGAACAAACATCCTTGAGTCGAATTTAAATTAAATTGCTTAAACAGGATTAATGGAATTCCTTACCAAAGGATGCTACCTATGGTGTAAAAAAAAGCTTATCTTAAACATGCCTAATAAAATTGCAACCCAAGAATCTAAAAGCTGTATTGTATTTTTTGCGAGATTAAAAGGAACCGTCCAACCTATATATTCGAAACATGCTGAAGAACGAATTTGAATTAACAACTATACTAATGGTTGCATATTCCATGAATTGTAGTTACATCCTATATACCATTAAATCAATTGCATATTGTGGTTTAAAATCAGCATAAGCTTCAATCAGATACAAACTTACTAATGTACTTCTCTATTGAACTACAAACTAAAATTTACACGATTTAACAACATTTATGAAAAAGGCAGTCAATAAACAACGGGTGATTATAACTCCTTCAGATCTTTCAATTCATGCTTTTCAATGTTACAATCAGCTACACCAAATGTGAGACTCGAAATGTGTACCTAGAAATACTAAAAATGCAAAGGAGAAGAGGAAGAAGATAGGGAAATCAGCAACAGCAAAAACAGAATAGCAGCAGCAGCAACAAACCAAACAATTGGGGTAGAATCAAGATCCCAGCTAGACCAAGTCCCAGAGTAAACCAACAAACAACCAGCAGACTCAGTTGGATTTAGAAGAAATCAGTACTGAACAAACAGGTCAAGACCAGTGAAATCAAGACAGCAAAGAAGAGTGCAATTTCTAGTTTTGTCTGTCTGTGTTATCAAACAGAGTTCTTTTCCAGTTTTCTGTTTTTCAGAACTTCAGCTCTCAATCTCCAAACTAAGTTTTCTGTGTGTATTCTCTTTGTCTCTATCTGTGTGTGTGTATTTATGTCTATCTTAAGGTCTGTGTGCCTGTCTATGTATATATGTGTATATCTTCAGGTCCCCTTAAACTGATGGAAGTCCTTCTCTTTTATAAACCCAAAATCAATCGTTTAATAGCCTGTTTAGACAATTAGAACACCCCTCCCATGTGCTCTCCTATTTTCAGGTTCCACTTGGCTAATTAAGTATAAACAAACCCCATGATATTCCCTGGCAGACTCACTTTTGAGTAATGTTTATTATTTCTGAAACTAAAGTAGAGTATGGGCAGCAGAATGTAGTCTGACAGCCTATGCTGTCAAACTGTTTAATTCAAAAAGCCTTTATGCAGGACACAGGATATGCACAAATGCACATGTGGTGCACAAGTGCACATGCCCCCCAATTTCAGAACTGTAACTAAACAAAACATTCATTTTACATTTCTGATTCAAATTAACAATTGTAAGCAAATAAACTCAGTTTCTAATAGATTCAGGCAATGTTTGGCAGAAGCAAGTCAATTTGTTATTGTTTAGACAGCTGAAACTAATTGACGACACATGTCGACTCGACTATATTAACCATAATATGTACAATTGTAGCCAAAAATCAGAAATCCAAGAGTATCACACAAGGGGTTCAGATTGCAATGTTAATACAGAATGGCCCTGGGAACTAATTGAACGAACCAATTCAAATTCATTTGATTGTACAGCTTACACATACACATTATCAGTGAATAGAAGAGGGACTTAATCAAACACGTAGGTTCAGGCAAAGTGGACAGGACACAGTTGATAAAATTCAGGGACACAAATTAAACAAAACATGAACAGACCTTTAATCAGCACATGGACTAAAAATAAAGGAAAGAGGAAAACAAAAACTCACTATAAATCCCGAAAAATCAAAAGTCTTGGCTTGGATTCGAACAGGCCCTTCTTGGGGTTGAAAGGACTTTAATCGAAGTGTTCTCATCGACTAAAATCCATTAGACCCTAAATACCTTGGCTCGAACGGATACAGACCAGTGACGAGGAACCCTAGGGTTCCAAAAATCAGATCTGGGATTCATGCTTCCCTGGTCAGATTCGGACCAAACCAAGCATGGTTTGGTCACGAGGGGGGTCTGGGGACTGTCTAGTGTGAAGTTGAGGTCGATTGGTGTAAATCAGGTTCCGACTCGAATCTTCAAATGAAGATTCGAGAAGGTGGGAGGGGATTCGAAGTGTGTGGTTGGTGGATTTGGGTTCAAGACGGTGAGGAGCATCTATGGTGTTAAGGGTGGGGTCACCGGCGTCCATGCCGCCGGCTTTCATGGTGAAAGTATACAGGGGAGGCTAGGGTTTGAAGGTCTGAGGTCTGGGGTGAAGATGACCTAAGGCTGGGGGTTCGGATAGGGGGGCAGGGTAAAGGTTATAGGTTTATATAGTTAGTGAGGGGTTGATTCCTAGCCGTTGGATGGGGTGCGATGAAGGGTCAGGATCTCTTGGCTGGTGGGGGACGGTGTCGTTTCATCTTAAAGGGATTTGGGTCGGTCCGGGTGGAATGGGTCGGGTTCATCAATGGGTTATGGGGAAGTGATCTTGGCCGTTGATCAATCTGAGATCAACGGCCCAGATCAGACCAGGTTAAAACGGTGTCGTTTGGAAGCTCTGGGTATCAGCTGGTCTGGACCGGGGCAGGCTCACGGTCTGGGCTTGATTTGGGCCTCGAATTTAAAATGAAAATGAGCCCAAACTGATTTTTAACCCAATTCTGCATTCTCTTTTATTATTATTATTTTTTATATATATTTTTTTATTTTATTTTATTTTTTAAAACAAAAACCAAGTAAATCAAATTAAAATTAAATAGACACTTAATACAATTATTTGCACACACATATTAAAATATTTGAAGCAGGTAAAATCAAACAAAACAAAATCACGGACAAAGATGCCTATTTATGATTTTCTATTTAACAACCGGATTACGGTTCAAATTACGCATGACACATACATTTTTTGTATTTTGTTTTAATAAAATAAAATGGGCAAAAATTATAAATAATTAACAAAGTGCCATGTAAAATCCAAAAATTGCACAGCAGGACCATCTGTTATTATTTTATTTCTTTTGGAGCGATTATCACGTAAAACAAAAATCACGTGCTCACAGCTGCCCCTCTTTGTTCGGAAACACGAAGAGTTTTCGTGCAAAGATAAAGTGAGAGGATATGAGCGATTTTTGCCTATGGACTAACTTCGTGTGAAGCATGTTTTTTTTGAAAGATTTGACCGAATCTTTGCTTCGAAGATTTCCTACATATCCTGGGCTAAACATGAATCAGGTCAATGTAGTTCGGGAAGTTTTGGTAGCTGGGACTATCATGGGACTGCAATGCTTGCTGTTACTGCTGTTGCTGTTGTCACCGTTGCTTTACTGACCGCCTTATTACAACCAAAGGAAAATTGAAACTGAACTAAATACTTATATGCATGTCAACTGCTAGTTACAAGATCCCTATCTATGATTCTTTTGCGACTTGATCTTGGGTCTCAGCTGATTTTGCTTGTAGACTTCGATCCGAATCTTGATGCTTGCGAGTTGTATGTGCTTTCTCACTCTGGGATACTCAGTGAGACGTGACTGGCAGAGTTCAGGACCTTAATCAAATGTTGGAGTCGATCCGCCTTTCATTTACTCCGATATCTCGGGACATCTTCTTTTTGTCTTTTTCTTCTTTGATTCTGAGTTGAGACTCATCTCGTGGGTCATTTCGATCCGTGTGGCTCGAGGTTAGACCTGCGGGAGAAAACAAACAAACGAACGAAATTTTCTGCCCCAGTTTCACTAGGAAAATTTCGTGAATTATTCGCCAGGAAGTTCATAAAATTGATGAAAGAGGATATGCATGCTCAGTTCAGGGTTGGGGCCCTAATACCGACTAGCTGGGGAGAAGTTCGGTTTTAGAGTTGAAACTCTAATACTGACCAACTGGGGGAAAGTTCAGTTTAGGGTTTAAAACCCTAATGCTGATTAAGAAGAAAAGTTCAGTTTAGGGTTTAAGACCCTAATGCTGATTATGCGGAAAAGATCAGTTTAGGGTTTAAGACCCTAATGCTGGCTGAAAGGAAAAGTTCAGTTTAGGGTTTAAAACCCTAATGCTCACTGCATGGAAAAGCTCAGTTTAGGGTTTAAAACTCTCATGCTGGCTAAATGGAAAAAGTTCAGTTTAGGGTTTAAAACCCTAATGCTGACTAAAGGAAAATTCAGTTTAGGGTTTAAAACCCTAATGCTGACTGCATGGAAAAGCTCAGTTTAGGGTTTAAAACCTTAATGCTGGCTGAATGGAAAAAGTTCAGTTTAGGGTTTAAAACCCTAATGCTGACTGAATGGAAAAAGTTCAGTTTAGGGTTTAAAACCCTAATGCTGACTAAATGGAAAAGCTCAGTTTAGGGTTTAAAACCCTAATGCTGGCAGAATGGAAAAGTTCAGTTTAGGGTTTAAAACCCTAATGCTGATTGTATGGAAAAATTCTGTTTAGCGTTTAAAACCCTAATGCTGATTGCATGGAAAAGCTCAGTTTAGGGTTTAAAACCTTAATGCTGGCTGAATGGAAAAAAGTTCAGTTTAGGGTTTAAAACCCTAATGCTGACTAAAGGAGAAATTCAGTTTAGGGTTTAAAACCCTAATGCAGATTGCATGGAAAAGCTCAGTTTAGGGTTTAAAACCCTAATGCTGATTGCATGGAAAAGCTCAGTTTAGGGTTTAAAACCCTAATGCTGGCTGAATGGAAAAAAGTTCAGTTTAGGGTTTAAAACC